>NC_142081.1:188897454-189249954 GCF_054644295.1 Miniopterus natalensis | reverse complement strand
CCAAGAACATCAGGCTAAGCGAACAAGAGCAATGTTCAAATAACATCCCAGGCCCCTCATTGGGACCCAAAGCATTTAAGACAGGCCACAGATTCCCCACTATTCAGGACAGAGGCTAGCATGGGAGGCTTCCCCTAGATTTTCTCCCCCTGCTCCCTCTGATAGCAGGTCCTGAGTGGAGCTACTCCTTCCTGTAATTTATTTCCAAACTGAAATTCCATATGAGGGCAGAACTCAGATCACATTCCTGTTCCTTAGAACCAGAGAACTAAAGAAACAAGTTCCTATCTTCTGCCTTCAGGGAGGCAGAAATATATATGGTGTTAGATGACCATGAGCTTGACAAGTGTCCACTAGACGAGCTCTTATGGCCCTACCTCTTCCATAAGACCTTCAAGCTTTCTGATATATCATTTTCTCCCTTGTCTCTAAACTCCTTTTAACTTATTATCTGCACTTCAAATGTTCAACTTGATTAATGCACTTAAACCACATTGTGATTTGCAAAACATTTCCACGCGTATCACCTCTTCCAACCTTCCCAACACTCAGTTGGGTATCCCTGGTGGTCCCCTCTATAGACGAGGCAGTGGACTTTTGGAGAAGATGAATAACTTACTGGGCTTCCTACTTCAAACACACTCTATGCATTATCCTCAGTAAACACACCCTGAGGGAGGAAGTCAGGGCCCTGTGTTCCTCAGATGTCCATTTTCTCAAACTGCTGGCCTCGTACCTAGAGAAACATAAACAACTTTGCATGCATTGCGTGTTCTCTTCTTTAGAACCTATAAGAAAAGTTCACAGCACACCAACCAGGAGATATCATATTTCCAAGAAAGAGGAGTATTCCAAGGATACCACTGCTATAGACATTTCCCCTCTAAGTCTCTTGGAGCCATGGAGCCCACTGGGCAGCTTGAGCGAAATGGGGTGTGGGCTGGAAAAGGACACCAGCATCATCTACCAAAGAGAAGAGGTCGGGGGAGGAAGGGAGTTTCGCAAGACAGAGAGAGAGGAGAGCTCCAGGCCCTTCAAAGGTGGCATCAGCAACCAGAAACCATGGACCTGAATGCAGGAACTCCATGGGTAAGCTTTTAACTTCTCCACATGTGTATGTTTTTTAGAAACTATTATTATTATTCCCTTTGGTTTGGTTTTGCTTGGTTTGTATTGTTTTGTTTTGCTTTGGTTTGTTTCATCACCAAGTGATCGGCAGTGGCCCTTTTCTTTGAGGTCACAAGGAATGGAAAAGCTAAGGAGATGCTGGGCTTAGTGAGAAGAGAAAGCTCAGGGCTGGAAAGAGGGTGACTGGATTAAAGAACAGGAAAGTCAAAGCGGTGTAGGACAAATGGGCCCTGAGCAAGAAAGAAAATGTAAGTCCAAGACAGGGGCTCAGAATTAACCAAAGAGCAAGATGTTTAGACTTCTACACATCAAGAAAATGCCACCTTTTCATCTTTCTTCTTCTCAAATACTGAAAATGTACCCACTTCCACCCATAAGCAAAAGACATTCCTGAGAACTTCCTCAGGTTGTGCCCTCTCCCACTAAGGGCTTTTATATTAGTCAGGAGACAGACTTACTGCTATAACAAAGATTCCTCAAAATAACAGTGGATTAAACAAGGTAAGTTCTTACGTTTAGCAAAGCAGTTCACATAGCATGCAGTCTTAGGCTGAAATGCTAGGTCCCCTTCAGATACTCCTTCTGAAAGCTGGTACTCAACCATCCTCAACACACTGCTCCCACCTCATGACTTAGGGAGCTGGTCCAGCTCCTGCCATCATGACAGCTTTCCAGCCAGTGGGAAGAGCAACATGACAATGTGGTTGGCAGGCTCCTTCTTTTTATGGACAGGGCCTGGAGGTTGCAAACATCACGCTCATTTGCAAAGCATTGACTCATTGAATGAACTGTCCCATGGCCACACTCCACTACAACAAATGCATTATAACTGGGCAGGCAGGGGCTCAGCTTAGACTCAGAGATGCTGTACTGAAGGAAGGAAGAGATGACAGATACTGAGGAACAACCAGCAGTGTTTGACAAAAAGTCTAAAAATAATAAAGACCTGGGATAAAATTCAGGCACTGTCATTGACTAGCTGCTTAACCTCAAACACATTACTTATCCTGGGGAAGTCTCGGTTTTCTCACCTGTAAAGTAAAGGTAAGAACACTCACCATTCAGAAGAGTGCTAAAGATTCACAGGGATAATACTTATAAAGCAGCTAACTCACAGAATTGGCAATTGACAAATGACAATTATTAATATTTACTTGTTATTATTTTTAACAGGGGTTGGCAAACTTTAGCCTGAGGCAAATCTGGCCCGCCATCTGTTTTTGTAAATAAAGTTTTATTGGAGCACAGCCACGCCCATGTATTCACAAATTGTCTGCAGCTGCTTTCACATGACAACAGCGGAATGGACAGTCGAGACAGAGACCTCACAACCTGCAAAACCAAAAATATTTGCTCTCTGGTTCTTTTAAGAAAACAATTTGCCAAGCCCTGCTGCATAAGATGGAACAAATCTTTTTTTTTTTTTTTTTCTGAGTTGCATATGTTGTTTCCTCGGTTGCAAATAAGTCATGATCCTTACTTCCTAGCACTATTGTACAAACTAAAAGAAATAAATTATGTAAAGCACCTAGCAATGCACCCAGCACATGGTAAACCCTCTATAATCTCTCTCCTATTTTACTGTCCTTGACATATGGTGACCATTGGTGTTACAAGAACTCTACTCACTGCGAGCAAGACATCAGGAAACAAAATTAAGCTGCTCACTTTGATGTGCTTATTATAAATATTATAGAAATATTTATTAAATGGAAAGAAGGAAGGGGGCGGGAAGGCTGGGAGGAAGGGAGGGAGGGTCTTTCATGTTTTCCCAATGTTCTTACAGTAAAGAAGATCCCTAACTGGCCTATCCCAGCTCCCTCCTGGCTCATCACACAATACCAGTCCCTCCCATTTTCTGTTCCCTAACTGTACTGCTCTTCATGACATTTCTTAAAATTGTCCAAATTCTTCCTTCCTTTATGCACAAAATGAATGTTTGTGCATTTTGTTCTGGCTGGCTAAAACAGTATTATTCTTTTCTTTCTTTTTTCTTTTTATTGATTTTAGACAGAGAAAGGGAGGGAGTTGGAGAGAGAGAGAGGGAAACACTGATGTGAGAGAAACATCAATCAGTTGCTTCCTGCACTCTTCCCCACTGGGGATCAAACCCACAACCTGGGCATGTGCCCTGACCCAGAATTGAACCCACACCCCCCTGCTGTACACGATGATGCTCCAACCAACTGAGCCACAGCAGCCAGGGCTCTTTACTATTTTTTATTGTACATTTCTATTAGTAAAAATGTTTTTGCACTCACTCAAATACATGAATTTTCAGTAATTCACATATATATACGTGTACATATGTATGCACATATATATTTATGCATACATGTACAAATTGTGTATATATGTTCTTCTCTAAAAATGCCAAAAATAATAATGTAAAGGTTAAAGAAAAAGTTATTACAAAGCTATATTTTTATATTTTCCCACATCCTCTAGGCATACACCTGAATTTCCCTCCCCAGCCTCTGCTCCGCCCATTGTACCGCAGATCTCATCGCCAAGGTCATGTCCTCAGAGAACCCTTCACACCATGAGGGTACAGTTCTTCTTTGCTCTTACAGCTCTTTTTACTTCTCCTTCATGGTACTTGCCACAGTTTAAACTGCATGCTCATTTGTAATTATGCAATTAATGTCTTTCTCCCTCTCTCCTTGCCAACTGCACCCCATCACCAATTCTAATATCTATTCAAAAGTCTATTCTAGCCTCTCGTGAGAGTAGAGATCGTGTCTGATTTACTTACCAGGGTGTCCTCCTCATGTGTGCTCTGACACATTGTGGGTCTTACTAAATATTGGTTAAAGGAATATACAAAACTATTGTATAAATGAAACTGATGCTTTTTAATAAAGCCTTAGAAAAGACAAATTTAGAAAATAAGAAATGCCTTATCAAGAAGGTAGCTGGTAAGATACAGCCAGATAAATAATCCCACATCATTTTCAGGGGCATCTTCATTTTCCAAAAGCCTTTTCTGTCTGTAATGGTCTCAGAGTCTCTCAACACCTCTTCTGGTAGATGAGGTCAGGGGTTTTCATCCCCACTGTCCAGATGAGGGGACTGAAACTCAGAGGGTTAGAACGGTTTTCCTAAAGCTGCGCGGCTGGTTGACAGCAGAAGAGCTCAGACCCTGGCCCCCGCTCCCAGGCCACACTGCCGCTGGGGCTGCCAGGCAGGATGCGGTGAGCAAGCCCAGGCGGGGGGAGGCTCCTGACACCCTCGGGAAGAAACGAATCGGCGCTGTCAGAAGGACACTATATGCAGTGCCATCTAACGCTGACAAACAGTTCAGAGTGGCCGGAAGACAGAAACGGAAATAATGAAGGCCCTGGGAATTAAAACAAAGATTACAGGGCTGCGGTGAAAGTCTGGAGGATGCAGGGTGACAGGTGAGTGACTAACAGCCTTCAAGTCCGTGGGCGTTTATTCTGTGGCTGGTGGGTAGCCAGGTGCTCTTGGGCGCCAAAGAATGCCAAACGAATGGGCAAGTGTTTCAAATTAGGTGAGGACACGCTCTCTGCTCGCCACATAGACGGCTAGGTGAGCATAGCGGTTGTGAGCCTGCAGAGCCCACTCCCAGCCTGGCATCTGGGTCCCTGACCAGCGGGAGTGGGGGCTTCCCTGACAGAGGGTCCGTTTGATGGACAGTCAATGGAAGAGGCGACTTGTGCTGGTTCCTGCTGACCCCCGCTGTCCAGGGTTCAGGGGTCATGGTTATGCGCAAAGTAAGAAAGGCCAGGAAAACTAGAAATGCTCCCACAGTTTTTCTCCTGACCATTCCTGAACTATAGACATTGATGTTTAGTATATTTAGGAAAAAGTATTTGGGCCAAACCAACAGGTAGGAAACAGAAGTAAATGCACGTCCGGTAAGTACGGTGATTTGGATCAATTGCTAATCTCAGTAGAAAGTGTATTCAAATTTGAAAAAGAATTCTTTTAAACTAAATATAAAATCACACACAAATCCCCAGTGTCAAGGGATTACTGAGAGACTACAAGGATATTTAGATATTTCTACATTATCATCAAGTTAATGAACAACAAAAATAGAATGGCTCTTATTGGGACTGTTTCTCATGCAAACCAATCATGCCAAAATCATGTTATATATCACATTTCAACCAACATTTTAATGGGAAAATGATGGTAGAAAATGGTAAACTAACTTAAAATGTTGGTGAAGAAATCTTAGTACCTGTCCTTCCAGCCTCAGTCCTGAGACCAAACCCCCAGTAAACACCAAAGTGCCTGGCCATGTGACCTTGGGCAACGACCTGTCATCTCTCTAGACCTCAGTTTCCTTGCCTGTAAAATGAGATGACTTGATTTGGCACTGCCCAAGGCCCCTTCCAGGTCCCAAACAGCCTGACTCAGATTTTCAATCTCTGAAGAGTTATTAAAGGTACATGCTTTTAGAGGGCCTCCTTTGTGTTGACCTGAAAATGAAAGCGCTTCTAGTAAACATTTGGCAAGTAAGGTGTTCACTGGGATGCACCTCAATATTAAATGAAATGCCTTACGGCAGAGTAAGAAAGTCTAAAATATTTACCTACACTTACTAGAGATCAGCTGGGGGGAAACAGAAAGATTGTACCTTACTTTGTGGTTCACAGAATTCTTCATCAATTAAACTTAACTGTAATGACATTTTGACTCAGGTCCTCAAATTAAAATGATTGGTATATGACTCCAGGTAACATTCAGTTAACAGCAATAGTTAATAAGGCTCTGCTTGCAAAGGTAACAGACGGTACTCACCAGGTGAACACAGCTCTGCACAGCTTCTCAACCAACTCAGAGCAAGTGAGTTTCTCTTCGGGAGGTAGGGGCAACTCTTACAGGGAGAGCCTGCCACAGCCTGACCACGTGAGGCATTTGATAATCATCATCTCATTTCATTGTTTCAATCTCACAATAGCACTCGGTCGTATCATCTGCATTTTATAGGGGATGAAATTGAGGCTGAGAAAAGTCAAATTTGCCTTGTGCCCCACAGCCTAGTATCCAGCAAAAACAAAATTTAAACTCAGGCATGTCCCTTCCCTCTATCACACGCTCGCATCTCTCCAGAGTATATTAGCAAACAATGAGCGTTATTGACCGTCCATGTGAAATAAATGGTGTGCTCAGAGAGGGACTCAAAAAGGAAGCCGCGAAATGTATATCAAACATCCAGAATATTATTGCTTTTTCTTATCTGCAAATTCTTCCATGTAACTTAGCAATTAAAGAGTATTTCATGGTAATTCTATTACCAAGAAGAACACAGAACTTGTTGTAAAAGTAAACCCCGAGGAATCTAAGGCTACTTTCAACTCAGAAGTCCTGTAACATTTCTGTGGCACATGTTGTGGATATCTGTTCGTACAAAGTCACATCTTCCTATGGTAGCCCCTGTGGCAGAAATATCACACCAAAGGTGCAGAATCACAAAATCACTTGCCGAAAGCACTATGAAGAACATTAAGTTTGTCTGCCTCCCTCCCTTTCGGGCATGTCTGCACTTAAGCCACAGGTAACATACAGGAGACATGCTCCAAATCTAGAAGACGGCAGAAAGTGGTTTCATTGTCCTGGGATTTCTTCCATCACAGATTCTAGTCTTTGCCTGCTGTTAACCCTGATTCCTCGCCACTCTCCCCTCCTCAATACACCACAGCCTTTCTGAACTGCTTTGGGTGCCCTAAGCCCATCATGCTGGCCTTGCCTCTGAGCCTTAGCACATGCTGTTCACCCAGCTCACACACCCCCAACTCTAGTCCTTTAGGTGTCACTGTGTCACTGCTTCCTGTAAGCCTCTTCCTAACCCCATCCCACCCCATGCCCGTGAGAGGAGCCCCTCCTCGGTGTGCCCAGAGAGTCTCATCACCTCTGAGTTCCTCATTCAACTACACGCCCCATGAGAGTAAGACCTTAGTTTGTTTACCATTGTATCTGTAGCTCCCTGGTTAACACTAGCATATTGTAGGTTATCTATAAATACTTGTGAAATGAATAACTCTGGTGTTTGATATTGTTAGAAATATCTACATGCAAAAACTATTCTCAAACAGACAAGCCTTTAACAGACAAATCTGTTAGAAATTAATACACTAAAGATTAATAACTTTTCTTGTTCTCTTAAGAATTTAGAATACAGTTATGTTTTGCATTAGTAGAAATTATCCCAATAGTGTTTATGTGTCTACAGCTCTTTACAGAGAAAATTATATAGAGGAAGTCTAATGAATATCTATATGCATACATATTCCTTATATATTTATGCATCATAGATATTATATATAAAACAAGTTATTTTTAACCATAAAATAATTTTCACCATAAGTTCATGTGTGTGTGTGTATACTAATTCCTTGACCTCTAGGGAACAAATCTTACAGTTGAACACGTCCTGATGCAGACACAGTTATGCAGAAAAGCAAGGTTGGAAAGGTTGCCAGGGAGTATATATTTATCAAAGTGCTCCTAATGTCCCCATCATCACAAGATCTAATACCTTCCAAACTTCCAGATTAATGGCTTTAGAATTTGGGGTGGAGTTTTCTTTTAATAATGCACATTTCAATCCTCGGTTAACAAGAGGTCGTGTCAATAATTAATAGTTTCCGTGGCAGTCCCACACTGCATTACTTTCTTGACAGATGTTTTCAATGTATGCTTTGTCTTCATAACTAAGCGCGAGTAGGTGAGGGAATAGGCGAGTATGACATGAGGCATTTGGGCTTTACATTTTTAACTTGTGCTCTAAAGTGTTCTTATATATTATCTCATTTGACAGGTACAACAACCCTGCCAAGAAACGGGGGTGAGGGGAAGAGGTACGGGAAGGGTGGAAGACACTCTTCTATATGTCTTACAGAATTGTAGAAACCGACATGTAGGTAAGTTACAGAACTTACCTAGAAACCCCGCGAGAATAGGACATTGTCAGCTTCTTTCGGAGGTGGTTGTCGCTTTACTCTTAGCATTGCAGTTGCTCAATGTAGTGAAATAACGAATGTGTGATGAATGAACGAGCAAATAAATGCTAAAGTTTTCTGCAAAGAATAGGACTCATGTTCTGATTTCCTGATTCTGAGGCCCACGAATTCCCTAATATATGACATATTTTTGTATTCAGACTATTCCTTGTTGAGATTTAAATAAAAATAATTATACACATTAAAATCAGACAATGTTTTACCCCACCTCAAAAGACAAAAACTTGAAGACTCTTTTTTAAATTAGCTTTGTTAAATAATCTGTCCCATTATGAAGTGAGCATTAGTGGTAGGGACAGATTGTTTAACAAAAATAAATTATATATAGATAGATATAGATAGATATAGATATAGATATAGATATAGATATAGATATAGATATAGATATAGATAGAGATAGAGATAGAGATAGAGATAGAGATAGAGATAGAGATAGAGATAGAGATAGAGATAGAGATAGAGATAGAGATAGAGATAGAGATAGAGATAGAGATATAGATATAGATATAGATATAGATATAGATATAGATATAGATAGATATAGATAGATATAGATAGATATAGATAGATATAGATATAGATAGATATAGATTTAGATTTAGATTTAGATTTAGATATAGATATAGATTTAGATATAGATATAGATATAGATATAGATATATAGATATAGATGATATAGATATATAGATATAATAGATATAGATATAGATGATGATAGATATAGATGATAGATGATGATATAGATTAGATATAGATAGGTATAGATATAGATATAGATAGATATAGATATAGATATAGATATATAGATACAGATGATATAATATAGATGATATAGCTATAGCTATAGATACAGATATAGATACATATATGGTGGTAATAACCAAAAAGTATTGAGCCTCCTTGGGGACAGCTTGCCAGGTACCTTGGGTGCACAGAACAACATCAACAGCAGCAAATGATGCTGTGCGAGCATTGCATTCAGTAGCAGTGCATCCTGGATTGTCGTAAGCAGAACTAATACACACTGGAATAGATCATTTTCCTACAGTAATTACTAAGACACTGCATTATCCATAAAGAAAACTGCCACCAGCTTTCAAGAAGCATAAGGAAGAGCATCCACCTCCTGTTTCCCGCAGCAGAGCTCCGCTGGTCTCTGAAGAGCCCCTTCTTGCCGAGAAGCACGCCCGGCATCCCGGGCACCGGAGCGCTGAGTTACCGCGCGGGGGTCAGCTCAGAGGTGGGACCCGCCTCACCGGCATGCGGGGTTGTTCTGGGCGTCGCTAACTCTCGGGCGACCCACGGAAAGGCAAGAGCACTGGAAACTTAGCCACAAACTGCAACAGATTCCTTTAGTTGGAGGGAATAAAGCACAGCCACCTGACAAAGGGAAAATCAAGCAGGAAAGGGAAAGAAGCAGCACCATCTGATTCAGAAATTTACATCTGCTGCTGAAGATGCTCCCAAAGTGCTAAAATAAAGTAAAAGTATCTAAACATCTCACCTGGGGAGAGCTTGGCAGCTGTAATCAAAGCATCCTTATAAGTAGGAGACTTGTTTAAACTTAGTTTTCACATACCCATTTAAAATGAGAAACAAAGAGCTCTCCGGAATCATATTGTTGACCAAGAGGGACAGCCCTTCCCAAGCCCAATCCCCAAAAGTTGGTCACGAACAACAGGGCCACTCCACTCTCTGGAAATGACAGCTATTCCCCCAGAGACCACATAAGAGAGATGGGCAGGCAGAGGTCTGGTTGTTTTGACAAATGGGGATATCAGACTACAATGAAAGTGCTGTGAAATTGGGAACTGTGTCTTCTCCACCCTGGTCATCCCCAGTGCCGAGCACAATGTCACTCAATAAATATGTGTTGAATGAATCAAACAGTTGATTAATCTAGAAGTAACCAAAATTAACCAGGCAAGAGAAGCACCAGACCCTGAGAAAACGCTCAGGCAAATGCATTCTGCTTCTTTGGCCTCAGGTCGAGGTCTCCTCCACAATGATCCCATCTAGGGAGCCTGCCCAGAAAAAACTTCAAAGAATGTGGAAGAAAAAAAATGGGGCAGCGGAGGCAGTGACATAGAAGAGCTTCCCACAGGTCAAATCCTGCTCTGGGAGCTGAACCTACATCATTGGGCTTATGCCCCGACAACCCTGCAAAGTTATTTTCAAGAGCTCCACTGGAGCAGCTTAAATCAGTTGCTCAAAACTTTCCACTCACAGAAGGCAGAGCAGAGATGTGAACACCGGCTTCAGAACCCATCCCCAAGCTCTCTCCTCTGCCCCCCAGGCAGTTCTGCAGCTACCCTTGGAAATGAACATGTAACAGAGGTCAAAAGCCAAGGCACAAAGAAAGAGAAATGAAAAAAAAGTAAGAAAAACGGCAAGAAATCTTAGCCAGGAATGCTGCAACACTGACGCACCAAACCATCGGTGCTGAGTTTCCTGGAATCTGGCAAGTTCTAGCTCATCCTAGGCAAGACCTCGGTTCGACAGAAGCAAGTGGTTTACAGCTACTGCATTTGGGAAAGAATTTACCACGTTATTGTTTTTATAACATGCACTGAGTAATATAATAAATGATTCTTGCATCAACTACGGCTTGGTGATTTTTTTCCCGTCTTTATAAGTCCTTAGAAGGGAAGTTTCAGTCACATTCCCTGTGTCTGTCCCATGGAAACCAGAACTCTCTTAGTTCCACGCATGCCATTGAGCTGGAGGGCAGGAATGCACCTGGGAGAATTACTACTGACATTTGATTACCATCAGATACCACAATTATTATTATTACGCCCCATTCTTACTGTGTGCCGGCATTATTCTAGGCACTGCATGCATTATTTCATTTAATCCACTTATCAAACCTATAAAATAAGCATTATATGTCTCCATTTTTTTTAGAAAATCAGGAGATTGGGAGCCCGGGAGGTTACATAACTTGCCTATAAAGTTTGCAGCCGGCAAACAGCAGAGTGGGGGTTTGAACTCAAGTCGGTTTGACACCACGGCCCATCTTCCCAGCCACCGCTAAATGGAGGATGCCTGGCTTCGCGACCGTTAATCATACCTGCTGACAAGCTGCATGTTCCCATTTTAAAAGAGTGATTGAAAGGCTCGATATAGCCCATTAATTTTATACCCACTTGTATCAAAATCTCTTCAATTCTCTTTGTGGCGTTTCTGCTTCCATTTTAAACTCTTCTCTGTGCCTCTGCTCTTCCTGCCTCTACGTGCCCACATCCGAGCAAAGTCGAGGGGCTCCTTCCAGCCGATCTTTCAACATTTAAAGAGCAACGAAGGCGCACCCTCTATTTCAATTAAATAATATTTAATTCACACAGCACTTTCTTCCTGGAAAACTCCAAGAGCCTTAGGTGATTTTAGTCAGATTCTCTTGGTATCTAAATTAGTGCTTAAGTTTAATCGTATCCCCTTTACATGACATATTAGCTTCATCCCCTAATCCTAGAATCTGAAGGGAACTGGCCCTAGTCAGTCTTTCCTTAGAAAACAAGGGCCACTAAAACAAACAAACAAACAAACATAAAAAAAAACAGAACAGGGCAAACTCTATGTACATAGCAATTAAAAACAATTAAGGAAAAGCTATAATCTATAGTAGTTAGTAAGAATAATGAAGATATTTAACAGTTGAGTACATTTAAGTGCCAGCTAACTCATCAACTGCCTTACACAGATTTTGTTTTTCCTTCAACACTGAATCACCTCAGCAGCAACTCACTGTGAAATGAGTAGTTTTAACCCCTGAAACATACACAGAAGATAGCAAATGGGAGAAGATTCCCTGGACCAACAGAGCAGGAAAGAAACACTGACATCTAATGACCCCCAGTCAGAAAATGTTTGCCAATTCCCTCCATGTACAAGATGTGGTGGCCAATAAATAAATTCACATTTGCAGCAGCATGTGTGGAATTAACCAGGCTATACCTGTTTAGCTGCTTATATATTGTGTTCATAGTTACCTCTATGAGCCAGGTCCTAATGTCATCAGCCCCATTTTAGAGATGTTGAAACTGAGGCTTAAAAAGGGTAAATGACTTGCCTGAGGACACACAGCTGGTCAGGGCTTGAGACAAGGTTTGAACAAAGCACCCAAGTCTAATCTCTTGATGACAAAGTTGAAAGTCTCTCTTGGCTGCTCATTACCCATGTGGCCTCTGGGCTCTTGAAAAGTCAGCAAGCATTTAGAGGATAGAAGGAAGGAAATATTTTTTTTCTTAAACAGTATAGCAAAAGGGATAATAATTGCTTAAAGGACTCAGATGCCATTCAATACCTTAAGAGTAATTTTCTAAGTGGCATCCAGGAGCTTAAAACAATCCATTGAAATTTTTTTCTTTTTAAAGGAACTTTGGAATTAAAATGATTATCATTTGGGTTTTACAATTTCTCCTGAGAGCAGAAATTCCCAGGTAATTAATGTGAATCAGAGGTACAGTATCCCAGTCTGCTCAGATGCCCAGGCTGTGAACTAGTAATGAGCTGAGGATTTGAACCCTGAGCCACCGCATATCTAGGCGAACACTCTTTCCACTATACTCTGGCCATTCACCCTCTGTCTTGGTTTAAGTCCACCCCACCCTGTCTGTCTATATCAATCCTGTATGTAGGCAGCCAGCAGTCAAAAGCCCCTGAGCAGATTTGAAATGTTCCGAAGCTCCAGGAGCCCAGAGTTCTTTTGATTTTGCCTGCAAGACTCAGCAGAGACTTTAAAGGGTACCAGCCAGAAAGGACTATAGAAAAGGACTGTTTTGCTTCCTGGGGTGCAAGTCTTCCAGGGGGTAGAGGAAAGAAGTAACCTTTAGAGAAGTCGGTCTTCCCACTAATGCAATAGGCTTACCTGATGGAAATAAGCATCCACCCAGATTGGGAAGAGAAGCAGACAGAGAAAAACGCTTCTTCTAATAAAGTCTTGTGCCATTTTTTTTCTAAGGATGTGGATTGCAGCTGGCACAACCCTAGACACATTCCTCATGTCCAATCTAAACCCGACAATGATCTGCAAGGTAGGTACCAGCAATTTCATTTTTACAGAAGAAGGAAGGAAAATGAGAGAACTTAAACTAACTTTTTCCAAGGTCACAAAGATACTAACACTTTCAGGTTTCGACCTCAAGTTCATTAGATTCCAAAATTCCCCCACTACTTCAAGACCAGGAATTCATCCACAATCCAGAAGGAAGGAGGCTAGAGCAGAGTATGCATTAAAAATGCACAAAAAATAATAAAAAAAAGAAGTATATAGGGCAAGAAAGGAAGTTGGCCAGGCTTTGCAAGAAGGGTGGCGGTAGACAAGTCCTATTAGATATGACAATGACCACACTCTATCAAGGAATAGATTTGGTCACTGAGACATACATTAAAGATGACCAGTAGAAGCAACAATCAACTGAGCAGGAATGATACCATCCCAGACTTAAAATGTTTGACAATTCCCTCCATGAAGGATCACTGGTTAAAAAGACTCACATTTACAATAGTATGTTTGAAATTGATCAGGCCCTACCTAAGTTAGCAGTTTAATATAATTTAGTGTGAGTCTAAATCATTGTTTTCTAATCAATCTCTTTTTTTTCTATACAATTTGAACAAATTCCAGTTAAAAAAAACAAAACACCAATGGTATTGATTAGATCAACAATTCTCAAGTCTGAGTAAAGTCTGCAAAGTAGTAGAAAACCCAAACAAGGACTGGTGGGCCCTTGCTCCTACCCACATCCTGGGCTGCACAGTAGAAAACAAGGTGGGAAAGTCTGTAGACTAATTCCCTGAACAAAAGAAACACACACCCTCTTGGACTTTTCCATCTTCCCAAGGTCTCATTCTCCTTGCAAGGGATGTATTTCAGCTTAAGTTCCTCTTTAAATATTCTTTTAAGGACTTGTTCATCATTTGGTTACATCACTGTCCTGTTTCACACCCCTCAGTGGTCCTCAGTGGCATGGCAGATAGATTCTATTAGCTTCACACATAAATATTTTTGTGACTTTTTTCCATGTCTGTATCCTACCACAATCCAGTGGTACCTAACTGTGTATACCTCTTATCACTTTGATTTTCACTTTTTTCACCCCCTTATTATACACAAGCCTAGAATACTCACCCCACCTCTCCTTTGCATTCTATGCATTCCACAGATCTCTTGAGATCTGGCTACAGAGTCCCTCCCTTCTCTGGGAAAGTGACTTCCCAGGGAAGAAGTCAGACCCTCCAGGAGCATCACCATGGGCTCACCCCTTCCTTCCACATCCTAATTGTCATGTACTTACTTATTCCTCTGGTAGACTGTGGGGAGGAAATGAGTCACATTAAGTTTTATATGTTAATTGATTGGCTGGATGAAACAATGAGCAATACCTTTTAGCAATACACAATGCTTTAAAAGGTGAGGTCAAGTCTAGTCAACCTTCCAAAGGAAACTGACTTTGGGCCAAATCCAGAAGATCCTCAAAGGCAAGAAAGAATGTAAGTCCAGAAACCCTTAGAGAGTCCAAGGAGAAAGCACTTTAAAAGGACTTTCACAGCTGGGATAGCATTTTCTACCTTTGATGAAACGGAGGTGATGGAGACTAACAATGATTGGACTCATACCTCCTACCATGTGTTATATGACTTAACAACCTGAAGAGATAGTATCATCCCCATTCACTATGCAAAGCCCAAAGTCACACAAGAAGTGAGTGGTACTCATGATCCCTACTCAGGTATGATGCTGGGAAAACCTAAGATCTTCCCACTACAGCACCACTTCCACAGATGAGAAAAGTCCTTCTCTTCATCGGTATTACTTATCGCAACCAAAAAGAATTTCCCAGGTAGAACCACAAAGTAGGATTCCCCAAGAAGAAAGTTCACTGTCTCATTCTCAATGCCACTTAGATCTGATCTGAACCTAAAAGATCAGCTCACAAAGCTTGGTTGGGTGGTAGGGTTCCCCCCTCTGCTCCATTCTGTCTTCCCTCTCTCCCACCCCACTTTCCCTGAGAAAGCTTCTTGACATGTTCTGTGTCTACAAAACCAGGAAAGCCTAAACACAGGAAACCTATACAAATCTGGACCAATACAATTTTTCTATAAAAAGCCAAGGAGTAAATACGTTTAGGCTTTGCGATCCTTATGATCTCTATCACAGCTACTGAACTCTGCCATTGTAGCAAGAAAGCAGCCATAGACAATACATAAACAGCTGAGCATGGCTATATCGCAGTAAAACTTTATTTTCCAAAATGGGTAGCCAGCCATATTCGGCCCACAAGTATAGTTTGCCAACCCCTGGTCTAGAGCAAGAGAAGTAAATAAATTTCATCTCACATGTTGGCTTTAATCAATCAGTAGCAGTTGGCTTTCTGGAGCTGGGCGCTCACAAAGATTCTCAGGCTATCTATGGCTCAGTGCTTGATTAGTGATGTCTGCTACAGGTGTCAGAAAGATCATGGCGATGCATGTGCCATCTTTCATTAAACTTTGAGTTCACAAATGAGTTTGTAAAGAGGCCAATTATAGTTTTCAAATAGCCCAAGACCCACCAAAGCTGAGAGATTGCCAACGTACCACTCTGCCATTATCTCCTTCCCTAGTAAATTTTATCTCCTTCTATTTTATGTGGGTCATGAATCAGGAAGCTATAATTTGGAAAAAGAGCACAAAGTCAAAAAGTCTATCAATAAATTCAAAGTAAACCACATGCTGAAAAACTGGATTAGGCAAAAGTCTCTTTTTATCTAGATTTTGTACCTCAGATTACCTGGGATTAAGAAAGTGTCCTGCTCTCTCTGTAGCAAAAGCAGCTGTAGCAAGTGGGAATTGTTCTTTTTTAAACAGACTCACCATTAATAATTACCAAGAAAGTCCTTTCTACAAGCAATGCTGTCGTCAACAATAGAGACAGCTCGGGAATCATACTTGGAGTTAATATTGAACTTGCAAGTAAATACATAAAGCTTCAGTGCCATAAAGCTAATTTAAAAGGGACATTTCTCTTTATGGTTCCCTGGAGTATTGTACACTCAATGATATTCTTCTGCCATAATGTAGGATTCATTAAAGAACTGAAGCTATAATTGTCTAGATCAGTACACACGGGCCAAGTGGATAAATCTTCCGAATGAATTGGTTAATACAACCTCAAGTCCCTGGTATGGAGTTCTCCATCTGACCGCTGGCAGGTGCGCAGGAAACTCAAGGCTCTATTTTACTTGTGAGAGTATCGGCGAAGGGAATTCAAAGGGAACTTCCAAAGCATGCTAATACTTAAACACATAAGACCATTTCTACTCCACAATTTTATTCCTCCCGCTGGGAAATGAGGAAACAGGTAAAACCCATACACACATATAAAATGCGTACATTCAAGTGATAATTATGTATAGTGTTTATTGTGATCAATACTCTCTCACTAATCAATAATTTCAAATTTAACCGGAAAGGATGTGTCATTTGACGGCCGATCTTTTTTCTTTACCCACCATGTCTCCACGTTCTCTCTGTATAACAGCCAGGCAGACACAAGGCAACAAAGAAGGGAGGTAAAAACTGTGCAAAATGGTATCTTCTTCGCGGATCAATGACAAGGCTCTGTGATAACAGGAAACTTCTTCGAGTAAAACAACTGTTACGCTCAACCCAGGGCCAACTTTACTGACAACCGATTTGGAAGAGTAAGAAAACGCAGAGTACGCTGGCCAGATACAGACATAACGTTGTCTGTTTAAGATTTCTGTGCATTATCATTCATAAAATATGCATGCCTTTATTGACTTCCTGGGGAGAAAAAGAGGCTGCCTCCCTTCAGAATGCGAAAGCCAGGGAGAAGCGTAAGAGTCGATAGCTCTCCTGCTAAATGCTGTGGAAGCTTGGTGAGCGGCCTGTATTTGACTGTTTTGATCTCCCTTTGCTGTTGTGAAGTTTGAGGACTATTTCAATGGTTAAAATTCCAAAAGGGAGGCCGTGACTAAAATCAGAAATGAAGATGCTTGATTTATTATGTATCGTGAACATTGCGATCAACCTACGAACACATCTTTATTTATTAGAACAAAAAAGAGGCATCTATGGTAACAGGGACCCCTGGAGACTCTCCTGCCCATGTTTTCTTTGGGGCTGGCTACAGACAACAAAGAAAACAACATATGCAGCACTTCCAGCGAGTGTGTGTCTACGAGGGTACCCAGGGCCGCTTCCTGAGCGCCTTTCTAAGCCACTGTGTCCCCTGCCCTCTCCTGCGGGAGCTGTCGCTGTGTTAGATGCTGGCGAACACATTTGATACGAAAGCATTGTCTGTCTGCTACCAGGATCTAACGAGTCTCTCCCCCAGAGTTGCCAGCAAGGTGCTGATTAATTAACTGAAGTAGTGAAGCTGAATCGTACAACAGCTGTTTAGAGAATTGTCATTAACTTGGTCTCCTTTCCTGTCTATTAGCTTTCTTGCAGCGATCCCACTAAAATGCAAATCTGGGAAACGCAGCATCACAACCCACCTTAACCTCTGTGCCCTCTCTGATGCCCCCCCCCCAAAAAAAGTGCTTGTCTGGGCTGATTTTCTTTAAAGGAAATCAGATGAAGAAGCAGGAATGGAAAGAAGAGAAGCTGAAAGAAAATAAAGAAGGGACTTTGGAAACTTCCTAGAAGTCACAGCCTGCTTTGTCGCTTGTCATTGGCAGCTGACAACAGGACCATCCTTTGGACTGGATGCCAAAATGGGCCCTGCAGATAGCCTGAGCTTATTGAGCAGTTCAGCTCTCTCACGATCTCTCCCCGGGACCTCTCTGCACAGCTGGAAAAGGGGGCAAAAGCCACTCTGCGATGGAGACGCTGCCGAAAGGAGCAAGGTGGCAGGCAGATGCGGCTGCTCCACCGGAATGGTGACAGTTGGCGACGGATTCCAACCTGTGCACCTCAGCTGCCCCAGGAACAGGGATGATTATTCAGAGGAGCAGAATCTATATTAAGTGGCAGATTGGAGGGAGGGTCGGGTTGATGAGACACAAGCACGTCATTTAAATGTTTTGTGCTGAGGTTTGGTGACTCAGACCAAACAGAAATAGGGGACTTTTTTTTTTTAAGTTCCTCTCTTCTTTGCTTCCTTCCTTCCTTGCTACCTATTTTCCTCCCTTTATTCTTCATTTTCCCCTTCATCTATATAGATTCATAAATATATATATCTATTCATAAATAGATAGATATATATTAGGTCTACCTGGCAGGTTTTGTGAAAGGCGACAGTGTCTTCCACTCGCAGGCCAACAAAATTAATTCCGAACAGAGGCTGCCACCGCTTCATCCCAGGTATCGCCTGATAACCCCGGTAAGCCCTGCTGATCCCCTCTGACATGAATCTTAGAGACTGGGTGGTGGAGAGCTCAGATGTTCCCACCGGCTGTCGCTGTAAGGGTTACCCCCTGCAATTTCATCTGCGGGGGCACCCCTTCGCATCAGACTCTCTAATAAAATAGCTGAGGCATTTGCAAATCATCAAAAAAGTAGAAGCTCGAGATGTGATTAAATAGCACATAATTGGGTCATCGGGGCATACAATAAAGCCAAATACATCCCCCCAAATGCAGCAGGTGCTTTTTTTTTTAATGAAGCAGATAAATGCAAAAATGAATACACCTATACAGACAGAGCATCTGCCTCATGATAAAATTAAGTCTGTGACAGAAATAAATCACCGTGGGGGAGAGTGTAACCCATTATCCAATGGGATTTTTTCTTTTCTTCCTATGTGACAGGACTTATTGGATTCCCTGATGCTAGGCAGCTAAGTGCATCCACAATTTGATGATAAATCAGAAAGACTACGGGATTTGAAATTTAACAACTACTTATTTTTCTGTGATGTAGAGATAAGGGGAAATTTTGGTGAGTCGCTATTAAATTGGGACTCTCCTTCTTTTCTGATAATCTGAGCGTCGGGTACTGTGTCGTATCATCACGCAACGCCGACAACCAGCAGTGAGTAGAATAGATTTTGGACTAAGATGAATACGGGAACTACTTATCTTCCCCTTTCTTTCCCAATATCAGTTTTATCTAAAGCGTACTATAGAAAGGTTACTTTTGACATAAAAATATACTGCTCTTATTACACCTTCCTTTTTATCCCCTTCGATACTTTAAAAAATGGCAATAAAAGCATGTTTTTCTTTTTAAAACATTTTCACATTTGAACAATAGAAAAGGGGAATCCATACCTCGTGTTAAAAATACACAGGAACTAATAGAGCTCGGGGACTACTTCACCATGTTTGATAAATATGATGGAAAAAAAATACCTTCACATTTTAATGATTTCCTTTGTTATAATACGCTATGAATTAGTGGGAATGAGGGAGGGGTGGTTCACCTCCCCGAGATGTACCCTGATTTCCCGTGGTGAACTCTCCCAGCACCTTGGGCCTTTGCTAGCGCTCACACGCATCACGGTTCCCGTACTGAACGGTATAGATTGTCCTTGTGAAAAACAGGGAGGAAAAAATCAAATGATTTTTTTTCTCCTGGTAATATTTTCAAGTGAGAACACGGTACATCTTCAAAAGGAACCTGATGCATTGTGTAAAAATGTAGTAACAATCTAGCAACTGACAGGCCCGAGAAGAGGCAGAAAGGCGCACTGCGGAGCGGAGGTATAATTCAAAAGCCAGGCAGGCCGGCTCTCCTGTAAACGAAACCAGCCTCGCGGAAAGCTCTGCGCTGCCTTTTTTCCTTCCCCGGCATCCTGTCCTGCGAAGGGGCAGAGGTGGAGTTGGACGGCGAGGCATTCGACATTGATCGCTGGTAATTACGGTAATCTCCTTCAGGAGCATTAAGTGCTGTAAACCCGCCTGTCTGCAGAGAGAGCTAACTCCAAGTGACAACACAGGAAAAGCCACTAAAGAACTGTAAACTCTACAGCGGGCCACCGGCCTTTAATTAGAGTGTGGGGCCAAAACAGACCCTCCGTAAGCATCTGCAGAGAGAGAACGAATCTATTCGTTTAAGGACTAAGAGATATAATCAGCCAAATCATATATCCATCACAGCACACACCAAGAAAGGGAAGAGGGGGCCTACGATCAGCCAAATGCCAGGACCATCGGTGGTCATTCAAGGGGGCTCAGTTGTCCTGTTTCACACAAATTGATGCTAACCACATGCAGAACGGAGGACTTGAGGAAAACTGTTTCTGGGAGTGTCTGGAAATCTGAAACTTTCTTCTATGCTTTAGAAATTCAGTGAGACCTGACTCGTCATTTCCAGAGAGAAGAAACCGATCTCGCAATTGCTGTTAAGGCAGCAGAAAGAGTTTCGCAAAAATCAAGCAAAAGATCCTGGCACGATGCCAGCATTAATTACGGTTTTCAAAAATGCATTCTGCTTTTTTTCCCTTAACCATCACGACAATATTGACAATATTTTCCTAGCTTTGTGTTCCACAAAAACACAAACAAAAAGAGCTAGATGTAGTATTGAATTGGCAAGTTCTCCGTAGAAACCTCAAAACAGAGGGCTAGAAAATGCACCTCGTAGTGTCCTTCCTTATATGTGACTATCTCACAGTTTGGATCCGGCCACCTGGCATGACACACAAACCCACCAACAACTCACTTTCCGTTGTTATGACTTGTCCCAGTCGCACAGGCTGAACACAATCATGGGGGAGGGGGGGAATGGAATCACATTACATGGGTCTGGGCCCACCTCACGGGGTCTTGAATCTTTGGCAAAACAGAAATAATTAGAATGGAAAGCCTTGTTCATTTCAGCCTCCTTGGAGTTATTTAATCTGATCCTCTTTTGATTACCAGAGAAATACATTTTGGGGATCACATGAGGAATCGTGGTCATATTTGAAGACTCTGGCCATGAATAACAGAATGAGATGGAGTGAGAAGCCTCTCATTTTCCAGACAAGGAAGCTGAGACCCAGAGGGGCGGGTTGTTCCTTCACCCACACAGCTGGCTAGCAAGTAGGTCAGTCGTGAACATGAATCTCCCAATTCTTCCACTGTGCTGCCAAACCTTGTATCTTCCCTTTTTTTGTAATTTTATTTTTTATTATTTTTTAAATCATTTTTTATTTTTCAATTACAGTTGACATACACTATTATATTAGCTTCAGGTGTACACTCCAGTGTTTAGACACAATATAACTTACTAAGTGGCCATCCTGATAAATCTAGTGCCCACCTGACACCACACATAGTTACCAGAATATTATTGACTGTATTTCCAATGCTGGACTTCACATCCTCATGGCTGTTCTGTAATTTGCGCTTCTTAATCCCTTTGCATTTTCACCCAGCCCCAAACCTTATATCCTCTTACCATCCAAGTGAAGATCACTGAAGGGGAAAATCACACACACAGAAAAATCAAAGATAGGCTCCTTCTGCCTCTGGGAGCTAAATTGAAAATATTTTCATCAATACATAAGGCCTAAAACAAAGAATAGAATTAGAATAGAAAAATGTGCAGTTGAAGCTTTGACGTTAGTAAACACATCCCTGAGTACCACCCAGGCCATGAGGATTCGTTCAACTGACACCTGTTTCAGGTGCCAAGGAGCCAGTCACCCAGACATCTTCACACAAAGCACTGCAGACATAGAGACCAGCAAGTGCAAAGACCCTGAAGTAGCGATGGATTCCAGGAATAGGTAAAAGACTCAAGTGGCTGCAATTGAGCAAGCAGGAGACCGAGCAGAAAGGTAGGCAGGAGTCAGCTCCTGTAGGATCTTTCAAACTGTGGAAAGGAATCTGGCATTTGTTTTGATGGCGACAGGAAGTGAATGGAGGATTTTAAGCAAAGATGTGATAGCATCAGATTGATATTTTTTTTAAAGATGACTTTGGCTGCAGTGTGAAGAATGGATTATAGGATCAAGATAACGCACATGAAAGTCCTTTTGAAAAAAATGTCAAGGCAACATCTAAATGGCTGTCATTATATAAACAGCATCCCAACCTTCAAAAGTAATAGTGCAGTGATATTTTTCAGAGACTGTCTTAAACTTTGGCACGAGGCAAAAGCATATGGTCTGTCCGTGTTCTGAACCACTGCCTGGCAGATCTCTGACACAGAGGCAAGATGAAACCGATGTTGGGCATCATTGGGTTGAGTTGTCACTGGGACTCAAGCCATCTGTGTTGCTTAGTGCAGATTAAGAAAACACAGACTCTAACACAGGCGAGGCTCTGGTGCTCAAAGCTGTGACCATTCAGAATTCTGTCGCTTAAGTTTTCCAAGTTGAACAGAGAGGAAGCAATACTTTTGTACAAAGAAGAGCCCAAAGATGCTCTTGCTTCTAGAAGTGGCATGGGTGACCCAAGGGAAAGAGATGCAGCTTCTGCATTGAGAAGAGGCAACACTCCAGGACTGTGGTAATCAAAGGTCCAGAGCAGTTGGGGTGGTTAAAACAACTGGTGGTTTCCTGCAGTGAAAGAGTAGTAAAGTCCTGTCCTGCACTTAATTCACACCGATGGATTTCATTCTGCCAATTCAGTTCTGGTAGCGACAATGCACTATTAACCCCAGGAAGATTTCACCTCTAAAGCACTGCCTGTCGATGATGAATTCCCAGGGATGTTCAGATAAGACAGAAAATGAAAGGGACAATTTATAAACCTCTTTAGGGAAATCACTGATTTTGTTATGTGCCTTCAGCAAAAGATAAATAATTAAATCAACAACTAAAAAACCACACTAGCCACACATTATCAAAGTTTAAGTTCTTGTATGTGAAAAGGCAGACTAACAGGCTTCATAAAGAAATAGATATGTGTTTGGACCTTGGTTCAACTCCTTGCTACTTGGGTGACTTGCCAAGCCATTCTTTTAAGCCTCTTTTTGCCTCAGTTTCTTTATCTATAAAGTAAAAGTCATACTGACAGCTGATTATTGGAAGGATTAAAATGAGATCATGTTAGTAAGGCACATAGTAAGTACACAAAAAATGTTCATCCTGTGAGTTAGCCCACCTTTATCTTTCTTGAGGGCTTTCCAATAGCATTCATGATTAGAAAGACTCCACCTGTGCTACAGGCTGAATGTTTGTGTCCCCCTGAAATTCATATATTAAAACCTAATCCCAGTGATGGTACTTGAGGGTGGAGCCTCTGGAAGGTGATTAGGTCATGAGAGCGGAGCCCTTATGAATGGGATTAGTGCACTTACAAAAGAGATCCCGAGAGCTCCCTTGCCCCCTCCCCCATGTGAAGATACAGGGAGAAAAGAGCCATCTATGAACCTGACAGTGGGCCCTCGATAGACATTGAACCTGCAGGCACCTTGATCTTGGACTACCCAGCCTCCAGAATGGTGAGAAATAAATGTTTGTTGTTTAAGCCACCCTGTCTACACTATTTTTGCTACAGCAGCCTGAACAGACTAAGACGATCTGCTTACAACAGAGACTAGATCTTCAAGGAAGAAGAATCCTTAAGATAGGACACTAAATAAATGGCCTGGGTCTCTAGGTTATTCCTAAGAAAGAGAATTTAAATTCAAAAAGCAGCAACAAAGAGTCTTGAAGCTGGTAACTTAAAGAAAATTATAAGCACTCAACTTCTAAGAGAATTCATATTCATAGTTTTTAATGTGAAATAAAAGAAGAGCTTTTGAAAAAAAAAGATATGATTCTTTTTCAAAACAGGTTTGCCAAATTCCAAAGGCAAAATAAATAGAAACTTAAAATAGGGTACAGGGATGTATTGTCCTGGGTATTGTGAAGAATGAAGTCAGCATGGTGCACTGGAGCGAGCTTGGGATGGCAGCCTGGAGAGTCGTGTCCTAAGTCTCCCACTACCAGCTGCATATCCTTTGGTAAATCATGCCTCCCATTATTCCCTTGAGAGTCTTCTCATTTGCTAAATGAGCTAATTAGCTAAGACGATCTCTAAAGATCCTATCAGATCCAGTCTTTTCCTACTTCTATGACACTACCTAAGATCACAGGGCCTGGGAGCAGTGTTAAGTGTCATACTATTCAAATTATCATTTCTAGACATAACTGGAAGTTTCTGGAGTTGAGGCACTAGACCCAAGCTGGTGGAAAGGAAATAGGGTTGGACCTAAGAAAAGAACAAATACCAGGAAAGAGGGGAATGCAACAGAAGAGTAGGGCAGAAGCCATCATTACCCCATAAGCAACTGGCACTGAAAATGTGTTGATTGGTTAAAAAGAAAGATGGATAGAAATCAACGGAGGAGTGTAGGGAAGAGAGGGGAAACCTACACAAATACCAGAAATCTTATGATTTTGTTAGCACGTGGGGGGAGGGGCTCATACTAAGGGTGGGGATTGAACACATCTTGGGGACAGGCAATCCCACTGAGTGACATCATCGGCCAAGGTCACTCAGCTCTTGATAGACTTAGGATCAGAACCAAGATTCTTGACTCTAACCAGTTATTCTTCCTTCTCCAACTGGGGAGTGAGAGTGATGGCTTCGCATCTTACAGGTTTATCCCTAAACATGGGTTTGAACTTCTGTAATCTAATTCTAATGGGCATCAATTCTAAGGTTCACATCTTTTCACATTTTGCCACCTGAAATTTTGATGTCTAAAACTGAGAGGCATTTTACCACCAATAGTATGTCCTAGTTTAACTGGCAGTGTTTTTTATTTCTTAGTGATATATAAAGTAATTGTGTATCATACAAGTATGATATCTTAGACTAAATGAAATGCCATATTCAAGGCAGAAATGGAGAGCCATTTCATCACTGGCCTCCACAGGCTACACAAGAGTGAACTGTCCCTCTTCTTTCTCTCTCTCCCTCCTCCCTCTCCCTTTGTATCTGTGCTCATGCTCTATCACTAGCACTCTCCCTCCTCTTGTCCTTTCTCTTATTTTAACTAAGACTTATCAAATGCTTCCTCTGTAACAGGCACAATGCTAACCACTGGAGACAAAAGGACAAGCCCAACAGAAGTGGTCCCTGACCTCATAAAGCTTACCATCTACTAGGGAGAGACAGATATTGACCAAATAGCGTGTGTGTGCACACACACACCCCAATGGAAAGCTACAAGCAAGGTGAAGAACTTGGAAGAAGACGTGCCCACTGCTATGAAGGCCTAAGGAACAGGGTAGTGATGTAGGGGGAAGGCTTCCCTGAGAAGTGGAGGAGCTAAAATAGCATGCTTGAGAAGTGTGTAGGTCAAGGTGAAGACAGTGCCTTTTTTGCACAGGGAATTTCATATCAAAGGGTCCTTTGATAGACAGAAGTAAAGCTTTGAGAAGGCCATGCTGCTAGAGCCCAGGAAACAAGGGATGTGGCGTGAAATGAGTCAGGAGTCAGACCACGGCGGGGTTCTGTCTTTATCTTTAAGAGAATTTGAAGACACTGAAGGTAGAGGGGTGAGAGAGGCAAGATGCTCAGATCAAAAACCGCATTTTAGATGCCATGTGGGGTCCATTAAAGGGTGCAGGTTAGGAGGCTATTCGAGTGGTCCAGATGAGAACTGACAGAGAAATACAGACTCAGGCTGTTCTCTTCCCCAGCTCAGCCACACAGACCTCAGCTCTGCAGTGCAGCCCTTTCTGTCACCTATTCTGTACACAGACCTTGCAGTGACATCCTGGGAGCAATACCCAGAGAATGAGGTCAGAATATTCAATAAAGTTTCCTGCTGCAGACAGAAGAGAACCTGAGCAAAACAAGGCAGAAAGGGGTCTGCACGATGCACAGAGAGGCAGAGAGCAGGGCCCATGTGCTCTGCCAGGTCTCCCTGAGCGGGGAAGTATGTGAACACCAGCCTGGACCCTCCCCTGAACTTTCCAATGCCTAGTCAACCTACCGTCCCTCTGGCTTGGTTCTCATTAGATACACTGAAGGTCTCACATCAACTCGGAGGAGATGGAAGTTTATTCGAAGCTTGGGGAAAAAAAAGCTCTTTATTTAAAGGGAACACAAAGGGTCTTTAGGAGCTTTTTAAAAAATTCTTGGCAGATATTGACTTACAAAGAGAACTTATTCCACTGGTTGGATATATCTAGCTCCAGTCCTTGTACCTCTACCCTATGAATTGCGATCTGATGAAGCCATACGAACAATGAGTGAAGTCTCAGTGTAAAAATGGTATATGTTCTTAGGAAGGGAAAACATAAAACTTCAATCCGTGGTTTATTAAAATCCCTAGGTAAGCCCAGTTTACAAAGCTCAATGCCAATACTACCTATAATTCACCCCTGTAAAAACGTGAGCCATAGAGCAACTGCTATCTCTGGCTGCATTCAAGTTTAGTTGCCCTTCAGAAGTACTGAAGATCTAACTCCTAGTGGCTTTTTAAACACCAGTCAGTTGTCTCCCACATGCGTCCTGACCGGCGATCGAACCCACAACCTAGGCACGTGCCCTGACCAGAACAAACCCGCCACCTTTTGGTGGATAGGACGATGCTCCAACCAACTGAGCCACCCCAGCCAGGACTACAAAAACAGTCTTTGATTGACAGAATCTAATCACTCGAAGGGCAGCAAACAAAAGCTGGGCAAAGCACAGTTCCCTGTTAATTTTTTTTCCCCTTGCAACATCTATAAGCAGCTGATCACACAGTTGTGCAATTATTTGCTGACTGAAGATGTTATTATTCTGTTCCTGCGTTAGAAAAATAGTAAGTAACCTTTCTGGTCAAAGATAAAAAATATGTGGGTTCTTTCCCCACAGCTTATATATCTTAAATCTTAGGTCATTTTTACAGCAGCTTTCTTCTCAGCTCTCCCACCATTCATCTTTCATTCTCAGCAAGGACTAGTTTACTCAATACAGGAAGACCTTCACATAACTTTCTGGCATTAATTATTACGGTGGCACAAAGTCCCGTGTGAAATACTTGCTGCAATGTGTCCTGCAGCCTATTTTAAAAACAACAACAAAAAAACAACCAGTGACATAATTAACTGAGAGCTTGATTGCAGAACAGGGAGCCTCTCCTCTGCAGCCTTGCATTCGTAGGTGCATATAAACATTTTAAAACCGAGTCTTAATAAGAAGCAAGAAAGGAAGGTGGTCAAAGCTCTTGTCCAGCCCTCATCCTGAGAACAGTGCCTGCTTTCCGCTCCAGCTGGACGGAGGGGCCCCTGGAGATGGCACGGGGACCACGGAGCACTGTACGCGACATGAAAATAGCACAGCCCTAAATGAACACCAATAAGCAGCTCTGAAGAGTCCATCGGCCCGTTAGGATGACAGGCGGCGAGAGGCTGCACATTTCGGGGCTGACCATGTATCAGCCAGCTCCCTTCTTGCTCTGGCAGCTACAAACAGCTCTCTGTAAACTTCCACTTGAAGACGAAGTGAAGGGGGTAGAACACAGGCCCGATCAATATCTTAAAGGGACGGTTCTGGGTTTAACTTTACTGGAGGGAGACTGGCAAGATCTCCACTTCAGGACACACCACCAGTCAGCTTGGGAAGCAGCCGCACCCTCCGGCAAACAGACTGTCACCCTGACCTGGCTACAGGCATTTCACTGTTCGTCACCCCCGCCCTCCCTGGGGAACATTCCTGAAGCAAACTGGCTGAAACTTGTCGGTTTATCCTACCATTGCGTGCAGACCCGGTGCAGACCCACATATGCCTCCTCCCCCAATCCTGACTCCTCTCCTCCTAAGGCCTGGGCAAGGCAGGGACCACGCTGCCAGGCACCCAACATGATGCATGACCCATAGAAAGCCCTCCGTAAGAGTAGGGTAGTTGACTGGCTGGGTGAGTAAACAAGTTAAAGAAAGACATAGGAAGGCTGTAGTGGTCCAAGGGGTTAATCAGACCTGGTGTCAAAACTTGGCCACTCACCTTATTCGACCCATGTTCTTGGGCAAGTCTCTAACCTTTGTAAACTTCTGTTTCCTCATTTACAAACTGGGTACAGTCGTAACGCATACCTCACAGGATTGTAAATGAAAGACTCATTCATGTGTCAACAAACTTCTATCCCAGTGCCTGGAACACAGTAGACCATTCAATAAATATTAACTTGGAAGGCAGCTGTGTGCAGGCTGGAGTATTTAGAGGGGGAAGCAACTCAGAAATATCCTCGAAAGTGGAATTTAACATTGCTGCTACCATTTCTTCACCCACTCAGTCCCACAGGTGCCCCATCCATTTAACAAACATTTATTAAATGCCTACCGTATTCCTGTTTGGGGAAAAACGCATTGGCTAAAGCAAGATTCTTGCCCTCACAGAACTTACAATCTAGTGGAGAAGATCTGTAAGAAACACATGAAGAAATTTGTAGCATGTCAAAAGGTAACTTTGCACAATAATTATGCATTCATTCACTTAATGTATATTTACTTATGATTGCTTTCTACACATCACTGAGTTTATATAACACTTTTCCTGATCACCGCATAAGTATGTATCAAAAATATCGAAAAATGAAGGCGCTCTGGCCAGGTGGCTCAATTGGTTGGAGTGTCATCCTGTGCTCCAAAAGGTTGCAGGTCCATTGCCCCACCAGGGCACATACCTAGGTTGCAGGTTCGATCCCCAGTCGGGGCGTGTACGGGACGCAACCAATCGATGTTTCTCTCTCACATCCATGTTTTTCTTTCTCTCTCTTTCTTGTCCTCTTTCTCTAAATTCAACAAAAAACATATCCTTGGGTGAAGATTTAGAAGAAAACAATGCTATTGTTCTATGCTCTGCACCTGAAACTAATACAAAATAATACTGAACATAAACTGTAATTGGGAAAAAAAAAGAATTGAAGGAATTTATAACTGTCCACATTTGGTCCTCCGAGCAGCCTGCATCCCTGTAATATTTGCCTAAAAGGGACAGAAATGCTGGAAACTGTCACAATGACCCATTCCAAATATCAAAACGAAGATCTTGGTTTTAGGATAACAGAGTCCCCGTGAATGTTTTCACTTGGCGTCATGCGGGAATCTGGAGAACGGCTCGGAACCGCCTGTTCCGCTGTGACAATGAGGGGTAGTGGGTTTCTCTGGGGGCTCTGCCAGGATGTCTGAGGAACCAGTAGCAGCAGCAGGACTTTGCAGTGTCAAGAGCAAATGAAAGGAAGCAGCCTCCGTCATCCCGTGTACTACACGTAAAACTCCAGGTGGCCACCCTTCCTGCTCCTGTGACTGTGAACTAAGTCAACTGAGTAAGAGGCTTTGAAGTAGGGTCATCTTTTTAGAAAGGTCAAAACTTTCTCTTACGTCTCTCTGAAGTTCTTGGCCTGATGTATCGTGGGGACTTTACCATCAGCCATCAGGACATTTGCTCTTCATTTTAAAGCACCAGTTATGCACTCATGGACTCATGCACACAAGTACCTGCACATGCAAACACTTACTGGGGACTTTGATTCAAGGAGCGTAGAGAGTATTTCATGCCTTGCTTCAGAATAAGCAAGGTAGTTGGAGGCCCAGATGAAATGAGCTGAAGTCCCCTGGATTTCTAGCCTGTGGGCTCTGGGAAGGGTCACCTGGGACCATCGGAAGGCTGCCCAGAGACTACTCCCTTGTGTCCACAGGGTCCTGGATTTTCCTCCTGGTTGACCCTCTCTGACCCACAACCTAAAAACCAAATGTAACAACTCTCCCTCTTTCACACTCAAGACCTGAATTCAGTCAGCTCAGAGCCCAGAGGGACATGAGGAAAAGAAGATGAACCACCATAAGCCAGTGGCAGAAGTTTTTTGTGAAATCTGTGGCAATCTACACCATTTGTGAGTGTCGCTTCTTTAGGGACAATTGGTACAAGGTGCAATACATATAATTTATCCTGGAGGTTACTGGTTTGTGAAGGGGTGGGAGAACTGCCAACTTCCCATCTGAGCTGAGTTATGAGTAATAAGAGGGTTATAATTTACATTCGAATTCTGGTTGTAAGTTAATGAGGTACCTTAATGTGTAACCCAGTGAAAGGTCTTTTGTGCACATAACCTCATGTTCCCTAAAATAGAAATCTGGGTTTCTATCTACCTTTCTTAGCTCCTCGCCCTCTCATAGGAGCACTTACAATACTCACTGAGGTAACCGTGATCGAGTGGTTCTATGCAAAATGGAGCTTCTATCGCCCAGTAAGTCTTAGAAGCAGGAAATATTTTTGTGAAGTGTACCCAGAGTGGTTAAAGCTAAAATTGCCTGCATATAGAGAGTTAGCCTTTGAGGAGAAAAAGTGTGTTGTGGACCAGCCTACCTCACTGGTCAACCATCGAGTTGGCAATTTCTAGGTGAGGATCGTGATAGGGGGAAAGTCTGCTGTCAAGAAGTATAGCTCAGGTTTAATGGCTGACCTGAACTTCTTATGCTCCTGGGCCACCAATCCAATTGGACATGTGATATTTGCTGTCTACTCTTAGCTGCCCCTCCACAGACAGCATCCAGCTTGGACTTCTACCTTTGAAGCAGTCTATGACCATCTACCAGGCCATCTAGATCAGGCTTTCTCCCTGCCCCGGATTCCTGACCACCTACCTGGTACTGACCTGCTCTTCTGCTTGGAAGCTCTGCCTCATTACACTCTCCAGACCGGGAGAGCTTGTCTGAGCTCAGGCCTGGCTGACTACTTAGCCTCCAAAGCCCATTATTGTCCCTCAACCTGGTAAAATATCAAAAAGAGGGCCTTGCTGGGTGTGGCTCAGCAGTTGAGCATCAACCTAGGATCCAGGAGATCACAGTTCAATTCCCAGTCAGGGCACATGCCCAGGTTAAGGGCTCGATCCCCAGTCAGGTGTGTGCAGGAGGTGGCCAATCAATGACTTTGTCTCATCATTGATGTTTCTCTCTCTCTCTCCCTTTCCCTTCCTTTCTCTGAAATCAATAAAGACATATTTAAAACAAAACAAAACAAAACAAAAAAAGAAGAACCTGCCAAAACCTCATAAAATCTTTACTCATTCAGAAAGTGAGACAGAAAAGGAGACTAATGAATAAGATACTATTTTTTTTTTAATTGCACATTCGAAATATATAGTTCATCCCACTGGGCTATCAGTGAATTCATGAGCATCCTTCCTTTGGAGACCTGCTTGAATGAATGGGGGACAATGTTTTGTGATTAAGTAATCATTTCCATGTAAACAGTTCATTCTTCCCATTTTCTTTTGTTTTTACAATTGCAATCACACAATTAATCTTATTAGAAAACTCTTTGAATGGTGGCCCAGTGGTGAGATTCATCCACTTAGGTCTCAATTGTGTTCGAGCTCCCACTGCTCCACAAGGCTCTCCACTCAGCATTGTGGAGGCAACAGAGAATGAGACGGAGATGACTCCTGCCCTGGTGGAATTTACAGTCCAAATTCTAAATTAGCAGAGGATTAGTTCATTCATTTTTATTTTGTCATGCATTGGATTGTATAAACATTTCCCTAAAATGATGCCCAGTTTCAAATCCAAGTTCAATGTGTGCTGAAAAATCAATGAATTCATCATCACCACAAATTCTTTTCGTTTTGGCCAAATTCCCTATCCTACTTTAGTACAAACACACAGTTTGTCTCCCCATCCTCTCTCCTTCATCTCTTTTTACTTGTGGTTGCACCGTCTATGGAAAGTTTATGAATGGTCATTTTTGCACGCTTGCTGCCTTAATAGATGGTAACCCCCCTGAGGCATAGTTCAGCGTCCAGGAAAGGTCTTCTTCCAGAGCATAAAATTGCAGAGACAATAACTTAAGAGACTAGAATCAGGTTCTCAAGGATTCCTTCACTCCCCTCCTGTGAACGCCACCCTTTCTCTCCCTTACACACAGTCACCATTCCCATCCAGCTACTGCAAGTTCAAGAAACGATTAATTTTTGGCAACAGGAAATGCAATAATTGCACATGTCCCACGCCTGGACATGTACTCAGTCAATTCATACCTAAGAAAGTCACAGTTGTGAGGCACCGCTATGGAGCCAAGAATTAATTACCCCCAAATAAGTTCTTGGGGAGGGACCAAGTTTTCCTCATCAACATTCAAGGCAAATGCCACCACACAAAGGGAAAGAGAAAAGAAAAAGCTCAGAAGCCTGAACAGGAAAGAACATTTGGAAAGAGAGGAGGGAAATAAAAGAAGGCTACGATGGCAGCCACATGCCTTTTTCTTCCTGCAATGCTGTAGGATGGTGGGTCTGCAGGGAATGGCTCAGGCACCATTGCTAGCATCAAGTGTCTCACATTTACAAACCAAGAGCAAGCTAAATATATTTTTTCCTGAAAAGAGAAGTTCTCTCTTTCATTTCTGTTGCAGTCACAGGATAAAGCAAATAAGAATAAAGCTTGGTTCACAGATACACGTGCAAGAGCATCTGCAGAAGCTAGAATGGGCATGAAGCTCTTTTAGAACTTGGACTGACACCTAGATCCTTCCTTAGTTTCACTTCAGGTTGGAGGTGAATGAAGCAAAATGCTGAAGAGACAATTGGTCACAGGCCCAGGTGTAATCAGATCTATTACTGAACATCCAGATCTTTTGCTGTTTGTGTTCACTTCCTATTGTCGCTTAATTATTTATCCAAACTTTAGTGGCTTAAAATAGCATACACTTATTATCTCTTGGTTTCTCTGGGCCAGAAGCTGGGCATTTCTTAGCTGAGGCCTCTGTTCAGGGTCTTATAAGGCTGCAATCAGGTGTTGGCCAGGTTGTGTCCTCATCTGAAGCTCAAGGTATTTTTCCAAACTCAGTCAGGTTCCTGGCAATATTTAGTTCCTTGAGATTGTAGGACTGAGGCTCTCAGCTCCTAGAGGCCATGCTTCTCCATAGGCAGTTCACATTATGGCTACTTTCTTTGTCACAACCATGAGGGAAATGTCCATCTCTTCAGGAAGAACACAGGCCCTCTTGTAAAGCTCTTGCCTGATTAAGTCAAGCCTGGCTCATCCAGGATGATTTCTCTTTTGATTAATTTAAAATCATCTTATTTGTGGCCTAAATTACATCTGTAAGATCCTTTCACTCTTGCCTTATAATATAACCTAATCACAGATATAACATCACCTCATATGCATGAGTCTTAACCACACTCAAGGGGATGGATTATACAGGGCACAGACATCAGGAAGAGGAAATCTTGGAGCCATTGTGAAATATCACCTACCATAATGTTGCAGTTCTCACCTGACATTCCCAGCTCCTAGTCACTTCTCCAGCAGAGAAGGAAATAGGGAAAAAGGGCTGGAGTAAGGAGGCAAGAACCCATTCTGAGGTCAGAGTTACTGGGCTGAACCATATGAAATCACTAATAATACATATATGTATATATACAGACATAGACTTAGATATAGTTATATATGATATAGATAAAGTGATAGAGATAGAAATAAAGGCAAGTTTAGAGATGGAGATGGAAATGGAGATAGAGATGGAGATGGAGATGATAGAGATGGAGATGATGGAGATGATAGAGATGGAAATGGAAATGGAGACAGAGATGATGGAGATGGAGGTGGAGGTGGAGGTGGAGGTGGAGGTGGGGGTGGGGGTGGGGGTGGGGGTGGGGGTGGGGGTGGAGATGGAAATGAAAACAGATGATGGAGATGGAGATGGAGGTAGAGATGGAGATGATAGAGACGGAGATGATAAAGATGGAGATGGAGATAAAGATAGAGACAGAAATAGAGAGAGAGAGAGATAATAGAGATAGAGATAGAGATACAGATGAGATAGAGATAGAGAGAGAGAGGGTGGGGGTGGGGATGGGGTGGAGATGGAGGTAGAATCAGTTTCCTTTCATAAAGTGAACCTTTCAAAACATGTGATCTCTGGGGTACCCATGAATATTCTTTCCAGCTTGGTGCATATTATGTTTTTAAACTAGGATTTTAGTGGTTTGGGGGATAAAACACTCATTACTTACTCTCCATTTCAGTGGCTCCTCTTTGTCATCTTCACCCCCATTTCTGCAGCAACAGCACAGCCCCAAGGGAAGGAGAAGCAAGAGAAAGCTCATTCTGGATCAGGCTGCCGTCTCTAGGTACAGCTTTCCTTCTGACTACACAGATCAGCAGCAGCCCGAAGCTATCCTCAGTTCACAGAGGCATATGTGTGTCTGTGTGTGTGAGTGTGGTGTGTGAATGTGTTCCTACACTTGGGAGACTCAGGAAGGAAATGCTTCCAAAGAGCCTGTCATTTCTGACAGAGGAATTAAGTCCGGTGTAATAGGCAAGGCATGAAACTTCTATGAAGCTGCACAGAGAAAGCCTTGCCCAAAGCAGGAAAACAAAGCAAACCCAAACTGATGCTCATTCGTAAGGTGGAAAAACTTCAGAAGTCATCATATGTGAACTCAGAGTAAACTTGCTGGTTTCAATGCCACCACCAGTTGCTAAGAGGAGGGAGTGAGGTCCGTGGACAAGCCCAACAGCACATGTTTTCAGGTGATAAACACGCATAAAGACGGACTATGTATACTTGTAGCTGACAAAACCCCTGACAACAGAATGGTTCCACAAGCTGAGAGGTTTGCAAAATGAACAGGAAATTATGAACCGAAAATGCCGGAATTCCACCAACCCTTTAAGCAAGGAGACAGTCTAGAAGAGATCTGAACATTGGAAAGCACTATTTGAGTGCAATTTTGTTGGAAGCATGAATTAGAAGCAGAATCACCAATGCATCTGACCATTTCAAGGGCTCGTGGCAAGTGAAAATTGAACATGTACTGAAAAGCTGGGCTATAGTTGCAGTGTGATGGGAATTGGGAAGAAATACTTAAACAAGTGTTTGAACAGCCAAATCTAACCCCAGTTTTCTCAGTGGCTTCGCCTATGACCTAAGCCAAGTTGTTTCTCCCCTCTCTGCCTCATTTTCATACATGTGTGTAAAAGTGTTCATTTATTTGACAAATATCTATTGAATGCTAAGCATAGGCCAGGCGCTGGTGTACCCTTGGCATAGTTAGAGAGATCAGAGCAGCCAGAGGAGGCTACACCAGGGAAAAGTCATCAAACATTCGTGCAGAAAAAGGAAAACTCAGATACGACCCCTTGAAAGACCTGTCCCACATCCCAGAAGAACCATGAATATATGGGCATTAATGGAAACTAGACAAGCACTAATAGAATGTTTAAGTTCTTTCTATTTTTGTTGCTGTTCAAATGGTGATAAAATATATTTAAGTTCAGGAAAATGAATAATACATCTGAAAAAGACTCAGGTATCAGTGACCTTGAATGACATTAAAAGCTGCTTCATAGCAGTTCTCTTAGCAGCAACCTCTGTTGGGTCCAACCTTATATACTAGCTGAGGCGTCACCTGGGGAATAATCAAAGGAGCCTCCTCTGATTTGGTTCAGCCATCAGAGGTGGAATTCTCACTGTTCCCATTTGTTTGGGGTAGGGGAGAAGGGGGTTCCAGGAGAGGAAACTGCAGGAGCAGAAAGGAGCACAGAGGTGGCAAAGTCAAATGCCTAATAGCAACCAGGGAATCACTGGTGGATGAAGACCCTGAAGGGTTGCGGGGAGGACAGTGATATATTGGAGATCTGGGGGCTACCTCTCCACTTCAGCTGACTATTGCCATGTGCCAAGGTACCCAGGGTGGTTAAGTCTTCTGATATTTTTGTAAAGATAATCTAAAATTTCATATAAAATTGTAAAGCTGTAGCAGCCAATTAAAAAAAAGAAATACTTAACAGCATTTGGGTCAAAGAAAATACCAGGTAGTCAGTTGTGGCCATAGAACACTAAGGCATTTTCATCTTATCATATAATGCATGAAATTAGAGTAATATCATAATAATATAATTCTTGATGACTAAAAGGAAATGAATGATGAGTGTAAATCTTATAAGGAAAGCTAAGATGCCCATGGCAGGAGAGGGGATTAAAGGAAAGTGGGAGGGTTTTGTGCATGAAATACAAAAGAAAGAGGAAACATAATCACACAGAGCGACAGCAAGCATGAGAGGGGGAAGAGGGAGGGAGGGGGGAGACAGAGGGACACAAAGAGAGAGACAGAGAACACAGAAATAAGAAAGAAAATAATGAAAGCAGAAATGGGAATTTCAGGGAAGTAAATATAATTCCTCTAAATTTTCACTTAGAACAGTCTTGCAAATAAAATAGATTTTAGAAATTTCTATTGATAATAATGTCATGATTTTTATCACATTCGGCAGATGTCATGATGCTCAACCTTTGAGTTGTGTCAAAGATGTATGGGACCCAGCAGAAAGCTCATTATTCCTAGAATTAAATACTTAGATTAGAACAAGGGGCTATGGACATATTGAGAGTATGATGGTTTTGAGGGGAATATAATTTTTCCCTTGCAAAAAAAACTTGCAGTTAAAAGGAGGAAATATTCATACCTATGCTTAAACACTATGGGGAAAGAAAGAAGGGTTCTCAAGCATTTGGATGTTATCTTCTAAGTGGACATATGCACCTACCTCTAAAACATACATTTAGCTGGAGGTCCTGAAATTCCAGAGCTCTTGGGGTCAAGTTGTAGCATCATAAAAATGATAAACCTGCATTGGTGAAAATAATTTTTCACTTATGAAGAAAATTAAGGGACCCAGCCCGTTCCTGAGGTATGAATATAAATAGATATTTATAGCAATCATGTGCTCCTGGCAAACATTATTTCAATTTCTACAAAATCCATTGAGATTTAGACCCAACTGTTTCAATAAAGACTTGATATGAAACTATTCTCAGTTCTTCTCATTTTTTTTCTCTCTGCATAGGTACAACTTTCTTTTTCTTTCTTTTTCCCCTCTTTAACAAGCATTGGTAAAAGTGTTTAAAATGTCACAAGTTACTTTTTCAAATGTCTATCCAGATTAAGTCACATTTTGAAAACGACAACTAGTCTTTTCCGGACATCGCCATTTTACAAAGTTTCATAGCTTATCCAATTTATTTCAGAGGGTGGCGGGGTGAGGGTTGGGATGAGGGGTGAGAGTGAAGGAAGTGGAGGCGGGGACAAATAATGCCTCCTACTGCCCATAAGTGCCACTCAAGCTCAAGTCAGTGGCACGGGTCTCCATTTTTCAAATGTCAGTAGGTCATCTATTAAAAAAATATATGGGGCCAAGCGACTGTATAGCTCTCATTCCTCATGATCTCATTTTCAAATGCTCCTGGGCTTCCATTGCTTTGTTATGTTTTCTGATGGGGTGACACAACCTCCAGCACATCCAGCTCCCGGAGTCTCTGATGAAACCATGCTGACATGGTGACGCTTTCTGCAGTTAAAAAGGACACCCGTGCGGCCTGGAGAGCATTATGTTAAGCGAAAGAAGCCAGTCAAAGAGAGAAGTGCCAGATGATCTCACTGAGATGTGGAATTCAATGAACACACTGGAGTACCAGGCAAAACAGAGACGGACTCATAGACCTCGAGCAGGCACACAGCTGTGTGTGGGAGCGAGGGAGGGGATCAAGAAAAAATAAAAAAGCAAGTAGACACGGTCAGCAGTGTGGTGATTGGGGGGTGGAGGGGGGCGACTGGAGGTGGAAGGGGCATAAAAGGGGGTAGAAAAATTAAATTAAATTAAATTAAATTTCAAAAATGAATAAAATGGAATCTGAGTAAGGTGGGGAAAAAGGTACCCACAGCTGGGAACCTCATCTTAAGGTTTTCCTTTTTCCAGTCAAAAATAGATTTTAATCAGAACAGCATTTGGATGTTGTAAAAAAATTTTCAGATAAGCAGAAAATAAATACATAAAACTCATTAGAACATAGTCTGTATGCCACCACCCAGGAATACACCTACTTGTATGTTTTTGGTGTGTGAGCACATATTTATGCCTGTACCGTTTGAAGAAACAATTGAATGATACTACTTTGCAGCCCAATATTTCACTTAAATTTTGTGAATGCTGTTCTATCAATAAATATCAACCACATGGCTCTTAACAGCCAAATAATACAATAGCCACTACATTTACTTGTCATAATATATATATAAAATATATATATATATTACATATATATATGCAATCCCATCTCCCACTGTTATAAGCAACATCTTTCCAACTAACTCTTTGTCCAGGGCCCTATCCATTGTCTTAGGCTTGATTCCTAACAGCAGCAGCAATAATAATAGAAATAATAACATTTCTGATGACTTACTTTGTGCCAGGCTCTGACTAAACACTTTTCATGCATGCTCTCAGGTTAACAGTGGTCCAGTCCCAGTTTTACAGGTTAGAAAACCGAGATGTGAGGATAAGTACAAGCATACCTTGTTTTAATGCTTTTGCTTTATTGTGCTTCGTGAATGTCACATTTTCTCCAAACTGAAGGCAAGAACCTCCATCACAAAAAGATTATAACTCGCTTTACTGTGGTGACCCGGAACCCAACTCACAATATCTCCGAGGTCTGCCTGCAGCTCGCTGTAGGAAGTGCTATTCCCAGATCTCCCGCATCTGGTTGAATCGGGAACCCGTTCTTTGACCCCCCCACACCGGTCCACCACCCTCGAGGTGAGGTGAAGTTTTCAGCTCAAACAATATTTATGGTGCAAAGTATTTTGTTGAGACTCACCAAATAGCCCTCCAGTTAAGCTGATGTTCATGGCCTCTATGTATTTGGAAAATGGTTTTCCCGGCTCACCAGCCCCCTGCAGAAACCCCTCACCACCAGCACCACCAGCACCACCAGCACCACCAGCACCACCAGCACTGAAACGCTGCTCTTAAGTCTGCTGTAACATCTCAGCAAACGGGGCTATAAAAATAAGCAAAAGACCTGGGACTCAAATTGAACATAAAAGTTGTTGTAGATACTGTGTCTTGACAAACAGCCTCTCCAAACCACATAAATTGTCTAAAACCTCTTAAACCTTTGCTCTACATCACCACGCAGGGCTGCAGAGGGAATACCGCACAGGAACTCCAGGCTAATTGAAAAATCATTCGCTTGAGATGCAGGAAGGATCATGCTCCGTTTCTACGGACGTTTATAGAAACTAGAAACACGTGGCGAACTGCCTGCGCCCAACCACTGGCAAATCAGCAAACTCCAAGAGACGTCACCTGCTTTTTCCTCCCTTGCATTGCTGGATTTGCAGTTAATAATTCATGAGAAACGCAAAAAAAGAAAAAAAAAATACAACTCTACAGGGGAGATCAGGTATCCAAACTCCCACCTCTGAGTTCTGCCTGCTCCCCTTTCAAAGAGAAACTGCAGCTCTGACTGTGGGAAGCCAGTCATCACCCAAGAGCTGATGTTTCGAAAACCTATTGTTCCAAGATCATTTCCATTAGCAGGACTAAGTAAACACTTTCCCAAATAACCCTGTCAATGGCTTAAAAAATATATTTTTGGAAGAAAGGCTCAATATGGCCCTGGCAGGGGGATGATATTGATCTCCCACTTTGGAGGCATTCTCCCCCCTGCCCTGTGGAGGGACAATTAATATCGACTGTACCTATCATTAATTCTCCACAGTCAGCAGGGGCTTTTAGGTTTTATAAGTATAATATCAATAAGGACCGTCTTAGCAGCTCTTGTTTATTTTCTGTTTTCCTCCTGCACTCGGTGTTCTCTACCTCACAGGACACGTCACCAGTTTAAGGCAACGGGCTACTAGAGAAAGTAACTCTGTTGCTTGTAGGAGATGGGCTCCCATCACCCTACCAGAGGGATCAGGATGTGTGAGCAAAACCCTGTGACTTCACAGCCCCCTGTCCTGGGGGCGATGGGTGCTGAGAGTGGAGACAGGAAAGGGAAAGGGCAGAGGAGGTGCCTCGGCTCCCCTCTCTCCTCTCCCACACCTCGGAGCTCAGTGCCTTACACCCCTTCTCTCTTCAAAGCCCCAAGGAGCACGCGTCTTTTCTCCCCATGGAGCACATCAGTGCTTGGAATGTCATGTTATTCTGTGTTCTCTCTCTGTTCTATCAGAAAACAAACTCTCCATTCTTTCAAGAATCCCTGAGAAAACACCACCAAAGATGCTGACTGACAAGAGCTCAACTGTGGCCTCAGGGGCCCCTCTCCAGCCAGTGTGGCCTGGTCACCATTCCTGCCTTCAGTGGTGCATCTACTGGTTCCAAGGCTGTGACAACAAGAACGATTCCCGTCCACTTCCCAGGCTTCTTGTCAAAGACCTGCGTGGTCCTCTAGGCAGCAAAGCCCATCCGAACCTTTGAAATGGCACCTGAAAGTACTGGCTTGTCGGCCCGGAGGAGGTAAGAGGGGTTCCCCTCAGCTGTCCCTCTTTCCCTTTCAGGCACATGAGATATTGCAGAGTCTCCTGGCTGGACAGCTACCTCCAGGGGGCACGGACATCCACAAAGGTCTCCTCACCCAGGAACCCCCTCTTCTAGCATCCTCTGATTCCTAAAACAGGCTTACCCTGGGCAGTGTCACTCAGGTCTCCCAAAGCCAAGGCTAAGAAGCACACAGGTCACTTGTTGACCCCTCTCCTGTACCAACGTTCTAGTTGGGAAGTAGGCCTTCCTTCCTCTGATGTATTTAGAACTGGCTCTGCCAGGTGTAAGCTGCCCACCAGTGTGCCTGTCTTGTCCTCAAGCAGCTCACTGCCTGGGAGCCTATATTATCTGGAAGGGGGTGGGGAGAAGGGCAGGCATGGAAACATCACAAAAATGGTGATAAATCTAGTGTTAGGAATTTGAGCCCTGTGTACATATTTGTTTAGGTTAGAAAGTAGGCTGCTCTGCTCTTTACAAGCTGGGTGACCTCAGGCAAGTTTCTAAACTTCTCTGCACCCCAGCTTCTTCATCTCTAAAGTGAAGGTCATAACAGTACCTACTTTAAAGAGTTGTTAGTAGGGTTAAATCAGCTCATCCACCAGTCCTCAGCACAGAGCTGGCGCTCAGTAAGCATCCTATATGTTCTCTGGTATCAGCATCACCACTGCCTGTCTCAGGTCACTGAGAATTGAGACAAATAGGGGGGTATCTGGGAAAGTGGGCCTCCATCTCAGATGAGAGCGGGGTGCTCAGAGAAGCCTTTTCAGGGTGGATGCAAGAGCTCTGTTTCTAAGAAAGGCCACATATGCATTGTGATCAGGGCAGGGTGATGGCTGGAGTTGAGATGGGCGAGGTGGGCAATAGCCATCCTAGGCGTGAACAGAGCCCGAGAGCAGCAGGGGAGGACTAGAGAGGTTCAGGCAGGATAGTGATGGTGAAATGATGAGCTGTGAGTGGTACAAAGATGGCAACTGCAGATGTGAGAAGATGCCCGGCAGAGAGGGCAGAATGCAGGGAGAGAGGAAATGTAGGAGTCAGTGGACTGGTGAGGTCCGAGGAGGTGGAGCCACTGCTCTGGGTTGTGGCCAGTCTCCGCCTTGCTCTCGGTCTTTCTGTCTCTCTCCGTGTCTCACTCTTTATGTCCATCTCCTCGCTGTCCCTCACAGCTCTCGTTCCTCCTTCTGTCTCGTCTCTGGTTGTCTGTCCCTCACTGTGTACATGAGTCTCCCCCATCCTCTCTATCTCAATCTGTCTCTCTGTCTGTCCCTCCATCTGTTTCTCCCTGTCACCTGCTCTTTTCCCAACACAGCTACTGTTTACTTATTGTTTTTATCTTGCTGGACCCCTTCCTCTGCTCATTAGGATGTAAGTGCCTCCGGGCTGAGATTTTCTACCTGTTTGCTCAATGACATTCCCTAGCCCCTAGGAAAGTACTTGGTGCGTGACAGTCACTGTGTAACGAATCTGGCGTTTGTTGTTACTGAGGTGAAGGTGAGCGACTGGCCTGGAGGGGGTGGGGGTGAGGCAGGAGCACAGGAAACGTCCCTGAGTAGGAACTGGGGTCTAGATCAAAGTTAGCACCACCGGCTGCGCCAGACTGGAGAGGAGCCAGAGCTCCTGGGGCCCTGGGCGGTGGGGTGGGTCACAGCCCACCTGATTGCCCCATCCTGCTGGGGCTTCGGCCAAGTGTCCCTTTTTGGTAGCTTCTAAAGTCTAGGTTAACGAAGAAGAAACAGGTTTAGAAAAGAACAGGTAGGGCCAACTACGACCCTCACCAACATATGGAAGAGACAGAGACCAGTGTCCTTTGGAGCCACTCATGGGGCTCCCCGTCTAATGCACAGGGAACTCCTGTCTCTGGACTCCGGACTTTTCCAGCCAGGATGTCTCAAGGATATGGGGTTTGATATTCCAGGAAACAAAACTGTGGGGCTGTTGACTTGCGTCTTATTTCCTCTGGACCCTTAAAGTAGAGATGATATAATCATTGGCCAAGACAGTTCAATAAAGTCACCCTCCCACCTGTTAGCAAACTGTTCGTTCATTCAACAAACATTTGTTGAGCTCCGGTCATAGCCAGGGATTGTACTGGCTGCTCTGGCTGCATGGGAGCTGGATCACACAGGGATTTGCACTGGAGGAGATTAAAAACCTCCACACATCGTAATGCAAGGTAGATATGCTAAGTCACACAGGAAAAGTCAACAGAAAGCATGAGGGCTGATCAGAGCAGGCGGCATCCTCGACAGGAGAGGTGAGGCTGCTTTGTCACAAACCTTCAAAGCGGGTGGAACCGCAGCTTCTCTTAGCCGTACATTCCAAAGGGCAGCCAGCTTCGCTGGCAGCTTATGGGTAAAATACTACCCTGCGATGCCCATGTTACAAACCAGGATATAATTTATTTATTTCTGTCTTCCTTCTGGGTATAACCAGCACCTGGGGGGCCACAGGCCAGCTCACCTGGCAAGCAGACTACAATAAGAAGTGACAAATGTCCTTTCTGCATTTTGGAGCAGTCTCGTTAATGGACACCTTACTAAGTTCGGGGTCAGCCTTCTGATCCTGCCAAGACCAGCATGTCCAAAGCATGCTTTATGTGCTAAGCCCTGTCCCAGGCACCTTGCACGAGCCCGCTTTACAGACAAGGAAACTGAGGCTGAGAAGTTAGGCCACGCGGTGCGTGAGCGACGGAACCAGACTCGGAATCCCGGCGTGCCTGGTTCCCTGACCGCGCCCTTCCCGCGGCGTCAGCAGCCAGCGCTTCCCTGGCTCGGTCCACAAGCCGCAGCTCCTGCTTCACCCCCACTGTCCACCCGCACCCTCCTCCTTCCCCGTTTCTGATTTTGCCTTTTCCCAACTGCCTTGTCACATTGCTGCCCACAACCCGGTGTGACAGTCCCCAATTCTGATAGGCAGCTATTTAGATCCACTTCATCCTGCCCGGGGTCCTTCTCAGAGATCAACTTCAAAGGTTCCCTGGAAATAAAAAGCACCAAGCATGATGGTGTTTAACGGCAATTTAGGCAGAGCGGCCAGTGGTCAAGCTCTCCCATTGCCTAGGCCTAGCATGTTGGCCCCGAATAAGGGAGCGCCCGCCGGATGGCGCTGTCGCGGAATGCAGGGGTGGGGAGGATCTGCCCGGCGTCTGCTGGGCTCCACAGCCCTGCACCATTTATCTAAGAGCTGAGATAATACCCAGCGACAGTCTAAACAGCCTGCCTTCACCTCATCAGCGCATGCTGTATGCAAAACAGGGCTGACCCTGGCTTCATTCCCTAAAGCGTGTAGGGCTTAATTATCTCCCATGTTATAGAGGTAATGACAAGTTACTTAGTACTTTTAAGACCCATAAATAAAGTCCTTCCGACAGGTGAGCTGAAGACCCACACTGTTAAGAAGTTGCAGTATAAAATGTGCCTGTTCCTAATCTCAGGATTTCTTTTCCTAAAGTTGAAAATGATCTCCAGCCCCTTAAGACGGATTACTCCGGGACACTCTTAAATAAGGCACACCCGGAGCAATGAGTTATCCACTGTCTTTTCTGAAAAGGGGAACTCTTCAGGTGCTAAACAGGATAAATGGAGAGAGAAAGAGAGAGAAAGAACGTGAGGGAAAGAGAAATAGAGAGATGCACCTGTGTATTTTATTAACACTGAACTTCAAATAAACATCTGTGGGAGTTTCAATACACTTGACTACACACCATCATCTTTATGTCGCAGCTAAGGCCCTGGATTTGGAGAGTGTAGCAGAGATTTATCTGCAGTGATAAAATCTCCAGTTTCTCTCAATTCGCTTTCATTTCTCCCATCTTTCTTGAAGGAGCACTCTCTCCTCCCTCCCCAAGAATCACAGATCCGTTCCCTCTCCCCAGGCCACCCCTACTAATCGATTATTTAACTGAGTTTGACATGTCTCTAATCCTTACTTAGAGCTGCTGGTCACCTCTGTCCACCCCTCACAAATGGGTATTGTCACTGGGAAAGAAGGTCTGGATATCAGTACAGGTGGTACAGAAGTCGGCATGGCCTCAGGTGCCACCCATGGAGGGAGATGGATAAGAGACACTGTCATAAATATATAAAATGTTCCGTAGAGGAGGAGTCACTCGCTCTCCACTGACTTAAATATAACTCCAGGTTAAGGCGATTTTAAAAAAGTCATCACGTAATTCAAGGGGAAAAGCAGCAGGAAGAAACCTGTGTCGTGGGCTGTAACCATCATTAGAGAAGTGAACGTGTCCCCATGATTTCTGGGTCATGGTCTGTTTCAAGAATCAGGTGAGAGTTATAAATCTGTGTTTGCAAATGTGTGACCCATGGTTTACATCTAACCCAACATCATGCTGTGCTTGGCCTGCACTACCTTAAAAATTTGAATGAGTTCATAAAATAAAATTGAAATATTTTACATAAAGTCTAGAAAATTTGCTTCTCTTGAAAAGTTCTAAGGTCTGACAATTACTAGGCCAGCATGACCCTGTGGTAACAACTGGCTGAAGCTGAGTAGCAACTTTTCCTTACAGTGGGTTATATCATGTCCAGTTGGCCACACTCTCCACCAGTCCCAATTGCGCTTTACTTGCCTGTGTCACTCATTTGCATGGTCTGTGGGCCCATGAGTTTCTGATCCCTGCCATAAAAGCCCTCTTCCAAGAAATGTTTGCACAGGCAAAATTCACTATAAAGATTCAGAGTTGGATGGAGCCCTTTGTATAGATTATCCGTGATCCAGAGCTTCTTGAACTTGGCCAAGTCCCATCTCTGATCTTCAGCTTCCTTGTCTATAGAATAAAGAGTGTGCATGATCATCATTTAGGTCCCTTTCTCCCACTGAGTTTAACTGAAAGACAAAACTTCCTTTTTTTAAAATAAATCCTCAGTATAAGTGTGGAAAGCTTAGAGTTTCACAAAATATTTTTTTAATTCTGTAGACCAACCAATGAGCCACTACCAACAGCACATTCAAAGACTCCATGGGGAAAACTGGCAAATCTTTGGCCACACGCTTCCATCAAGCAGTCGCCCATAGCCCACTCTGAGGTACGGCATGTCCCCTGCGGCTCCTCCTGAGCTGGCTGCTGGGAAAGCTGGGGAGAGGAGGCAGCCTGAGATGTCCCTGGGTCCGCGATGCCACCGGGTGTGCTCGGGAGGCCGCTGGCACTCCAGGGCTAATCCGAGTGAGCAGCTCGTAAGGCGCTGGAAATTGCTCTGCCGGGCCTCCATCCTGGCTTCTTTCCCCAGACTTGTATAAAGAGGGCCGAAGTGTAAACGGAGTCATCCATGCGAGGGCCATTTTCTGACAGGTCAGTAACGTGGAGGGACATACAAGGAAAGCTGTATTTTTTGTTCTGCTTACAGAGTCCTAGACTTTTAGTGGCGGAAAGGACTTTTTAAAAGGCCTCGATGCAGCCTCTCTTTTTACAGAGAAGGGAAAACTTTTTTTTTTAAATATATCTTTATTGATTTCAGAGAGAGGAAGGGAGAGGGAGAGAGAAATAGAAACAACAATGATGAAAGAGTCACTGATCGGCCGCCTCCTGCACGCCTCTCGCCTGGGGATCGAGCCCGCAACCCGGGCATGTGCCCTGACCGGGAATCGAACCCTGATCGCGTGGATCCCAGGTCAGCTGTCAACCACTGAGCTACGCCCAGCCAGGCAAGAAGGGAAAACTTTTAACCCAGGACACAGGACCAGGCGCCTGCCCTTGGGCCGATGTGTGTGCCTTTCCCCCTCATTCCTAGCATAGCGTGGCCCATGGAACCAGGCTGCCTGGTCCCATTCTCACTACCTGGGCCCCTATGGCCAGTGACTCTGTCTTCACCGATGAAAACAGGGAAAATGGAAATACTTATCTCTTAGGATTGTGTGAGCATAAAATGAGACGATTAGGTGAAGAACTTGGAACAGGGCCCAAAACATAGAATTAAGTAAATGCTAACTCATTATTTATTACCCGTTTTGCTTCTGGGTAGAATTAACTGAAAAACCGTGTAGCGTGCAGCCAGGTGAATCCTGGGCTCAACCTCACATGGGGGGCTTTATGCACCCACTATGGAACCCTGAGCAAATTACTGGACCACTGTTCGATTTAATTATCAGTCAGTAAGAAGCTGCTGGAACTACATGAACAATGTGTATGGAAATGACTAGCACTAGGTCTAGCATGCATAGGTTCCAAAGAAAAAAAGTTCTAATAATTAACTATTAATACATGCATATATATCTAATCCTCACCTGAGAGTCTGAGGACATGCTTTTATTGATTTTTAGAGAGAGAGGAAGGGAGAGAGAGGGAGAGAGAAACATCAGTGTGAGAGAGAAACATTGATTGGTTGCCTCCTGTACGCACCCTGCCTGGTGATCAAATCGGCAACCTGGGTATGTGCCTTGACTGGGAATTGAACCCATGAACCTTCAATGCATGGGATGACATTCCAACCAACTGAGCCACCTGGCCAGTGCTAGTTAACTATTAATATTTCACTAATTTTTGCAAACTTTTCAGTTAAAGGCCAACTGGTATCTTGAAATCTCACCTTTTCCCCACAAATCATCACCAATAACAAGGATTAACATTTCCTAAGTCTTCATTATTTACAAAGCACTGTGTCAAGTGCATTGCATGTACTGACTCCCTGAATCTTCACAGCAACACTATGAAATAGGTCATATTATTATTACCCCCATTTTACAGATGAGGAGACTGAGGTTTGGAAAAGCAAACTTAGTCAAGGACACACAACTAATAACTGCAAAAACTGGAATTTAAACCAGGCATCGAACCCCACAGTTGTTTTTGTAGATCCTCAAGTAAATAAAAATCTATTCTCCTAATAAGCTTTGCAGCTGGCCATCTCTGCCACGGTTTTTATAAATAAATTGGCAGAGATATTAAAATGACAAAGTTAAACTTAACTTCTTTCATGGAATAAACCACTGACAAACTGTTTCCTGACAAACATGACAGTCAAGACACACTGGCTTGTGGAATATTAACTGCATCAAATCAAAGAATCCACCCTAAATCCTTATCAAAGTGCCATTTGGAATATTGTCCTTGACAAAATGAATGGCTTCCATTTGTTGAGCATCTTCTGACATGCCAAGGGCTGCCTATGACCCTTTGAATTGTCATTTAATCCTAATGTCACACAAGTGCTCAATGATTGAGTCAGCACTTAACTGGAGAGCATCCCATTCTGAACCCAAACTCTGTCCTATTAGTCGGGGCAGGATGTGGAGACGTTAACAGGAAGGTCCTGGAACCAGCTGCTGCCTTCCAGTGTCAGCTCCTCGTCTCCCTGGTTCTGGAGCTTGGGAAACTAATCCTGGGCCTCTGTCCTTTCTGTTGTAACATGGGAATACTGATCCCTAAATAATTGCAGGTAAGTTGCTTAGAGAAGGGCTACTCAGAGTGTGATCCCAGGACCACTCCAGTCTGCATCCTGTATGTCACCAGTCCATGATCAGATAAATACTGACACTGACCATCTGAGGGAGTCACTTTTATGTCCATTAACTCTAATTATAATAAGACAATAAGGCTTGAATTCTCTATGCCATTTTAAATTTCTTTTTCTATTAATTTTTCCAGTCCATCACAGGTTGGAATTTTTTAAGAAAGAAAAAAGAAAGCAGGGGGCCCTTCCCCACAAGTAGATTCAGAAATTACAAGTTTGTTATGTAAAAGATTCTTAGTAAATGTTAGCTATTAATATAATTCTTTGCTATACTGTCCTTCCACTTCCTACAAAGAGAGCTAAAAATTCCAGCAGCATCAAGAAGATAAATTCCAAGGCATAGGATGCTGGTAACTTTACTGACCAGAACTTGACTCTTTCCAAGCCCTGGATGATGATCTGTGGGGAAAAAGTCTGAGGGTTTTGCTAGACCAGATCAATGGGATCCTAAGATGCCCATCAGCAGAAACGGTGAAAAACAATTCAATCCTTGGACTTTTCCTGCATTCCATGGCCAATGTTGTATTTTTAGTTATAAGGTCCTTTGCCTTAATCTTTCCCTGGTCCTCTGCTTCTTCTTACAGATGGTACTCGGTGGGATTTACCAGGAGTTTGGAGCAAACAAAATCTGGATTGGAAATCTTGGTTCTCCACTTACTGTTTCTGTTATTCTAAGTGTGTTGCCTACTGTCCAGGAGCCTTGATTTCTCCCTCTGAATAAATGAAACCATGATGTCTGCCTTGGAAGAAGGGCCAAAGGGGTTACCATAGTGAAAACCCCCAAAGACTGAATTCCCCTTCTCCATTCTTCATGGTAGAGCAGGTGTTGCAGTTATTGGGGGGGGAGAGGGAAATAAAGTCTGAGAATTATTTCAATAGAACCTCTTCACTCTTATTATTTACTTACAGCCAAGACTCCAAAATGTCTACTAGACCACAGGAAAATAATAACATGAGAGACAGCACTTCCATATCATTGCCAGAAAAAAGAGTCTCAGTGAGCAAGGCCATTCAACTGAAGACCTGAGAGAAATGTCCAACAGGTATTAAACAATGGCTGGGGAAGCAAGCTGCCCAGGGCTCTTGGTAAAAAGGAGGCATGTTGGTCCGGGAGGGGTTTACAGGAGGAAACCAACATCAGAGGCTCCCATTCAACAATCAGCCACCCGCCAAGCAAGAGAGCCTTCGCTGGTGAAGCGAAAGGAAGGGCTGAACTGTAAATTGACCTGATGATCTACTGACCAGGACAACAGGCCATTGACCAACCTAAGTGATTCCAAAAGAACCGAATTCACTGCTGCTACACAACAGCATTTTACAAACACAGTCAATATGTGGTAGGTTGTAAATGTCTTTGGTTGGTCATAAATGTCTTCACAGCGGGTCAGAACTTTTGGTTTCAATGAGGGCGGCAGGTAACAAAAGATGAAGTCACCTAGGAAAGGGTACCCAATGCGTCAGAAAACTCATTCCCCACCCCCATGGCCTAAGAAAATAAAGTCCCTACCAGCAAGTGCAGTTTACATTGGGAACACCTTTTATAATGGTTGATGCCACCAGTCTGAGAAAGGTTTATATCCAGTGTAAATAAGTTAGATTTGAGAAGTTAATGAGTTCCACTGCCCAAGCTGCTCCTTCTTAATTCATACAACTCAAAGACATCTACTAAAAATAATACCTTTTGAGCCATATACCATCTTTATGGAGATCATTAATATTCTCCATAATAGAGCAGTCACCTGTCCCATTACTCCTCGTGATCACCTTCCTGCTCCTGACCCACAACATCAGCTTACCCACAGCTCCTGCTTGTGTTAGAATTGCCCTCAGATCCCACTAGCCTCCCACTCTCCAAGTGACAGTCACTTCTGTGCACCCCAGTGAGGCCTCAGCTGCAAAGCAGTCTTCCTTACCTCTCTCCTCTCTCTTTCCAATGTGAGGTACACAGAGTAGACTGGAATAAAAGGCGAGAGGGAGAAGCAGCCTTAAAACTGCATGAAGACTGGCCTTTGAAACCTTGCCTCATCCATTCATTAATTCATTTGCAGTCTCACTCATTCATTCAACAAGCGGTTTTCGAGCCCCTGCTCAGTGCGGGGTGTGCAGGAAGATGCTCAGGACGCAGAGAACAAGACCTGATCCCTGCAGCGAAGCACGCAGATAATCAGATGACTCAGGAAGGACGCCCGGGCTCAGTGGGAAGAGGCAGGGGGGCGCCTCGCTCACCCGGAGAGAGTCAGAAAAAGAAGCTTCTCTGAGCGGGGTCTGGAAGGATTAGTAGGACCTGCCTGGGAGATGAAAAGGTGGAAGGCACAGGAAGGCTCAAATTAAGGAGCAGAGACTTGCTTGTTTTTGCCTTTTGGTCTATCCCCAGGAACAGCACAGAGCCTGACATGCAAGAGGTATTCCACGCACAGAGAGTGAATGAATTAATGACACAGAAATTCCCACGAGAATCCAATCACTCATTGCACACCAGTCCCTTAGCAAGACAGGCGGTGACCCATTCCATTCCCTTTGTGGCCCTTTTATACAGAAGGTGCTTCACACTCCCCTAAGGTGTCCCTGGTTCCATTTCTTCTGTCATGTGACACCTCATCTTTGTTCCCAACTGCCTGTCATGAAGAGACAGAAGAGGAGGGGAAGAAAAGACTCCTGAGTAATGAAATGTGTATATGACCCCTTCAAGTGACCAAGATGCCCAGTAAAATAACTGTGAACAGGGGCATCCATGCACGTGCAACTGTGGCTCAGCTCCCGATGTTAGAAAACACCAGGTAAGTACTGAGCAAGGATTTTTCAACCTCAGTACTATTAACACTTAGTTTTACAGTTCTGTCCTGTACATTGTTAGTTGCTTAGCAATATCTCTGACCTGTACCCACCAGATGCCAGTAGCAACCCGCCAGTGTGGTAATCAAAATATCTCCAGACATAGACAAATGTCCCTGGGTGGGGGCAGTCAAAAGCACTCTTAGTGGAGCAGCACTAATGATGATAGGTCCTTTGGTAATCCACCCCTTTGGGGTCTCCAGTGGACAAGTATGCAATCTCAGGAGATCATCACAGATTCCCAGTATTAAAAATGACCTTGGAGCTGGTCCAGCCCTACTCAGATTTTTCCTGTGTGGAAACTGAAGCCCAGAGAGGGGAAGTGGCTGTTTGAAGTCTACCCAGCCAATGGTGGCAGAATGTCTTCCAGGCCTCTTACCACTCAGACAGGAATCTTTCCACCACTCTCTGCTTCTATATGACATTTTGAATCATCTAAAAAAGGAAAAAAACTAACATTGATTTTGTAGCAATATAGATGGTTTCTTAGAATAATGAAGTCGCAATAATAATAGTGAATAGCAATAATAACAAAAAGCATTGCAACACATCAGACACTTTTCAAAGAACCTTTTTTGTATTTTCTCATAACCTTTTGACATAACAGTCACAGAAATCCTGCAAGGTACATGTTCCCAGCTCCATGGGGCAGAGGCTAAAGACAAAAAAAGCATCAAAGGCTAAAAAAAACCCCAAAAAACAAAAAACCCTGCCCATGGCCCCAGAGTAGGGCAAAAGGAGAGATAGGACTCACTTTGGGGCTCCCAACTTATGATGCCTCTTGCCTTTCCCCTGTCATGTGGCCATAGGTGGCCCCGCTATGCCACTGTCTTACCACTTTTCCTGACTTGCATTGACTGTCCTTCCATCTGAGTCAGCCTGCTCCACCCTCTGCCCTTTCTGACCATACTCTCATCTGATATTTGCATTTTTAAGCCACATCTGGTGAGCATCTTCAGCAGCTGATGTAGTCCATGTAACGTAACAAGTATTTGCTGAGCTTCTCCTATGGGCCAAGCTCAAGGCTCGGCATATCTAGGGAAACTCACAGTAGTTACTTCTTTTCTAGCACTTGTCAAGATTGGTCATTGTTTGCTGATTCTGCCCAGCTCTCTCACTGAATGCAAAGCCCTGAGAGGGCATGGGCCACGTCTGTCCTGGCTATTCTTGCATCCTCTGTGCCTGGGACAGAACACATGCTCAACTGGTGCTCATGAAACCAAACAGAATTGGTGGAACACATGCCCCAGGACAGACATACTTCGTTTTCTAATATTGCCTTTTTTGATCTCACTAAAACCTTCATTTTAATGTTAAAAACCTAGGAGCAGAGATTTTTAAGGGATTTGTTCAAAGTCATCCAGCTGGTAAGTAGAACTGGACCAGTAATAGTAACAGAAGGAGTTTATGGTCCAAAGTAAATATATATAAAACGCCAAAGAGACTGAAGAGAACAGTGCTTTAAAACACAGGCTCAGGAGCCAGACTTCCTGGGTGTGCATCCCTGGTCCATCCCTACTGTCTGTGTGATCCAGGACCAGTAACTTCTCCCTGCCTTACTTTCCTCATCTGTATAATGGAGGTAATTAGAATACCTACCTGAAAGAGTTATTGTGAGGAACATAGGACTCAATAGAAACAAAGTGCTTTAAACATTGCCTAGCACATAATAGCTAATACTTACATACTGCTTACTATTTTCATAATAAAGGAGAGAGAAGAAATAAACAGGTGTACACACACACATCAATTAGAAAACAGTGCAAGAGTGAGTCAAGAGTGGTACAGAGAAGTATCACAGGAGAAAATAATCTTTATCAGGCCCCCTTAGGAAATAACATCTCCGTTTAGGTTTTTGCCATTCCATGTAGAGTTGAAAGAACACATCCTTGTCTCTAACATAAGCCACCCTTTTTACTAGCACTGAATTCAATTTAGCTTCACATGCTGTTTTAAAAAAGAAAAAAACAAAACAAAACACTATTCCAAAATGCCTTCAAGTAGATGATAGAGGCAAAAAGGCACATGCACGGACACACAGAGGCAGGTCCTCCTGCGCACGCAGCTACCCTGGGACACTGACCTGGCGGAGCTCGGAAAGGGGCTTCAGATGGCTGCGAGAGACGGGGCTGTGTGGAGCCCGCTGATGAGACACAAGGCTGACTCATTCATCTGCTGCTACATTTAAGCTGCCTTCAAGTCAATTTTCCTTCAAAATACTGTTCATATCAAAATGGCAAAGTTCTGGCTCTAGCCTCAGGATGCTGAGTGATCCATTTTGCCTTCATCTTCCTAGCCTCGTGGGGTGAGCGGAGTCTTAGACAGGTTAGCAGTATCAGAGCACCATAAATAAATAATTATGGAGATATCTGCTGGGCATGCAGAAAAAAATAATTTTAAACAAATAAGGAAGCCTCACTATTTCTCCCAAGGAGTAACTCAGAAGTTAGTCCTAAGGCCCTTTTCTTTCAAGATTCTTAAGATGAAAATAAAAGAAACTTCAGTATCTATATTCCATTTTGTTAGTGTAAACTCAGAAGTTGGAAGTGATTGGTCTTCAAGAAATAAATTAGAAGGTAAAACAAAAGAAGTGGAGGTGAAGGTGATCTATAGAGTAAATGAAGCTTAAACGACATATGCACCAATAGCAGCATGTGGACCTAATTTAGAGCCTTTTTCAAATAAACTGTCAAAATAAATGGCTTTCCCAGATTTGAAAAACAACTTAATATATAGATCAAAAGTGTTCACTATTGTTAAAAAAGAGACAACAGGCCCCAAGTGGAGTCACTTGTGCTAAACTCCACATCTTGAAACCAAGACTTAATACCTAAGCTAATTGCAGTTACAACCTCCCCCAGGAGTGAAATTTTAAACGGTCAGTCTGGAATCTTCTGCCATGTAACCCCCTTTCTATCCCCCAAGGAAAGATGAGGCAATCCGCTCCCTTCTCCCTGGTGCCTATAAAGCCTTTCACTCTGTCCAATCCTCAGAGCACCTTTCTGCTTGAGACATGGGAGGCTGCCCGATTCATGAATCAGTTCATAAAGCCAATTAGATCTTTAAAATTCAAAAAAGAAAATAAAATGATTAGAAGTTTTAACACTGACCATATTTGATAATAAAATTATTGTTAAATTTTGTGATGTTAATGGTATGGTGATGTCTTTTCTTTAAACATAATGATGTATTTACAGGAGAAATAACTGCTTGGATTTGCTTCCAAGTAATATGGGAGGAAGCAGTAGCTAGCGGGTAGTACTGAAGAACCAAGAAACAAGACTGTTCATTGCTGAAGTTGGTAACAGGCATATAGTTAGTATGTAGTATATAGTGGCTCATGATACTATACTATTTTAAGTCTTTTTATATGTTTAATGATAAAAAGTGAAATAGATTAACTTTTAAAGGAGCAGAAAATATATATTTTCGAAAGAAATGGATTGAGAATAATGATGGAATAGCTTTTCCTCACTCTGATCAAAAAGTGGCACATAAAATCATCAACTGCCGTCTCAACAGCGTGTAGAAAAGTACCCAGATGATGCTGCAGAGCTGTTTCAAAGACAATGACGACGTGGCCACCTCGGAGCAGCTCTAGAGGACGTGCATGCTCTGCCCTCCAGTGCTGGGACTCAGCCACACCGGGTCCTCCCCCTCCTCCAACAGCAGGCTGCGACCTCCACGACACTGACCAGCGCTAAGACCTGGCCAGGCCGCCCCCTTGCCTCTGGGAGAGCCATACATAACATCTGGGATGTGGTAAATGTGTGGAAGACACTTGTTGAAACTATTGAAGCCATGTTTGTGTCTCTATGGGGCCAGTTCACTGAATTTATTTATTTATTTATTTATTTATTTATTTATTTATTTATTATTATTTTTCTTAATAGATCTTTATTGATTTCAGAGAGAGGAATGGAGAGGGAGAGAGAGAGATAGAAACATCAACGATGAGAGCCATTGATCGAGCCCTCAACCCAGGCATGTGCCCTGACTGGGAATTGAACCCGGATCGCCTGGATCCCAGGTCGACGCTCAACCGCTGAGCCAAGCCTGGCCAGGCCCAGTTCATTGAATTTAATACAAATATTTTTCATCTTTTTATATACAGCAATACAATTTTTAAAAGCTTCTGGGAAATGGGTGATTTTAGCAGGCTTATTATCACATAGCTTGTGGGGGTTTCCTGGAGTATCACAATGGTATGCAAGACTTACATATTTATTTTTAATATTTAGTAAGATGAAAGCAATTGCATTTACATAGATGCAATAGTTTAGGAAGAGGCTGCAATGACATATTTTAAATAAATTTGCTAAGTAAGTATTCGTACTATTGGCAAGGAACTATGGTAAAAATGCCTGAAGGTACTATTCATAGCTGAAAGAACTGTAGACTTAAATGGCAGAATCCCAGAGAATGGCTGCCTGTTTGCTTCTCATAAACGTCCACACTGTGCAGCAAAGTGTTTTAGTGTATGGACTCTGGAATGAGACGGCCTGTGCTCGGACCCTGGCTTTGCTGCTGACTAGCTGTGTGACCCTGAGCAAGTTACTTGACCTGTCTGTGCTTCGGTTTCCTCATCTGTGAAATGGGGTTAATAACAGTGCCTATCTCCAGAGGTTATCGTGAGGGTTAAATTCAAAGCAGTTAGAAGGGAAAAACAACATTCCACTGTGTATCCACAAGAATGGCGAAAATTAAAAAGACTGACAATACCAGGTTGTAGCACAAACGTAGGGTGCTAGGATTCTCCTACGTTGCCGGTGAGAGCGTAAATCAGCTCAGTCACGTCGGAAAACGACAGCATCTGCTAACGTTAAACACATGCCTACTCTGGCCCTGAAACTCCACTCCCAGGTTTAGATCTTGGAGGACTTAGTGTATATTTTCACCAAACTCATGTATGAAATGCTTCTATCATTTTTAGTCACATTACCCCCAAACTGGAAACCACTCCAACTGTCCATCCATAGAAGGACTAAATACATTGTGGTAAATCAGTAACATTGAATACTGCCCAATAATAAGAATAAAGAATTATTAATATGTGTAACAACGTGGGTAAATCTCACTGACATTTTTAAAAGCAAAACAAGATAACAAAATACTAATGTATAATTCCATTTGCATGAGGTACAAAGACAGACATAACTAACTGATAATGATAGAAGTAAACCCTGGGAGTGGTAGCCTCTTGGGCAGGGTATTGACTTTAAAAGGGCACAGGGGAACCTCCTTGAGTGCTGGAATATTGTAGACACATATAAAAGATCCACTGAGCTGTACACACTGAGGATTAAAGCACTTCACGCACTATATTGTATTTTTATACATGGATCAGAAGTACATTGTAATATAAAGTACTTAGAACCATGTCAGGTACATAGTAAGTACTCTGAAAGTGCTATTATCATTTACTCTCATCTTCTAGTTATATATCCATTTCAAAAAGTCTACAGCATTTCTGGAGAGCCTGAATACGTTAGGATGGTATAAAAGTTCTCCAATACAGTCCCCATCCTAATGAGAGGACAAGTTATTTGAGGAGCCCTGTTAACCAGTTCCAGCCACTCTTCTGGCCTCATCACCATGGTGTAGCAGTTAAGCACACAGGCAGGGAGGTCAGAGAAACCTGCCTTTGATTCTTGCTTCTGCCAGTTACCAGCCTTGGCCATGGACCTTATCCCGGTGTCTCAGCTTATCTTTATTATAGAGCTGATAATAGAAATTGCTTCATAAGATTGTTGTAGGATGCTTATAAAAAGTTAGCTACTATTACTGTTTTTAGATTGATTTAATCTTTGATTTACAGAGAATGGTCAGGACTAAAACTCTACTTTAGAGGCGTTAATTACAAGTGAGTTTAGCTATGCTCCCAGGTTCACCTTCGTTGTAATCATGTCAGATGTTTATGTAGACATCACCTAGGAAATGCTAAATGATCTTTTGAAATCACATGGGAGTATGAACTCCAATTCATTTACAGACATGCTTATAAACACCTGCCAATATGGCCATCAATTATGATTTTACTTTTAACTATTATCTCTATTACCAGCAGAGAAAGTAAGGAGTCCTTAGCTGTATGTTTGCATCAGTCTCTTGATTACTGATAGGTTTTCCAACAACCTCAAAACAAAAATCAGTGTATGTCCCTGCACATGTGAGTGTGTATTGCACTCCTATGTGTGCCTTCTTCAACCTTGCCAAACCGCCTGAGCCCCCCTCCTCTTTGCAGCTATGACATGCTGTTTGTATGTGCTTTTATCACTGCATCTATAGCACAAGAGCGCCTTTATCCATTTACCTGTCTGTCATCCCCACTAGATCACAAACTATTAAAAAGCAGAAGCCACAGCTTGCTCATTCCATAGCCACCAGAACTTAGCATGGTGCCCGGTACAAAGTAGATTCTCAACAATTTTGGGTTGACCTAAATGTCTAGAATGATCCAGGCTGCTGCTAGCCTAAATGGCAGCTTTTTAGAAATCAAAGTTATCCCTTTCTTCCAGCACAAGCTGTCCCACACCAGGACACACAGTTTAGCAAGCTGAGAATGAACTGGATTTCAGGCCTCCTCTTGCCCTCTCAAACCAAGTCCCCTTGTGCAGTCAACAACCTGCCCAAACATGAATAGATGGCCCAAAGAACATGATGACCTTGTAGAGCAAAACAACACAGAGTACCTATGGCTCAAGTAGGAAATTCACTTGTAAAGGGCACAAGGGAACCCTCTGGAGTGTTGGAAATATTGTATACACATATACAAATACACAAGTACAAAAATATACATATGTACACATACAAATATCATATACACATAACTCTCAGGATTATCCCCAGTCCTTTCTAAAAACCTAATCTGAATGTCTTCGTAACTTCTAAATGAGATTACTGTAACTCAAGCAGTGCCTAACTAATGAGAAGGTTGACCTGGGTACAATGGAGGTGGCCCAAACCTTCCTTTATAGGAGAATCGGTAGCACCCATGCTCTGTATCCCAGGTACCTCCTGAGCCAAGGCAATTACCTCAAGATTGGACTAAAAGTTCTATAAGTGATATTTATAATTCAAGGACCAGGTACCAGAGTAATTGCCTCTCCTGATCCTGACCTTGCAAGGTTATTGGGATCCAGTCTGCAATTCTAATCCTCTCTCCGGTGAGTCCAGAGCAAGAGCATTCCAAGTCTAGAGCCTGTCACCATCCTAACTGCTCTCCCCAAGGGGGATGCTCCCTCTGGGATCCTCAGAGTAGAAGAAGAATTTTTCTATATGGGCTGCTGGTTTGGATTGTTCCTTTTGGTTCTTTTTTTATTTCTCCCTCTAGTTGTGTTTATGAAAGCAAACGGCTATATTTGGCAATGGACCCATCTCCAGTTTAATTTCTATTTAAACCTTGTAAGTGCACCCCAGGCACTACACTGACATGGGCATTCCAGGATCCAAATAGAGCTAGTGATATACGGCAGAGGCTGGCAAATTCTTCCCCTTAACTCCTCCGGCTCGGTAATTCCCCACAGAACACTGACAGCCTTAGCTCACGTCACCACTGAGATTTAATAGCCGAGAGCCACGGCGAGGCCTTGTCTTACACAATTTAATTACACTCACGAAATAGACAACAGTGGGTTTACTGGCCCACCATTAAATATTATCATAAGTAATTTAAACTCAGCTTCACTTGTCCAAATATATGGACAAAATATATTCTGTCATCCCAAAGCTTTAACGTTCCCTCTATAACTGTGAATCATCAACGAATCCTCAGTAATTTATTCTGCTTTCCAATTGGAAACATATCTTAAAGGAAGAAAAGTCGGAATGTGCAACACTTCTGATAGTAAACTTGTCCACCTGCTATCCAACATAAATTAAGGAGCCATACTTTAGTGATTCAATTACACCGCTGAGTAATTGAAAATACGCAATTACAGGAGTTGAGGTTCTTATGAGAAATATAATGTCTGCATTCCAGATCCCCTAGTATTTGATTTATAATTGGAATATTGGAATAATATTCTACATTTGAATAATATTCTACAATTGCTCCCTTCTGGATAATTCTAGAATCTGAATACTTAGAGTTACAAAGACCCTTAGAGATTATCTTGCTTAACCCCTTGTTTTATGTATGAGGGAATAGAAGCTCAAAGATTAATCAGCTTGCAAAATGCAAAGGAAGGTCTCAAAAAGAGGCTTTCTGACTCCAATTCAGAAAATTTAGCATCATGGTCAAATTCACAATCTCTGGAATTGGACAAAATTCAATCCTAAGGATGTACAAGCCACTTAATCTTTCTATGCCTTTTTTCTTTCCTCTTAAAGATGGTAACTTCTAGAGCAACTAGATAGACACTGTCATCTAGTTAAATAAAGACACTTTTGTTTTTCCTCTGTTAAACAGAGATGACAACTCCTAAAGCAACGAGAAATGAATAGAGAGAAACTCCTGGAGTGCTGGCAAGGTATGTTTTCTAAAACACTTCACAGGGTGTTAGGCACACACCAGTGTACTCAATAAAAAATTAGCTGCCAGCCCTGGCCAGTGTGTCTCAGTAGTTAGAGTGTCGGCCTGCACACGGGAGGGTCTTGGGTTCGATTCCCGATCAGTCAAGGGCACGAACCTGGGCTCATCCTCGGCCCCAGTCCAGGCGTGTGCAGGAGGCAACCAATTAATGCGTCTCTCTCACATCGATGTTCCTCTCTCTCCCTTTCCCTCCCTCCCTTCCACTCTCTAAAAATCACTGGAAAAAATAGCCTCAGGTGAGAATTAACCAAAAAAAAAGAAAAAATGGCTGCCACCACCACATCATTATGTCTAGTGTTAGTCACTGTATCATTCCATAGTCTTTTATTTAAATCCTATTGATATTCTCAATATCTAATCAACAATTTGGCCACAACACAGCATCGCTTACTATCCCACAATAGCCAGCACATCTTCCCACTCGATCCGGAAGACAGCACATATTGCGGCACACTTCTCCATTTGAAAATCTGGATCCCTGTTCCTTTAAAGGACAGCACGCCAACCAACCACTAGGCATCCAATGCTTAATTCGCTTCTTGGGTTATACGCTGACTAGGTGTGATTGCATCATATACAACATTTCATCATACTCTTCCTACTATAGCTGTCTCAACTCAAACACATGCACAGATCTGCCGTGTTAGCTCTGTAACCAACAGCTGTAGGCCCTGCGTCTTAATATGCAAATATTTTTAAATCACAGAGGATTATTCCCATCATTGACCTCCATTCTGTCTCTTGACAAAGGTAGCCACAGGTTCTTTGAAACCCAAAATAAGCACATGTGATCAACTGCTAATTTAACAACAATAAACAGAAAATTGACTTCAAATCATCTCTCTGTCACTCTAATTGATTAACAGTCACATGAAAATTGATAACATGATTTTCAGCAACAGAGCATGTGGCACAAGCTCATCGGTTCTATTGGCTTTGGATATTGACTTCCTTCCAAATAAAGCTTTTTAAAAGTACATTAGTGAGTCCACTAATAATCTTAAAAAGCAGTCTAATTACAATAATGAGCTCCATACAACGAGTTAATGCCATATTGGAGCTTACAGATCTGAGTCTCTCACTGAAATAAAAACAAAGTACAAATTCTGTTGAATATATAGTACAATCAGTTTTGTTTTACCAGGACTGAATAAATGACTATTGTCCTCTTTGCTTCTCTAACATTCTAGCAATATATGCTCACATGGTATCCACCTGCCGGAAAATTGTCCCAAAATCCGTGATACTTTTTTTTATACTCATCCGAGAATATAATCTCCATTGCTTTTCAGAGAGTAGAAGGGGGAGGGAGGGAGGGAGGGAGGGAGGGAGGGAGGGAGGGAGGGAGGGAGGGAAGGAAAGAGAGAGAGAGAGAGAGAGAAACATCAATGTGAGAGAGACTCATCAGTTGGCTGCCTCCTACATGCACCCTAACCAGGACCAAGGATCGAGCCTACAACCCAGGTGTGTGTCCTTGGCGAGAATCGAACCTGAGACCCTTCAATCCGTGGGCTGACGCTCTAACCACAGAGCCAAACTGGCTAGGACCATGATACTTATCTTAACATAAAATTAATTTTAAGCTACTGACCCTCTAGTGTCCATATGGCTCAATTAGAAACCATCCTTAAGAAGTAGAAGATTGAAAAAACCTAACTGGAAATAAAGCTTCACTGGTCTAGGCTGTGAATACTTCTAAACTGAGGAGGCTATTATAGCAGAATTTGGCTTTGTTTCACGTTGGCAGCAGGAAAACAGACATTGGATTATAATGAAGTGTGCTGGCTAAGTTTCACTGTGCCAAACATTCTCTGTTTGCTCTTCCCGATCCATGTTCCCTCCTTCTCTACCAACTGTACCCCCAAAGGCTAACCTTTAAAGATTATGCCCATGGACTTCCTTGTCTTCCATTCTGATTAGATTGAGATATTGGGAGCCCCTAACAACAGGTCCAAGGCCCTGAGGAAAATGATTTGATGGATCTAATTTGATGGAGGACTGCAGTCCTCCATCAAAGGCTACACTGTACCCACCAGCTATGGCTACAGCTCCCTGGCTTCCAGAACATGCTCCCTCCCCTGCATCTTCAGGTCTAGGGATGGTCTGGCCTTCCACTGCTGCTCACCCTGGCGATTCATCACTTGTTGATTTCATTAGTTTCTTCATTAAACTCTTATCCCATCTGAGAGTGCCATCTGTTACATGGCAGGATCCTGACTGATATGTCTACCTTCCATTAACCCAGTGGTACTCTACCTGCTGGGGGTTACAAACATCTTTGCAAACCTAAACAGAAAAAAACAATTGTAGAGACCGCTCTCTGCTAAAATGCACAGTCACATGCATGTGAATTGTCTGATACAATCGCAAAGAGCTGACAGACACCTTAAAACACATTTGTGAATTCCAAAGTATGAACCTCTACTATGGCAAGATGATTTTAAGAAAACAAATTTTATTTTCAGTAGTGAATTTTATGGATACCATGTTGTACTTTGGATATTAGACTGTGGAGTGTAAAGTCATAAGAAAGTACCCCACACCTAAAAAATAAGTCCTCTAACTAGAGAATAAATATGAAAGATACCACTCCTTGCTTTTCATATCATGTAAGTATTCATCACATATATCTACCCTTTGAATGTTTTTCCATTAAACAAAGTTTTACCGACTTGTAGAGTTTTTAAGTCATCATTTCAAATGCTATCTGGACTACTGATAAGTAAATGTCTTTTAAAATCTCTAAAAGAGATTTCTTAAAGTTTTAGCATCACCAGACCCACTCAGCACTCCAAAGCCTGATCCCCAAGGAGGCTGATATGTATTCAGCTGTTTTTTATTAACACTGGTGGCTTCATAATATTAAAAATGTATACACCAAGTTACCCCAAAAGAAAACAGGCACAGATTATGATGAAAAGTAAATTCCACTTCAAATAGTCACCCTCTCTGCCTGTTTGCCTTCCCCATGGTCCAGGATGAGCATTTTTCTAAAGAAATAAAAAAAGAAAGCTGAAGTCCAACACCCTGGTGCGCTTGAATCTCTTAAGGTCTCTATAAGTGGCTATTAAAATTTAAAGTGCACTGCATAATTCTTACCTTCAGAAAACACATGCTACTTATACTCCTTAAACTACTGGCAGCTTAAGTTATTCTGTGTGGTTCAGAGGGAAACAAAAGAGCCAATGTGATAGACACCAGACCATATAAATGTCAACCGAGGACCATGTGAAAAAAACCCTTAGTGGAAGTTTTCCTTCTAACGTCAGTCATTTTAATGACCCTGTACTTAAAAATCACTTTTTTTTAATAAACTCATTTAAATACCATGATATAGTGTATATAAACTCACATGTGTTCTATGGCCATATCAATTATTTTTTTTAGCCCCCAACATAAGATTAGAATAAAAGATACCTTTGGTGTTGATCAGTTTAAAGAACACATGGACGTATAAACTCCACAGTTTGTATAGTTATTAGTAGTGGAGTACCTCCATTATCCTACATTATTTTATTAACAAAGACCTCCAACTATTTTGGTGACTATCTTTAACATCAATCATCAGCAGTACTGATAGAGTGGTCTATCCTAAAATGTTACTTTTGTCCCTAATCTGCCATTAAGCTACCAATCTTGTAGGCAGCTCTCCGGAGTCAGCAAACTGTGAGGACCCCCTTCACCCATTTCCCACACTGATCCTCTCCTATTGAATCAGGAGATGGCTTCCGTTTAATCTTAAAATAATGAACATGCAACTGAATTCAGAAGTCCGAAGGAGAGCGCTCTCCTTGTCTCCAGCTCACCTAAAGACCCTACCCCTGAGTCCATGAAACTCGGCTCCAAATTAATCTTCCTAAGAGCAGAGCTCTGATGGTACCCCACCCCACAACCCACCCTGCTCAAAGCCCTTCAAGGGCTCTTCCTGTCCTGCTGGAGAAAGAAATTCTTTGAATGCTATAGCCTGGCACTGGATGTCCTCTGACTTCTGTTCTTCTGCTCTGTGTTACTCTGGGTTCCAAATAAATTACATCACCATTCCTTGGAAGTACCCTGTACTTTTATAACCATGCCCTTGCTCATCTCTCCACCAAGACAGAAGTCCTTTTCTAACACAATTCAAATGTTACCTCATTCATAACATGTTATGCCATATTTTCTATACCTTCCTACCCACCTCTCTCCAGCCCAGCCCCAGGGATTTATCTGGTAGTAGTTTACCTATTTGTAAACCACTAAACCCAGTTTACCTGGTTGTAAAACAGAGTTGATAATGATAATTCTAAGGGCTATTAGATATGCAAGACACTTACATATGGTTTATGTGGTGGTTACTGCTTTTATCTTAAACCAGTTATTATGCAGTAAGAAAGTTGAAAACTGAATGTGATTTGATTTATTTTGTATCTCCCACTGCTCCTACCACCGTATAAATAACTTAGGAAGGAACCAAGAGAAGACATATAAAAGGAGCTTCACGTCCTCAATTCTGGGGCAAAGAAAGAGCCAACAGCTTCAGGTTCTGACTATATCGCCTATGTAGATCAATTTGGCCTGGAAATGCCACATGTGTACACTGGCTTTCCCTTAACAAAGGGTGTTAAATTGGGTCACTGCACTGTCACTAACTGAATTCTAAGACACTTCAGCCATGAGGCCCGGGCGAAGCTCTCCTGAGCAAGATGGCAGGTGAATATCACAGGGACCCCGCCGCTTTTACCAAAGGAACGGAATGGAACCTGCCTGTGAACCAGGCCCGGCCCTGCTTCCCGGCTGCCCCAAGCCCTCACTCACGCAGGCAGCAAGTGAGATGCCACTTTGTCGTCTTGGTCGGCAGTGTCTCACAAAGCCCTCCTCTTCAAAAAGACCTTGCGGGTCAGATTCCAATCTGAGTTGTACTGTGTTGAGTCTCCTAAAAGAACCCCTCTGATGCCTGCAAGAACGGCGGGAGGTGTTAAGGAGTGCATCCTTGTTAGTCGAAATCATGGCCACCGCACAGAAAACTCCGGAGGAATCAGAGCGGCCACTTTGTATTTGTCTTAGTATGGAAGACACAGCCCGTCACTATCTACCACATTAGTAGTTCTTTGTTCTGTGGAAAGATTGCTTCTTTAACCAAGTGCCTGGAGTGGAAAATCTGAGCTGCGGCATCTTCAGCTGGCCTGGGACATTTTAGACATTGTACACATTCAGCTTGCAGAACCTCTGAGCCAGGAGAGCACTGGGTGCATCTCAAAATGACATGTGGTGACATAGAGTTCCACCAGAGCACAGGGCACCCAGTTAATTGGCAAGGCTGGTCACTAGAGAGCACGCCTCACTCTCCAGCAGTTAGAAGGCCACTTGGGCGACACCCAAAGAAACATTTTAAGTGGACAGAAGTTTGCAAAACTCCTTGCATACGGCTCACGTGACAACCAAGAACAACTCCTTATTTGAACTTGTCTTTTGCACTTCCCAGGAGGTGCCCATGGAGGGAGGAAGGTAGGCCTTTCTGCGCAGCAAGTATTTTAAGCCCTACTGAGCACAGAAGTTCTTGGGGGAGCCACCCGCAGCCTTCAGGGTCACTGCTTTCTAATTTCCCTGGGTGGCACCCGATGACTCAGCAAGAACCCACTTCCTGTTTCTTGCACAGAAGGGATCACCCTAGTCCCAGGAACGAGCACTGAAGCCCAAGGACCCCAATACCACTCACTAGTTACGTGAACTGGGGTGAGTTCCTTAATTTGTTAAGCTTTAGTTTCTTCTTCCGTACAGTAGAAATTATGTGACATGAGAAGGAGAATATGTAGAAAAATAGTTGTGTAATTTGGTAATATAAAATATTCTTATATTAGATGCTTAGTTTAGATGCTGAGCAAAGATAAACCATCCGTCTCTGTCGAAATACCTCTCTCTCTGTTTGGTACCACACTAATTTCCTAGGGCTGCCATAACACAGTGCCCCCAGCTGGATGGCTTAGAACAGTAGGAATTTATAATGTCCAGGTTATGGAAGCTAGAAGTCCAAACTCAAGGTGTCAGCAGGGCCATAGCATCTCTTAAGACTCTAGGAGAGGAATTATTCTGTGATGGTTAATTTTATGAGACAGCTGCCTCTCAGTGAGCTCCTATGATTTCCCAAACTCACTATTTTCCTCAGGACTTTGGGTCCATTAGAGTGATGCCTTTCACTGCCCCATCTCTTTGCCTGACTTGTTTTTCTTCATGGTACTTATCACTCCTTGAAGTATTGTGTATATATTTGTTTGTTTTCTCTTTCCCACTAGAAATTCAGCCCCTTGAAGAGGACCTTTAATCACTTCACTCTTGCATCGCCAGCACCTTGATTAGTCTGTTCTAAAGTGGACCCCAGAATATGTTTCTTGAACAAGTGGATGAATGACAACTAATAATTTCAAGTGTTTACAATGTGCCTTGCAGTGTGCTAGTAGATGCATATTTTCATCCTCACAAGACCGCTTGGAGATAATACTGTTCTTCATTGTCATTTTATACATAATGAGCCTTAAGGCTTAGATTAAGCTCTTTGTTGGACTGCACAGCTAGTATGTAACTAAGCCAGGATTTAAACCCACGCAGATGATAAAGAACCCTTAACTTAACTACCAGTTGATAGATCATTAAATGCTTTGTAATGAGTCCTTCGCAGCCACCAGGAAAAGTACCCAGGGTCTGGCAATCAGCAAGCCTATGCCAGGCCGCTTTAAAGGCTCAGACACCGTCCAGAGACTCTATTCATGAACGCACACAGAGAAGCTGTACAATCTCTCATGCTTAATGTCACTCTTAATCTTACAGAACAGAAAGTTAATAATATCATCCCTTGAAGGTAACATAAACACTTAAAATGTTTTCTTTCCAACTCTTCAGATTTTACACTTCACTTCCTGCCTTTTCTGGTTCACTGCCATTGAACTTAGTGGGTAAATGGGCAAATATATATCTCCAGACATACTAAGCATGTCTTTTGATGTGCTCAAGTTCCAAAATAAATGTCACTCATGTTACAACCTCTCAGGTGCTTAGAAGTATTAGCAATTTCCCTTTCCCTTTGCCACTTTTTTCTCTAGGCTATCTATTCTATATTACTTCAATCTCTCCTACTACAGTAAGTCATGCCCTCTAATCCATTTATCATTCTCGTCACCCTTGCTTGCAATATTCCCTTTTCATCTTTTTTTAAAAGCAAAATGGTGCTCTGACAAACACACTTATACACAGACACACACACACTACCCAGTCTCAGGCATCCGAGGACCAGCCTTCCCATTAGATAGCAGTTGACGTAGTTACTGGCCTCTCTCTTCTTCTGCTCAGCTCTGTGGCCAACACTTTCCTTCTCTACCTAGATTTGTTTTTCTCATTTTCCCCCCCGTTATCTTCACTGGTTACAAATAGTTCTTTGACCTGCTATGATATACATGAATAAATATAGATTATGGCCCAATTTTTTAAAACTCAAAAATTACAAAAAGTAATGACTGTAATAAGCAATGCAACTGTAAACGGACCCTTGCAGCACCCTGGGAAAATCAGGGCTCAGAGAGGGCTCAAGCCAGTCCTTCCGATATGGATAAAATACATTTCATGCCACATGGTGCCCGTGAGAACATTGTCTATACACAGCCTGAGCCTAGAGAACTTATGAAAGAGAGGAAATTTTGTATTGTTGTTCTCATGTCTTTTCAGGGTTCTGCCCAAGCTGTCCACAGACCTTACCGCCTCCCAGTCCTCCAGTGCTCGCACTCCAAGCTTAAACACAAACCTCTTCCAAATCGTCAACTAGTTTGATAAACTAATTCTAACCACTGGAGATTAAGGAGAAACCTATCTTTCTATCTTTAGTCGACACATGACATCTCTGATCATCAATTCCTTTATGTGTAACATGGTGATGGTAATGAACATTAAGCATTTCTTCATGTAGGGAACTCTCAATCATCCATAAGCTCATTACATGGACAACACGTTACTCTTCACATTCTCTTTCCTTAACTCTTCCACCTCTCCAAAAAAAGCCTAGTATTGGTATGTCTTCCTCCTCTGAGTTCTTGGAGATATAGATATATTTACATATCTATATATCTATATCTAGATAGATAGATAGATGGACAGATATAGATATTCAGGATAGTCCATGAAGAAGAGGACCAGCAACTGACTAAAGATGAGATTTATTCTGAAAAAGGTAAAATAATAAGTAAAGATTATATGTAGATTATTTACTTTTCCATTATCCAAGGCCATAGTTGGTTCCACCTTCCCAAATCCAGAAGGATTGACTTCAAACTGTGTATACTTTTTTGAGACACTGGCTCCCAACTTTAATTAATGTCCACCTAGAGATTTCAGTATGACTTCAGCAAATGTACTCAGAAGATTCATTCCCCTGCTGTGAAGGGGTCAAGCATGGAAGCACTTCAATCCAAACCAATAGTTTGAGAATTACGCACACATTTGGCTTATCTGAATTGCCCTTCTTCAGTATGCTTAATCAAGGCCTGACTGTGTGGAGAACTGCACATGTCCATGATTTCTAATGTTTATTATATAATTTCTCTGATGAAGATTTTTTGTTCACAAATACCCCCTCTTAGCTCTTTAAGAACCGTTGGAATAGATAATAGGATTTTGCTAATTTATCTGGTACAGTTTAGTGGCCAAAGTATTCTTTTATGTAGCCAGTTACATAGCTTTCTGACTTTCCCACCAAAAATTTCCTCAACTTTAGCTCCTCAAAGTATCTCCTTTCTGTAATTTAGTTACAAGAGTAGGCCCAGTAATTACTAATTAATTCCCTTGTATCACAGTTTGCTAGGAGTCTGACTTCCCTCCTCACATGCAGTGAGCTTTCTGGCCCTTGTCTTTAGATTTCTAACCCTATTGCTTAGAAGAAACATGGTGGTGGTGGTTGGTTTTGGTACTGTGGAGGAATCCATGTGTGCAAAATGCAAATTGTCCAACACAAGTCTGGTCCTTAAATACTCATGGACAACTAGCTTACTTCAAAGGCAATTTTATCAACCTTGCTACCAAATCTAATAAGCATTTTATTTAGAACCTGGTCTATTCATAGAACCCTATCTTTCATTCAAATATTCTATTGAATGCCAAGTAGGGTACCAAGAATGGGGAAGATAATGGAAGCTATTGTTCTTACCTTCTGAAAAGGCATTTCAACGGAAATACCTTATATTTGGGGAAAATGGAAGACACTTTTTAAAAGACCATGCTCTATAATAAGTGATATCAATAATAGTGACAGCTATTTGTTGTGTATTTACTCTATGTGGGATGTCTCTATGCTAAGGGCTCTATGTCCATTCTCTCTTTTGATAGTCACCACAGCCCTATGAGTTACGTGCCATTGTCATCCCCATTTTACTGATGAGAATATGGAGGTTGGAGGAAATTAAGGCCCTTGCCCAAATTATACAGCTCACCAGTGGAAGAGCCAGAATCATATCTACAGTGTCTGCACTCTTGATATCTAAAAATGTGGAATGAGCATGAGTGTCTCCGGCAGGTAGTAGGCACACAATCAATGCCTGGGTAACTGTTAGTAAGAAGAAGGGCTGGGAAGACGGCAGTGTGGCTTAAACAACAAGTTTGAGTCGGGGAGCAATGGAAGCAAGAAATGGACATGCAGGCCAAGGGAGCAGCCTTGCACTCCCCTGGGCAGCAGGTTATAGAGTGAGCACCGAAGCCTGCAGAGAAGGGAAATGGCACTGAAGGCTCTGAGCACGGCAGAAACTTGATGAGTGTGTCAACTTGGGGCAACCGATCTCAGCAGTGATGTGCACACGAATTGAAATTTGGAGGCCTTGAGACTCAATAAAAGAAAATAATAATACTTTGAGGGGTTGTTATCAAAATAATAATAATGAATTAAATGAAAAGCATAGGCATCACAGAAAAGAAATGGGCGTGATTTGGATATTGGACTTTATTGAAGGGTGTAAACAAGGATTCTGAGGTTGAGAAGCTGATGCCTCTTGTTGCCATTATTGAAAATTATGTAAATCAGAAAAAGGTGTGAGTTCAAGCTTGACAAAATAGTTGGTACACAGGAAGCATTCAGATGTTCCTACAATCAATGAAAGGATGAGTGAATAGATGAATGAATAAAGCCTTTTAAAAAAGCTGAGTGGAAAGGAATGGAAGAGCCTTCCAAGTAGAATCAGATTGCACAGGATTTCCCCTGGAAATAGTCTACATTTTCTGTGTGCTTTAATGTTTATAAATTTGTGTCTGTCATAGCCAAACATACTAATTGCTCCTCTCCTTCTCCATACTCTCTTTAAAACTCTCTGAGTTATTTTAGATAATGTAGTAAATAAAAATTCAATTTATAAAAGTAATTTCAAAGAAATTATTCAGCCATGCAGTCAGATTTTATGTTTTTAAGTCCAGCAGAATTACTCACTCTCTAAATTCTCTGGTAAGGAGTAAGACCCAACCAATACCTCTATCCAGTTAATATAAGGTTTTCTAACTCTTCTTCAGAATATAGGTCAAATAGGGGACCCAAAGGGTTCCCCAAATAACCTAAGGGTTAGCCTTGCATCATGCACTGGACAGAAAGCACACATAAAAAGGGCGAAATAGTAGAGGAACTGGAGTAACACAGGTGGAAGGTCATATACATGAAAGACGAGGCACCAGCTTTGAGGGCCACCACCAACCTGACCTAGGAGTAGCCGGAGTAAAGACGAGGGACAGCAAGGAGAGTGAAAAGTAAGACAGGGTTTATCAACCTAAATCTCCGAGACCATTAATGGTGGGATTTTAGATGGAGCCACCCATCCAAACACTATGTTTGGTGGATAAGACTGAGGTTGCAAAGTCAGACACATCTGGGTTGGAATCGCAGCCACTTCTGCCATCAGCTGAGTGACCTGTGCGAGATGCTTCACTTCTCTGTGCCTCGGTTTCCTCATTTGTAATATGGACATAAAGCCTCAGGTTAGTCGTGAGGATTAAACGAGATAATGTGCTTAGCTTCTCAGCATCCGCCTGGGGCGCAGGAAACTGCTCAGTGAACCACAGCCCCTCGTTTACAGGTTATCGTGCTGGGCCTGGCACCGAGGCGGAAAAGCACCTTCGTCCCCCCGCTCCAGCCCCTTGCCCACCAGCCCCAACCAGCAAACCTCTGGATGTGACAGTGCCTCAGTCATCAGAGAGCCACGAAGGCATGAAGGGAAGAAGACAATGTGCTGAGTCAATTAGAAAACATGTATAGGAGTTCCGGGCCTGGCACTGCGGCTGCCTGGTTACGGAGATGCGGGCCACCAGCTACTCCGAGCAGCGGTGAATTATCTAAGGGAGAGGGTTGGAGAGAACCAGTGTCTGAGGGTAGGATCTGAATGTGATTCCGAGAAGAGATGTCCGAAGCGGGGAGGAAATGCTCATCTTCATATGCACAGTATCGCTTGCTACTAAGAATAGGTGGCCTCTGGAAGGAATGAAATGCATTCCCTCTCAACACCCTCTTAAAAAACACAACACCTTTCTGGGCACTTAAACCACATTAGTTAGAGGAAGTCCCCCATCTGAGATAATAGCCTAATACTGAAAAAGGAGAGTTTTTGGAGGTATTTACTGAGCTTGAATTTTCAACTTTATGTTTTGTATATGTCTATTTAGTGTTTTTAAATACTACAATCTTCTCCCTGTCACTAATCTTATTTGTACTCTGGGGAAAGTTGCACCGTTGTGTGGTGGGTGCTTGAAGAGATCTTTTCAATTGAGTAAAAATTTCAAATAATTTACATTTTACATACATATTTAACTCTCATGGTAAAAACATAATCTCACTCAACTGGCAAATGAGTTACTATTAACATACTTTATTAATAGTATAAGAAATCTTATTTAAATAAAGAAATGTAATCCCTTTAGAAATTGAAGTCATACCTAGGGATTGTGCTTTAAGGTATGTTTCATGAGATGTATCTAAATCCAAGGAACAGTCATGAAAAAGTAGCGCTTTAAGCAGGCAGATGACTCCAATAGTAGTATCTGTAGAAGTAATTATGTTAATGTGGTAGTAGCAGTACTAATAGCAAAAGCCACATATTAATAAATTGTACCAGACATTGCTCTAAAGGAGTCATATGTGTTATCACGTTTAACCCTCTCAACCTTATACATTAATGCCTATTACTATCCCTTTTAACAGATGCGGGAGTTGAGGCACAGCAAGCAAGTTAAGCATTGCCCCAGATCCCGCACCTATTGAGTGGCAGGGCTGGAATTTAAGCCGAGAAAGACTCGAGGATCTGAGATTTGTCATGTTTCTCTAAACACGCCTCATGGAGATGACTACAAGGAAGGTGAACTTGGATTCCAGCCATGTCTGTGGGGTTCCAGAATGCAGCCTCTGATTATGTTGAGACCTCAGTTCTTCTTAAGGAGGCCCCCATGTCCTTTGGGCAAATATTGTCCCAAGGGACCCTTCTCATGAGTTCCGGGTATATGACTAGCCACTTTCATCCAAGAAGTAGCTACAAATTAGGTCTGGGTAGTGATCACGAAAAATAAATTGAATGTGTATCAGGAAAGTGGTGCCAGAGGCCTTAGTTGAGAAACTTGTTCATCTCCATACTGTAAGTGGGAAGGAAGGAAAGAAAGAGCGAAGGAGGAGAGAGAAAAAAGGGGGGGAAATTATTGAACAACTACTAAGTGCCAAGAAAAGTGCTGAGCACTTTATATATAAGAACTTATTTCACTGGAGTACTGAATTCAGAAAGAGCAACAAACATGATCAAAAGACAGAGAATTACATTAAACTTTCAGAAAGGTTAAGAAAACTAGATTGACTTAGTAGGAAAAGTAAGTGACCCATTTTGCAGATTAGGGAACTTGAGCTGGGAGAGCTTTCATGGTATGCCCCAAGTCAAGAGCACGAAGTTAAGGTTAAATCCAAGACTGGACCAGTCCACTGGACTTCCCTCTGTCCAGTCTCCACGTTTTCACCCAACTCCACAGGCGGCATCTTTGCTATGCCCCCTGCCTCCCCACCGGTGTCTGGCACTAGAGCACATCCCAGCTCAGCAGTTTCAATCAGGGATACCCCTTGTCACGCTGAACCGAAGGCAGCTGTGGTGGGTCCTGAACTTGGCTTTCTAATGTACATAAGAGATTAGTTTGTTCTCACCCTTTCTTTGGGAAGACCAGGACAGATGTAATGAACAAGATATTTTTATTCCCATTTTATAGATGAGAAAACTGCGGATCAAAGAAATGAGTACATTTCCCTAAGGTTACTTAGCTAGGAAGTAGCAGATTTAGGTCCCAGCTATAGGATTTTTGAACAAAAGTTTCACTGGTGGCAATGAAAGGCATACATTTATGTGTCTCCGCCTTTCACCTTGGATCTACAATCACACTCTCGGGTCTACCAATTCTTCGTGGGAAAGGCATGTTCTGCGTAGGCTGACAGAAAAGCCATTCTCCTTCCAACCCTAGGAGGAGTCACCAGGCGGGCTCTCACTTGCCCAATTAGGAAAGTTATTCGGCATGAAGAATAAACTGCCCCACTGTTGTTTAGCTTATTTTCCCTTCCTTTTCTTAGAATAATAAAGAAGTAATGTCTCCTTTGTACTCATATGCAATGCGCAGAGCTCTGTTTCCCTGACAAGGTGCATGGCAATTTTAGCCATAAAATGAAAAAAGAAAGCCCCCAATTCTTTGCTTATGTGCTGCCAATAGAGCCAGCACAGGGGACCTTACAGAACAGGGACCAAATTTTTCCTAGAATGGCTCTAGAGCAAGCTGGATTTGAGTGTAACCATCCCCAAGCCTCAATTCCCTGGTCCTTAAAATGAGAAAAATAATACTGCCTAATGCACTGGGTGGTTGGAGGGGAGGCATTCCAAGTACTTAGTTCTTGCACCCATTAAAATGGCTACTATAAAAAAGCAAAATAACAAGTTTGGGCCAGAATGGGGAGAAATTGGAACCCTTGTGCTTTGTTGGTGGGCATGTAAAATGGTGCCACTGCGGTGGAAAACAGTAGGGTGGTACCTCAAAAAATTAAACCATCATATGAAGTTTATACTTCTCCCAAAGAATGAAAGCAAGACCTCAAAGGGATATTTTATATCCATGTTCATAGCAGCTTATACACAACTGCCAAAACGGTGGAAGCAACCCAAGTGTCCATCAATGGATGAAAGAATAAGCACTGTGGTATGCATATGCATGGAATATTACTTGGCCCGATAAAGGAAGAAAATCTGACACATGCTACAACATAAATGAACCTTGACGATATTATACTATGTGAGATAAGCCAATCACAAAAAGATGGCTACTGTATGATTCCACTTATATAAAATACCTAGGGGAGTCAAATTCATAAAGACAGAAAGTAGAATGGTGGTTGCCAGGGGCTGGAGGAAGGGGAGAATGGGAATTTTTAATGGCTACAGAGTTTCAGTTTTGCAAGAGGAAAAGAGTTCTGGAGATGGATGGTGGTGATTGTTGCAGAGCAATGTGAATGTATTTAGTACACTTAAAATACACTTAAAAATGGTTAAGATTATTTTTTTTTAAAGCCATGGGAACAGCCAGCTTGGAGGAGCAATGACATAACTCAAAATGCCTGAAATGAAAAAAGAAAAAATACTTAGCACGGTACTGGCCCATTTAAATCTGTCAATGAATGTTGAACTGTTGGTAAAGATGGGGGAGAGGTGGCAGAGGTGGTCATGGGATATTAACGTCGGGCGTGTACAGCTCTCCTCCTTGGAGGAGCCTGGCTTCCTGAGAGAAAGGTGCATGCTGCAAATCTCAGAATGCAAAGCAACACTAAGTGCATTGACTTCTTTTGCAGAAGATGAGCCTCTGTGGGAGCTGAATACAGGTAGCAGACTGAGCAGGCCCAGCGTGATGGCACCAAGGCACAGCATTTGGGGAATTGCCTCAGCAGTGGGAAAAATGTGCTTTAATTAGGTTGGTTGTTTGGTGGTTCCCAAAGCAATGGGCTCTGAGTGTGAGCAGGGTGGTGTGTGTGTCTGTGCTTGAGCGTGCACATGCATGAGAGGGAGCTTTAGAGAGAGGAGACTGATTGGAGAGAAGGGACACAGTCTGCTGTAAAGAGCCATGGGACTCAGAGCCTGAGATTCAAAACACAGAGAACAAAGCCCTGCACGTTGGGGTCTCAGGGGCTAGTGGCATCTTCCCGTGGCCAGTGAGGAGCCCGGCCTGAGAGGGCTGGCCTGGGGCCGGCCCATCCCCACCACGCTTCTCAGCTGCCTCGGCCTGTTCCGTGAAGTCTGGGGTCAGTGAGGGGAGCGCGTCTCATGGTCCAAGGCTAATAACAATAATAAACCTCCAAGAACAAAATGGACTGAAAAGAATAAAATTTTTAACGTGAGACAGTTCTCTACAGTTCTCTGGCATTTCTGTCCCGGCTCATGTAGGGGAAGGTTGAACACAATTTTATTGAGAAATCGATTGTAATTGGCACTCTGCATGATCCCTGGCGGAGGACACTGGTGACAGGCTCTCCTGAAGCCTGCAAGCTAATTGACTCCTGCTGCCTGCATGCACCCTCGCACAGGCCCCAACGAGGGGCCCCTCTCCCCGCCAGCCCCCCTGGAAGACATTGATTTTACAGCCCCTCCTCCTGTTTTGAGATAAACAGTACATTTGGAAAAAGAAAGGATGAGTTCAGGGCTACTAGCGAAAAGTACGGTTGTGAGGATGCAGATAAAAGTGCAGCCGAGAGAGTGTGCTAAGGACCGTGAATTTCTAGAACACAGTTGACCAGAGAGAAGAAGGGAAAACAGCTGTGTGTTGGGGGAGGGGTGATGGGGGCAGTGGCGAGTGGGGTAGGGCTTTTTTTTTTATTGTTTTGCCAATACAACCCATCGAAGATCCCTTCCTGAGCTCTTTGTTAATGTTTATTTCAATCAAGCTCCACCACTTTAACCAGAGAACATGCCAGTACCCCAGCTAGCCAAGGGGGAGTAGGGGGAGAAGCCTGAACAAAATGCAAAATGAGTTACCAGGAGCCAAAAAAAAAAAGTGCTTTTCAATGCGATGCTCTCCTGACCTTTTCAAGGGGAGCAGCAGCTGGCCTCACCCGACTCGCGGATTACAGGACCTTCCTCAGAATTTATCCAACATATCGATGCAAATCCACCGAAAGCATCATTTATTTAGGTGGGAATTGCAGTGCTGGAGGGTTAAGGCTCACCCAGGTGGACCTCCGAAGGCATCGTCCCCGTGACGAGATGGAGCACTTGCTTTCAAACGTTCCTCTAAACAGCCAGCATTTCAAACTTCACGCTTAGCAATTCATCTTTCTGACAAGCACCCGAGTCTCTCACGAGATGTTCTTTGGTGTGGGAGAGAGAAAAGGAACAGCCACAGTGGTTCTTCCCCCTCCAAAGCGCCAGCTGCATTTGACTCTGAACCTGTGCTTATCACTCCCCAGGCCCCCATCCTGGGCACAGCTGTGGCTGTCACACACTCTTGGCAGGGGTCACTTCCCTGTAAAGTCTAAGAGCACCTTCGTCACAACCTCCAGTGCAGAGCAACAGCGAAACGTCGCCAGCTTCCCGACTGCACTCCCAGCCTGGGTTCAGCTCCCATCGTCCCCTCTGGGGACCTCAGCTTTCTTCAACCCTTATAATAAGGACCCCTTTCCTCAATGTGGTTCCCAGCAGACACCAAAATCTAGGGCAGCATGGCCTAAAATGATGGTTTCCTTCAAAGCTGCAGCAATCCCAAGGTCACTTGGGTCCCCATCTCTCAGGACCCTGCTCTAGAGGGCGTGAACCTGGGGTCTCTCTCAGCAGCCGCAAGTGTACCCCACACAGCACACCTTAGGCTCTGCCTCGGGGACACAAAACTTGCAAGTGTGTGCTGGTTAAGCGTAGGGCCACACAAGCAAACCTTGGAAACAGGCTTTCTTTCATTTTGCAAGCAAATCGCCACACAGCCCATCTCAGGAAACATACGCCCTTAAAGGATATTACAAGCAGCTTACTGCAGTCATACCTGTATTTTTTCATTCATTTTAATATGCCTGTTTCTCACATTTAGAATTTCTAGTAACTCTGCCTTATTACGTTCTCCCGCTCGATGTGCCTATATAATCCGATAAACATTTGTCTAATGTGGGGTTGTGTTACTTTTAAAAGTACTTCTGTGGAACAGCAAAACAAAACAGAAAATCACTAGCAAAACAAAAGCGCCTTTTAATATTTAAGCTTCTCTAAGGTTTGGGAAAGATGTTATTTTTTTTAAAAGACATTTTATGAAAATGCTTTCAGGTTGTTGGTGGACAATAACGTCCTGGCCACTTGGACTTTGCAAATCAAATCTTCCTTTTTTGCCAGGTGCGAAAGGGCAGCGTTTCATGAGGTCTTCCTTGGAAATCTTTATATAAATGTATAAAAATAATAGTGGTGAGTACGAATTAGTAAAAACAGCATTTATGGAGTGTTCATTATATATGCCAGGCACTACACACCAGTGTCTCATATGAATTAAACCCTTTAATTCTAACAAGACCCCTGTTAAGTCTCTATCATATTTTCTCCCATTTTACAGATGAGGACACTGAGGCACCCACCACATACCAGGTACAGGACTACAGGGTCTACATTCATTACTACTTTAATCCTCGGAAACCTCCTAATTATCCTCAAGGCATACTTTTCTTTGTTCTAGAAAGTAAAGAAAAAGAAGACCAAAGAGTTACCAGGCGTGCTCACCATCCCACAAGGATTCAAGCCAGCGCCACCTCCTTCCAGAATCCACACTCTTACCCACGTGATAGCACAGGGGTGACAAACTTTCTCTGCGCACTGACCCAGTTTTCACTCTTTCAGCCTTAACTGGGCGAAGGCGGTTGAGTTCGCCGTGCTGAAGAACAGCCACCCTGGCTGGAGTCCAGGCTTGGCGATGACTTGATTCCAGCCCTCAGGCATGTTGGGAGAGGCTTCGCTGTGCACACCAACCTAGGCAAGTTTGGCCAAAGGGAATGCCGGGCAAGTGTCTTAGAAACTGTATAAAATCCATGGCTACAACCATGTCATTTCTACTTCCTTGGGGCTCACACCAACCACTGGAGGAAGATAAAGATCCTCTATCCCTCCAGTGCTAGGACTTACCCTCAACACAACCAGTGCACTTGCTTCTCCTCTAGAGAGGAGCCGGGAGTAGGAGGAAGTGCATATTCTGAGCCATGGTGCTACTGGAGGGTGTGATGAGGGAAGACTTCAAGCTGCTGAGTCAGCTTGGGTGGTCCTTTCGTTCCAGGCTCTTAAGCACCCTGTTCTCTGAGGCCTTTCTCTCGGGACTTTTGCTCTAAATTGATGCCCACAAATGACATCTGGAGAGGCTTAAAGCTGAAATAGAAACCAAGAGAAAGGAGGTTTGTTAGGTGTCCCCACTGAGGGTCGTGGAGTCCTCAACCACTTTCTCTTGGCCCAGCCAGATGACCAGACCTTGGGTTTCACAGAGTTTGGGACAGGGAGCACAGTCTCCACTATTATTTTAGTGTAGCTTACTTCACCTGGTCATCTATACAATCTTCATGGGATGAAGTGATCATGGTTATAGCAGGTCTGGTCAAGGCTCTGGCACAAAGAACCCTGCATCCTACCAAATACAGCATGACAGGACACACAGCACATCCTACTAACTATTTATATCTGAGCAACAAAGCCCTTTGCAAACTGGATCCTAAGATGTTGTTCTAAGATTACCAATAAAAACCTGAGAACCAAGAAAATAGAATGACTTGGCCCTGAGAGGGCAACACTGATGTTCTTCCCCAATGGGATTCAGAATATGTTACAGGTGACAAGGACACTATTGTCATCCTCACAACAGACTCTCAACTCCTGACACTGCCTAAAATTCCATAGGGCATGATCAACATTCAACTCAGCCAAGTGTTTCAGAACAGCTTTTGTTTACCCATAAAATGAACCAGGTCGTCACCATCCGATTGCTAATAGGTAGGCTGTGCCAGCCTCGTCAAGGCCAGTTGGGGAGGAACATAACCTGTGAGTAGAACTGCCCTGGCACAAAGCACCTCACCCTCTGTGCCCCCGGAGTGTAGTGTGCCAGTCTGATTAGTCATCCGCACGTCTGCCTCCCCAGCCGGCTGGGGGCCCCCACTGGCAGGGCAGAAACTCCGCGCATGGAGCTGTGCCCCCGATGCCATGCGGCCCCTCAGAGCTTTACGAGCGGTAGCAAATGTTTGGTAAAGCAGCCGCACACCCACTCTTTCAGCTTCCTTCTTCAGCCAGACGCTGAGTGCTGGAACCTAGAACCGCCGCATCGACTCCTGGTATCAGCCCAAAGAGTCAGATAGCTGCCTTCAAAATAGACGCCTCATCGCTAAATGTCTTTAAACCATTTTTAAAAATCTGTATATTTTTCCAGATATGGACATTCTCACACTTACATAGAAAAAGGTAGAACTACCCTTTAATCCTTCTGAACCATTTCAAGGTAAAGAGGGAAATATGCTCATAGTTCTAGAATTCCGGACCTCCTAACTGGTGGTCCAACCTCTTTAAACCCTCAAGACCTCTTTGATTTGGAAGAACTTCTTCTTGGCCTTCATCTTTGTGTATATGTGTGTGTGTGTGTGTGTGTGTGTGTGTGCGCCTTTCTGTGACAGGTCCCCTTCTTTTCAACCATTATAGAATGCCCTTCTCCCAAGCAGGCCCCTTCACGCTTCCTGAAAGTTCTGTAACTGAAACTGTCCACTGCGCTCCAGCCACGACTCTGAGCTGGCAGGTTTAATCGGCAAGGTTGGCAGAGAAGCGAAACACTAGAGGCCACGGGGGCCGACTCCCTCAACCTGACCAGAGGGGAATCAAAGTCAGAGAGAGGAGGCGAGGCTGCGTGTCCTGCCTTCCTCCAGCCCGTCCTGGGCACACTCTGTTTTCTTCCATTTAAACAAAGGGCACCCTCCCCTTCTGCCAAGGGCTCGGAACACTTCTCTGGGATCTGGCCCAGGGCATGGTCCCACCACTCAGTAGGTAGGGAGTGACTTCTGCCAAGTCACTTAACCACCCAATCTCAAGTTCCTCATCTGTAAAATTGGGATAATATTTCTCAGCCGACATCCCAGGTTGCTGGCGATAAATATTAATGTCCGTAGAGGGCTTTGAGATCCCGGGGTGAAGGATGCAGCCGAGTGTTATTTTTATGACGTTGCAGCTTCCATAAAGCACCAAATTCAATGAGAAAGAGGAGAGTGGGGGCACTGGGCTGGAACCAGGAATAACGCAGGCAGATGCTGCTCGAGCTTCGCCTCCTGCCAATGCACCTCCACGGTCACCTGCAAATCCGCTGCTTCCATCCCAGGGCCTTCATTCGTACTGGTGACCTCCTTCAATGCTTCCCCATCCCCCCCTTGCCAGGGTCAGAATCCTTATTTAGCATCATATTAATATGGAACTTCATAACGCTGATATGGATCTGTGTACTGTAAACATCGGGGGGCCCGCCTGGCAGTCTGCTGGCATCAACGTGCTACCCAGCGGGGAACCTGTGTTCAAGGCTCTGGACTGGGCCAGCCTTCCGGAGCTGGCCAGATGCCCATCTCTGAGTTGCCCAAGCAGCGCCTTCCCTCCTCCCACCCCTCCCAGACGAGGCTTCCCAGGCCCCCAGGCACCCCGAAGGAGCAAAGGCTACTGTGCACAGACCTCTGTGACCAGAAAAGAAGCTGATTTTATTTTAGGACAGAAACTTAGAAGAGGAATCCAATAAGGAGAAAGAATTGAGAAGATAATTCGATGGTGACAAGAAGAAAGGGGAAGGGGTTGTTACAACTTGACGCCCTGGCTCTATAACAAGACAGTGACTGCCCGCCTTTGACATGTCCGGAAAGTCTTTGGGGACTTGGTGGAGGGACTGGGACCATTGAGGCCTGCTGCAGTGTGGGATGCAAGAGCAATAAGTCCATTGCTAATTGCAGTAGTTCTATTGCCTGGGATGAGAGGGAAAGAGGCAAGGAGAGGAGGGCATGGGACTCACTCCCCCCTCAATTCCCCTGACATGAGCCGGGGAGTCAGAGCTGTCCCGAGGTTGGCCAGCCAGGACAATCAGATCTGGTGAGAGCTGTCAGGGAGCAGAGGGCAGCCACCGAGGTTGCCAGAAGATGCCAAGGAGCGAGTCTCTGCAGAATATGTGATGAAAAGCCCGCTCAAGATGCCCATATACATACACACAAGGCAGCTGTCACCTCCCATGTGACCCCCACTGTCCCCTGTACTTGTGTAACAACTCCCTTCCTTCAAAATGCCCTCTGAGCCTTCCTTTCTTCTTCCAGATCTCATCTACATAAAACACTGCTCTTTATAGCTCTTTGAAAGTGCCAATATGTAAATCTTGCTAACAAAATGACTGTGCATCCGGCCTTTTCCTTCACATCTGCCCCCACAGGCCTCACGTTCAACCCAGGTCAATGGATGCTGGGGCTCAAAAAAATAAGGAAAAATAAAGATCGTCGTCCAGTAACATAAAGATTTTGGAGGGGTTTGTCTTAGCAGATAATTAAGAAACTTGTGCATCAAGCCCTTTAAAGAATGGACGCAGGGACACCTTGCAACCTGTTTAGGGAGAACATTTATTCCCCACTTGTCTTGTTTCCATCAGGGAAGGTGTCATTTAGAATAACACTGTTGTCTTCCCTCCACCCCAGGACCCCTCCTCCCGATGGCAGAAGAAGGGGCTTACTCCATGGGCAAGTTTGAGTGTTTACTCTAGGTGAGGCCTTGCACTAAAGCTTTCTCATGAATTAACTCCCTGACTCCTTAGCAAGGCACTATAACATCTGAGCAACTTGCCTTCCCCAGGTCACGGTGAGGAAACTGAGGAGGTTATGAAGCCAGTAAGAGGAAAGGGCAAAAGCCAGCATGAATCTTCCACACCCGTGTCATCACACACTCGCCGCAAAGCCACGGTGCATGGCCCCCTCTGCAAGACAGTGGAGGCCCAGCTAGGAATCATCCCCACTCACAAGCTCGGGAGACCTGCCTGCTGGACTCCCACCAGCCCAGGAACCAGAATCTGATTTGCAACACAAGTGTGCCTCGGCCTCCAGCTTCCACAAACCCTCGAGCGAGCCACTGCTTCACCTCTTTGCCTTTGGTCTCCACAGGTGGCCAGGGAAACTCTAGGCTGAGTTTCTGAGACTCATTACTGACAGTGCACAGGGAGAACTGGAGCTGAGCCCTGAGCTGGGGCCAAGCAAGTATGTCTGGAAACAAGGTGAGTGAAAATCACCTGCCACAATTGCTCAGTGAGGGAAGCTGCCATTTATTTTTTGTGTGGTGGTGGTGATTGCTTCTTTGGGGGGAAAAAAAGAGAGACAGAGAATAAAAAAAAAAAAAAAAAAGAATATTGATATTTAAAATTTTGTTTTCAGCCAAAAGAGAGTTTTAAAAGTAGAATTACGACCCTCTAAAAAAAGAGCTGACACAAATCTCTATTAGCATAATGGCACTGCTAGGCGATCAAAGCCCTGTTAGCCCAGCCCTCTGTCTCCAAACCCCAGATAAATGGAGCAAGGATATTATTCAGGGGTCTGTTCCTCCATCAGTGAGAGGACAGTTTGTATTCGGGGAGCACCCATTAGTGCTAATGGGAGCTACAGATGTAAATCCCCAGGCACTGCTGGGGGAAAAGGTCCCCTGGGATTTGCCGCCAAGAAGTCATCGGCTGTGATAGGTACTTGGGAGTCGGAAAGTCCTTCCTCATTAGTGCAGCTCCACTCTGGGAATGATTTGCAATATCAGCCCAAGAGTGAGAGATTGAACTAGTCTTTCTCTGCTGTGACATCTACAGCCTCCCATGATTTTTGCCTTTAGATATTGTGCCACCGAAACCTAGTGGAAGACAAATGCCATTTTAATTTGCTTTAGGCAGTGAAGGCCAAGGCACATTTCAGTGGAGAAAGTTATGTGTTTTAATTGCTTTATGAAGACATAGCATATGCCCTGACACAGTTAAATGATTAACAGATTACTCCAAATGCCTTTGGCATAGAATATCTATACGTTCATTAGTCAGAACAATTTATCTTCTTGATAAAACTAAAATTACTTATACAGCAGGTTTACTTTCCATGATTAATAAATGATAAAAATCTAAATTATCCATCTGAAATGTCTCTTTTTGGCCATTAATCTCACATTTATCAGCTTCTGTGATACATATTAGTAATACAAAAATTCAATTTTCCAAGTATTTTAATTTGCTAAGAAAACAAAACCCATTTAATATTAAAAAAAAAAAAAAAGCATCTCAATTAATAAGAAATTCTATAGTGATTCCTAAATAGTCAGGGAGTACAATGACAGAGTTAGTGTTAAATATACTTTATAAAAACAGAGAAACAAAATTTGTGGCATAGACAGGCATCAAGATTCTCCCAAAGACATCCCTTGCTCAAATAGATTTCCAGTCGCAAGACATCCAAATTAATGGAAAGTTTGGTATCATTCATATGTGCTCACAAGGATGAAATTAAGATCACGCTCATAAACAGAACTGGGAACATCGCGATCTAGAACTCACTAAAGGTCAAAATGCAGGCCTTGCCGTGCGCAGGGACGCGAGCTTCCGAGGGGCTGGTTTAGCTGGAGGGGATTCGATCCTTCTGTCAGCTTTTTTAAATGCTTAAGACCGTCTGTCCTCCAATTAAACTGATCAAGGGAGTCCAGGGTGGTTTGTTAGCAACTCTGCTCTGGAGAACACTCATTAAAAGTCCTGAGGCCGATGACGGGCTCCCTGTCTCACACTCTTCCCTTCTGCTGTCAGCGGCTCATTTCTCTGAATTCCAGCTGCCAGGGGAACTGTGCAGCCTGAGCCACGCTTCACCCGCTGCCAGGAAAGGAGGAGAGAGACGTCTGCCACCGTCCTGGCTCACCTGTTACCTTGGAGGGGCCAGAACGGAACAGCTCCTGAAGGGATGTGCGTGCACAGCGTGCGCACTCTCCTGTGCGCACAGGCAGGTCTGAAGTCCTCCTGGGAGCCTGACACTCTGCTGGGCACGGCCCATGTGACACTAAGTGAGAAAACTTCTGTCTCGCCCTCCAGGAGGCCACAGGATAATGGGGTGGACAGACCAATAAAGGGGGAATTGGGTGCAATGTGATACATGTCAAAGAAGGAATAACTAGGGTTTTTTTATACATCTAACTCAGATTTTAAGAATGGGGAAGGAAGAAGCAGGACACTCCTTCTGGGAGAGGTGACTGACGAAACCAGCAAGTTTACAGAAGATGGGAAGACTGTTCCAGTCAGAGGGAACAGTATATGCAAAAGCCCAGAGGTGAGAGAACCCTTGTTTACTTATGCCTTCACTTTTTCATCTGTCATTCACTGAGCACCTACTGTGTGCTGGGCAATATCTTCAGTGGTAGGGACAGAACCAACCCTGCCCTCACAGGGTTCATATTCCAATGGACTTTGGGACATTACAAATTAATTCTGTATGGGGCACAGTAGGGGACAGGGACAAGAGCACAGCTTAGCCCCATCACATTTAGGATTTGGACTTTATGCTGAGTTCCATTGGGTGTGCACATGTGTGTATATTGTGGGATACATGCAATATCAGAGCAGGACTCCCACAGACCAGGCCTGAATCGAAGTCAGTGGAATAGGTACATAGTAATGTTTACCTAGTCATAGCTTGACCAAACTGCCTACTTGAACAGTGTGTCCTGACCTGAACAGTAACACTAGTACTTCCTCTGCACCCAACTTTCTCTCATATCATTCGTCACTCCAGATCCTCTACCGCATCACAACACTCTCCTCATGGCCCCTCATGGTACCACCGTGGTACCTCATCCTGCACTCCAGCCTTCTGGTGGTACTGGACCCATGAGGACCACCTTCCACAACCAGGCTGGATCCACCAGGACCACCTTCCACAACAGGGCTATAGTGAAATGAGCATGAAGTTAGGGCCAGGCCTGCATTCCAGGGTAGGCAAGGTGCTTGGTAATTATAGTAGTAACCATATCTGGCATCTGTTGGGCACTTAATATATGCCAGGCACTTATAATCCGTTAATGCATTCAAACTTCACAATAATGCTACCAAAATAAATACTATTATAATCTCTATTTTGCAAAGAAGGAAACTAAGACAAAGAAAGGCTCAGTGTCTTGCATGTGACCACATGACTAGTAAAACCATAGTGCCTAGAGCCAACCACAGAAAATCTTAACCCTTTAGAAATCCTACCTCTCTTGAGTGCCTTGGTTTCCTCAACTTCAAAGTGGATATAGTAATACTGATGTTGGGTAAGGAATAAATGAGTCACTTCAGGACCCAGCACACTACACACTCAAGAAATATTGGCTTTCTCTATCACAATATTACCCAATTCCAAAACCCAGGTCAAATCTGTGCTTTTCATGAAGTATTTTCCAGACATGGGGTCTACACTGACATGTTTCTTCTTTGAACTCTTCTCCAGACTAGCACATCTGCCATTAATGATGGCACTAGTCATGCTGTTCTGTGTTGTTATTGAATTATCTCAAGCTTTCTTGTTTCCAACAACACTGCATGTTTCTTGGGCCAGTAATCAGATCTCACTTTCTCCAGTATCTTCCCCAGAAGCCAGGGTATTGCTAAGGGCATACATAGGTTTTCAAATCAAGTTGGCAGAATAGAGAATACGTAAATACTATAGAATCCACTTGTGAAATAAATACATGTTGGGGGAAAAAATCAAATTGGGAATTTTTTGTACATATCTCCATCCATCCTGTAGATTCCAAGGAACTTAACTTTCAAATTATTAGCTAGTATTTTATTTAAATTCTCTCATTTCCTTAAGTGTCTATTTTCTTTTAATGTCCGAAGGCAAAGACTCCCAGATCAACAAAGGGAAAGGGGCTCATTACTCAACAAATTTAGATGTGAGTGTAAATTTTTCACTCTCTAAAGCATGAGATGCCTTCCTACACTCAAGTCAATAACTTGCGCTTAAGAGGAAGCAAACACATTAATAAAATGCATAAACACCCTCTACTGTCAGTAAATTTTAAGAATAATTGACCTCATCAAATCAAAGTTTACAAGTGGCTTTAGATCCCAAGCCCTATAAACTCTAAACTGGAGGCAAGGCAGTGTGGCTGAGCAGGAGGGACGATGCATCTGGTTTGGCTTTGAGCTAAAGTTCCACCACTTCCTACCTGTGTGACTTCCCTGAGTATCAGTTTGCCATCAGTACCAGAGTTTTTATAAGGAAGGAACTTGTCACCTTAAAGCACATCATCAGTATATGCTATTACTGTCATAAAAAGGGCCAGGAACCAATCAGAATTATAGGGATTCAAACTATGAATTATACTAAGTACAAAGGAGGGGTGTCAGCAATCAGTGAGAGATGTAGCTGGGCATTCTCCACTGAGTGCCCTTCTGGGGTTTGTTAGCAAATACAGCCCCTCTGACATATGGGAAGAACTCAGAACCCAAAGGACACATGGAAAGGTTTTCCCACCAGTGGGCACCCTACACAGAACGCTATCAGGGTGCAGGGTGCACTTCAGCAAAACAAAATCTTTTTCAGTGTCTGCACCTTTGTCATGATGGCAACATATCCAGCAAATAGTCTGTGCGAGGCAGGAGAGAACGCTCTTTGCTTTATGCACCGAGTGCTTTGTGGATCAGGAAACTGGGTATTAAAGTGAAAAGATCACACACAGACCTTCCTCTGTCTTCTGCCCAGACCTTTGGTCTTCAAACAACAAAGCAAAACAGAGGGCACTTAGATTCCGGAAACCACAAAATTAGGGAGAAGAAAAAGTTGCGGTTCCAATCTACTTGTTTGTGGGACAACAGGTTCATTTCTTAAATGACAGACCCTATCCCTTTGAGAGTCCAGCCCAGCGATCAGCAAACTAGGATCCTTGCGCCAAATCCCACCAAACCGCCTGTACTTGTATGACCCATCCATTATGAATGCTTTCTATATTTTTAAATGGTTGAAAACAATATTAAAAGAATAATATTTTGTGACATATGAAATGCAAATTTCTGGGACAATAATAAAGTTTTATTGGACCACAGCCATGCTCATTCGCTTCCTTGCTGTCTGTGGTCTCCTTCATGCTACAACGCAGAGCTGAGTAACTGACTCAGGGACCTGAGGGCCAGCAAAGCCCAAAATATTTACTCTCTTGTCCTGTACAGAAAAATGTTGCCAACCCCTCGTCTAGGCCAATTATGATTTCTTTCAGTTTGTGAAACTGACCTAACTGGCCCGGCTACGACATGATCAAACTCTTTCTGACCTTAAGACTAGATTTCAGATGTGTCAGTCTCTGTTAGTTTCTAGAACTCCAGAGCACTCCCTTTACTCTTACCTCTAATTTACCATCATTGCCTCCATATATACACACACACATACACACACACACATATATATATATATATATATTACACAGACACACACACACATGCACCACAAATTCTGATTTCTATTTCCCCAATCTTTACACTCTCCATTTCCTCAGTCTCACTATTATCTTTTCCATAATCCCTGAACTATCAATACTCTCTTTCCTCATCTAATGGCAAACTGAAGGAACCAAGTATGGAAAGATATGACCAGAACTTCACATGAACATTGGAAAGCTCCTACCGATTATACTTTCTAACATCACACAGTTCCTTGTATCAATAATGCTTTATTTCTCCTGTTCCAAACTGCCTATGGGCTTTTTTTCTGCCAAACTGAGTCAATTTTATAAGTGCATCTAAATGACAAATGTATTGTTCTTATTGCATTCATATTAATTGGCATTTTAAAACAGTTTAACTGTCTAAAGAAAAGGACTAGTTTACCAGAGCACTGTTCAGAATGTGCCTGAATTGTGTCAAAATAAATCTTGTGAAGCAGCAGGTAGAAGGGAAAGGGCATCAGACTCAAATTCTACTTTGTAGTGTCGAAACTAACTGTTTGACTTGGGCAAGTCAGAGCCCCTCTCTAGCTTGTGTTCTCTGTCTTTTTCTTCTCTCTCTCTCTTTTTTGTTTTTCTTTTGTTGTTGTTAATCCTCACCTGAGGATATTTTCCCATTGATTTTTAGAGAGAGTGGAAGGGAAGGAGGGAGGGAGGGAGGGAGGGAGGGAGGGAGGGAGGGAGGGAGGGAGGGAGGGAGGGAGGGAGGGAGGGAGGGAGGGAGGGAAACATCAATGTCAGAGACATCGATTGGTTACCTCCAGCACGCACCCAGACGGGTCAGAATCGAACCTGCAACCCAGGTAGGTGCCATTGACTGGGAATTGAACCTGCAACCCTTCGGTGCATGGGCTGATGCTCTAACCACTGAGCCATGCCGGCCAGGGCTAGACTGTTTTCTTCATTAATGATAAAAACAAGGTAGTCTACATTATGAAGCATTTTCCCATTCTCACACTCCTAATTCTAGGGACAGAGTTCACCCATCAATTCTAATCAGTTATTAAGCTTCACTTAAGAATTTGAAATTTTAAATGGCAGTTTAAATGAGAATATGTAAGTTTTTGTTTTGCTTTGCTGTAGCCTAAAAAGCAGGAGTGGGCAATGGCATCTGCCACTAAGGAATGGGGCTCGAGGTGGGCCAACTGTTTCTCATTATAGTAGTTTTGAAATATTTGATTTTTTAAAATAAAATATTATAAGCACATACTTTGATTTTTTTAAATGTTTAAATTAAAGCTAGAAGAGACTTTAGATTATTTCAGTTCATATCTTGCTTGATGGGGCTGGATATCCTATTGAATTTTAGACATGCATATTGATTTTACACAGTTTACAAGGGTCACTGAGAAGACCAACTGGGGCAAAACGATCCTAATCTCCCTTCTGAGGCCAGGCACTCTACACCTGCTCTCCATTCATTTCTCTCCAAACAATTCTTAGTTCATGAGCAATCTCGCCTCCCTGGAAACTAGACAGGTGACAAGTTTCAACTTTTAAAGTTCATTTACGTTTGAGTTCTCCCAGAACAAAATAAAAAAAATAATGAGAGTAAAATAAAAATATTTTATTTCTTCAAAACTTCAAAAAATCATTTACAACAAATCTGGCATGAAAGTTATCCCTTTAGGCTAAAATAAAACATTAGAGTTTTTTGTTAAGGGAAACAGTCCTTCAAACTGAAAGAAAGCAGATCTGCAATGGAAATGGGAATGCAGGCTTCACATTTGCAACTATCTAATATAACATTAGGATTCTGCATTTGTGAATTGCTCTAATTTTATGTATGTATATTATTCAACAAGAATAGCATTTCTTTAGTTTTGTAGATTTTTTCACTAATTTAATTGGTGTTATAATTACTTGCTCTTATAAATCTGAAAATTGGAAATTCAAACACACACATAAAAAAGGAGAAACTTTATTATTATTATTTTTTTAATCTTTACCCAGGGACATGCTTAGAGAGAGGAAGGGAAAGGGGGGTGGGGAGAGGGAGAGAGAGAGAGAGAAATGCATGATCGGATGGGCAACTTTTTGGTGTACAGGATTATGCTCAACCAACTGAGCCACTCCATCCAGGCAGAAACTTGATTCTTAATGGCTTAGCCACTTGGCCCAGTGCCCCACCCTTCCATCAGTGGCAATCTACAGGCCCCGTGCACCCAGTGATCAAAGAATTCTAAAATAACCTTCTTGAAATGCACTACAAACTTCCCCAGGCAACCTCAAGCAGCCTCAACATAAACCATGATTGTCTGAAAGGCTCCTGGTATCTTAACAGGCTGAGAATGACTCAGCCTTGCTCAGAGATGCAAGAGAAATCCAATGACTCCTCAAAGAGCCCATTGGCTCCAGGGAGACAAACCTGGTAGAAACACTGGCACAATGCAGCTACACAGGGAATTGCTGGCCAAGTGAGACTTGCTGAAGGAACAGTCAGTAGATGGAAGTTCCTGAAAGCACTCAGACTTGCCATGTCAAATTTGCCTTTAGTTTAAGTCCAGCTAGAGTTGCACTTAAGAGAAATATGAACAATAGCTCCAAAGTTTCAAGGATAGCAAGGAGCCCAGGTGTCTTCTAAAATGCTACCTGATGTCTTCTCTCATTCAGTATGTAAAAGTGACCCAGAAAACTTCCATTTTTCTGAGAAATGGTTTCCAGAGTATTCTGGTGAATGGTGGACTTTATCCATAATAAAAATGTGTGTGTGTGTGTGTGTGTGTGTGTGTGTGTGTGTGTGTGTATGGGTGGAACGAGATGATTGAACTGTTCATAGAGAAGTCAAGAGTAGAGACATCGGGATCTTATATTCACAAGCATTGTCTCATTTCGGCTTTCCCTTCTCTTTCTTAACTAACCCTTACTCCTGTAAATCCAAACTCCCGATAACTGAAGCCAGTCCCAGCTGAAAAGAGTCAACATGCCCTGAGCACAGAGTATGTGCAGGCTCTTTGGGGATGATAGTGACTGATGATGATGATGATGATGATGATATTTTCTTATTTAATCCGCATGGCAGCCCTTGAGGCAGCTACCATTATGATCATCACTCTACAGATGAGGAAACACAGAGCTTAGCTCAAGGAGGCTAAGTAAGTTGTCAAGTTCTCACAGCTTGTAGAGGCAGAGCCAGGATTTGGCCAATTTCATGCTACTGACTAGCATTAAACTGGCCTTTCCTCTCTACAGGCAATCGCAAGGCCTTGTTAGCCAGCTGTGTGTCTCAATCTGTGGAATGTGAGCCTGTTGGAGAGCAGGAGAGAGGGCAGGGAAGGGCTGTGATGTCTTTGGATGGCTCCTGGTGGGTCACATTCCAGCCCACACCCAAAGAGAGACCTGGAAATAGCCCTTAGCCTGGATGCCCAAACCCTCCTCCTCAGGCATGTAGAGGGTTCCATTAAAGCAAATCGTCACCAGAAGAAAAAGTGGATTGGCCTAACAAACACTAAGAAGGGAGGACCCCAGCAAGGAGGATTTCCAGTAACTGGAAAATACCTGGAAAGGGGTTAAATTTCCTTGACAGCCTTCGGAACCAGGGAGACCTGAGAAGATGCTATTTACTAACACCCCTGTGAGCGTGGGCACCCTACAGAGCGCCAAGTTCTCCACCCTTCAGTTTCCTTGTCCATGAATGGGAATAATTACAGAATTATATCCTAGGTTTGGTGTGAGAATTAAACATAAACTACCACACACATGAGCGGCCTTCACCTCCGCCACCTTCCCCAGTTTCCCTGACGGTTTCTTTCTTTATATCACCTTGCTCCACGGAAGACATTTCTCCCACATAACCCTCTTCACTCCTTTCCCTGGCCTCATCTCTGTGCTGTGAAGTCAGCCTTGCCCTTTGGTTCCTTCACAGAATTCTCCGAAAGCCTGGAGAAAGTATTATCCTGCTGGGAACTCCCACTGGCTGAAGCTATTTGCCCAGCGCAGTGGGGTACAAATGACTGAACACTTTGGCCCTTAAGCATCTGCCTGACCAAGTGTTTCCTGCATCCCCTGATCTGCACAGAGATGTTGGGTGTTCTGAACCTCGATATGAACAAAGTACAGTGAACAGGATGCTCCTGCCTTCCCTAAGAGGCAGAGAGCGCTTTCCTGGACAGCAGAAGGAAGACCTCCTGGCGCCCCTCACAGATTCCAGCTCTTTGCTCTGAAGTGAGCCCTCATGATCACTCTCTTCCCTTCAAATCCCAGAAGCCAAGGAAAACTTTCAGGTGAGACAGAAATGCATCATTTCCCCAGAGGGGAAGGCAACTACTCCCCCTCTGTGGAAACCTTCAGGTTTATATGAACCCATCTCCACCTCATATATCAGAGAACAGGGCTTGTCACCAAATAATATATCATGTTTTGAAAATACTCTGTACCATGACTGGTGTGTTTCTTAAAAACAAGAAAATCGCCATACTGGCTTGACATTATAGACCAAGCAACCTAGGGGTGCCCATTCTTCTTCCTTGTGAAAATGTGTGATTGCTGGTGGTCTCCACCAGAGTCACCTCTAAAGGCCAGGGATCAAGGTCAAGCATCCCACTTTTGCTTAGCAACTTTTTGGAACCTATGAAATTTTCAAATAATTCTCAGACCTACTGTCATATTCAGAGGTGTCCCATAAAGTACTTGGTGGATAAGTGGGAGAAATGATAAAGTTTGTAATATATTACTACCTTAGTTTTGCTCCATTGTTAAATACCACAAACAGAGGTAGGGCCAGCTTCTAACCCATAACAGCAGTTGAAGACGTGAGACCTAAATGGGTGCCTCATCACTTTGACTAGCTCCCCTGCATATCTGCAGGTTCCTCTCACATTTTCCTGTCATAGTTCCCAACAGCCATGTGATGTAATTTCAGCATTATAAATATGACCAGAAGGTGCAATGTCCATAGTGGGTTTACTGAGACCCACTACGCCCCCCGCTCCCTACCCCACACTATGTTTCTACTGCTCCCATTGTCATGAACATGCCCTCAGCTCTGGTATGAGCCAGGCACTGTGTTCATTCCTTTATATTCATTATCTGATTTGATCCCATGAGATACCTATTATTTTTATTCCTTTTCACAGGTGAGAAAACCAAAGCTTGAAGAGATGAAATAGATTGCCCATGACAGCTAATCAGTGGAAGAGTCAGTCCTCAAACCCAGACCCAGACCGACAACAAGTCCAGGCCACTCAAATCACAATTTATATATTAATCCCACCTACCCTTACAAAATTGTTTTCTTAACAGCACAATTCCTGCCCCTTAGAAAATCCCATGGAATCCATAATAAAATCACCAGTTACTTTTTAAAATTAAAAAAAAAATTTCAACTACAGTTTACATGCAGTATTATTCTGCATTAGTTTCAGGTGTACAAGCATAGTGGTTAGACGATCACAAATTCAGTACAAGTTTACAGGGAATGAAATTTCTATTGGGTCCTCCACCTTGGAAGTGTGGGAAGAAACAGTGAGAGGTAGGATGCTTTCCTCTGCTCTGCATGGCCTTAGTTTGCTCCAATTCGTTGTCGTTTCTCTCTCTTTCATATAAGTCTCTCTCTTTCATATAAGAGGCCTTCCAGTAAAATCTGGTCATCTGCTCCATTTCAGAGTCCAACACCCAAGACCGATGGGCAGTTCCAGGGGCAGGGGAAGGAGTTACAAGTGGTGGGCTTGGCTGCGGTGTGACATGGGCCAGAGCTGACCTTTTCCTACGAAGCCTCTTCTATTCAGCTGGCCCGTTTCCCCAGGAAGGAAACCTTCGCTCCCCTCTCTGCAGAGCATAAGGTGAGCTGCCAGCGCTTCGGAAGAGAAGAGGGAACTGGGGCCCCACTGTTCAGTATGGAGACTTCCACCTGGGACCTCCTTATTTTCCTTGTTGCATATTACCTGTCTCTCCACGGTGCCTGCTTGCCCGCAAATCCAAATCTCACCCGGCTCAACTTCATTAGGCTATAGACTGTCTTTTCTGCCCCAGACCAGTGGGATCTGCCTCTGGTCCTGCGTTCCTCCAGCCCGGTCACCCTTCTTCCATCCTGCCTCTGGTCCTCGCCTTCCAAGGCGCCCGGTCCATCCAATTCCAAAGCTTTTCCAGACTTGGGCCGTGCAGACGGCCCGCGTTTTGTTGACCCTCCCGCTACAAGCTTACATTTCATTCTTGTTGTAACTCTGTCACAAGCCAGTGGCCATTTGGATATTCCCTTCTGAGCTTTCAAATGTAGTTATTTTATTTGTTCACCGATGTCATCTCTTCTTTTATTCTCTCTGTCCTTTGGGGTTTAAACCTTTTTTATATCTTTGCTGTCTTTTGTTGGGTTTCAGGCACCGTATTTAATCCAAAATATATTTTCCACTATTTTCACTTAATATTGTATCAAAAGCATTCTTCCCCACATAAAATACCAAAAACACCATTTTGATGCCTATATCTTAGTATGTCTAACCATTCACCTTAACTGGAAATTTAAGATGAGTCATACAACTTTAAACAACATTAAAACCAACATCTTTTTACATGAAGTTATATTTTTGTCTCTGATAACTGCATTAAGATCTATTTTTAGAATAATATTAAGTCAAGTTTTTTTAAAAAATTAAGCTATTGCTATATATTATCTAGTTGATTTCCAGAAAGGTGGTAATCATTAAAACCCCAAAATGCAGACGCAGTGGCCATGTGGGATCCAACCCATCATCACCAACATCTTGGCTTCTCAAAATCTTCGCCAGTTGTGTCTTGTAATTGGTTTTATTTGGATTTCTCTTCTGACATATATGACTATAACTTGTTTCATACATTTATTGATAACATATATCTCCTGTTAATTGCTCATAAATCAAACTCATTTTTTCCCCTGTGTAATGTTAGGTTACTCCTTATTTATATGAACTCTTAATTTGTTAAAGATATCAAGCCTTGCCCTTGCCGGGTGGCTCAGTTGGAGCATAGTCCCATACACCAAAAGGTTACGGGTTCGATTTCTGGTCAGGGCACATACCTAGGTGGCAGGTCAATCCCCAGTTGGGGTGGGGATGGGAGGCAACCAATTGACGCTTCTCTCTCACAACTCTCTCTTTCTAAAAATCAATAATTAAAAATAAATCATCCCTGGGTGAAGATTTAAAAAAATTTTTAAGATATCAAGCCTTTTAGACCAGACTTGTCAAAAATATTTCCCACTTTACTATTAGTTGGCTTTTGTTGTTTGTTTGTTTGTTTATTACATTTCTGACATAGAGAATTTTTTAATTTTTACATAATGAAAATTATCACTCTTTTCCTCTATGCTTAGAAAGCCTTCCCAATCCAAGATCAGATAAATAGTAATCTATATTTTCTCCTTTTATTTATATTTTTTTGAATTTTATGTTTTACCCCTCCCCCTCTGAAATTTAATTTGTAGTATTTTTTCCAGGTCAGTAAACCAGGTGACTCAACAACACTTATTGCAGAGTTGTCGGTTCCTGCATCAACATGTCATCCAACCTGGACCACATTCCCATCCTAAACTCTTATTTTTCCTAGAGCCTGCTTCTGGTCTGTTTCAACCTCATTTGTCTATTGATTCTTGCCCCATCAACATCCTGTTTTAATTATCATAACATTATAATATCTGCTACCAAAAAGCCTGCTTTACTGCTCTTCTTTTTAAATATGTTTTTAGCTCTTCTGCTCTATTTATTATTCAAGATGAACTTTAGAATCCTTGGTCAAGTTTCCAGAAAACAGCAGCGGCAACATGATTTCGATTAGAACTACATTAAATATGTACATTCATTTGAGAAGAAGCAAAGTGTTGACAGTGTTCATCCCTTTTTTCTAAGAAGATGATACCTTTTTCCATGTATCCAAGCCTTTATCATGTCTTCTATTAAAATTTTACTGTTTTCTGCCTACAGAGTCTGTGTTATTACTGAGTTTATTCCTAGACAGTTTATACTTTAGTACTATTTTCAATGATTTCTATCTTCATATTTTCTAACTGGTTATCATTATTATACTAGGAAGTTATTAAATTTTGAATATTTATGTTGAATCAGCCAATTCAAATAGCATTTTTTCTAATAATTTTTCAGTTTTTCTGAATATTTTTGCTTTCTTGTGGACAATAATTTTACCTGATAATATGATCATTTTTGTCTCCTCTTTTCTATATCTTACTTCTGTCCCATGTAGTAGGTTGGCATGAATGAAACTGTGAACATATATCCAAGTTCATCCAACTAGTCAATGGCAAAGCAGGATTCAACCCCACATTTCTTTGACTCCGGAGCTCATCCTTGTGGGTGATATAACTACCATTATATTCCAGAATTTCAAGTAAGCCTGACTTAGTGATAGGAGTTTTTAAGGATGACTATGAGGATTTTTTTGGTTTTTTGGTTGAGAAAAGAGATGGGAGAGGGAAGAGTAGAATGAATCTAGGCAGATGAAATTAGACATAAAGAAATACATTAATGATGCAGGAAAAGTACAACATAAGATGCACCCTCGTGGTTCCCCAAGATCTGTGTGAACACCAAGATCAAGTACCAAAGACAAGAAAAGATTTCAAAGACCTGTGCATCTAAGAGTTTAGTATTATTCCCACACAAATAACTAAGCTGTAGCATGTGACCTCTTGACCACTTCAGTTTCCAAAAATTTGTCGAGAAAACATCTGGACCTCATTAGTTCAGATCCCTGATTCACTGAAACGTGAGTCCCCCACACGGCGGGGTTGGGGCGATGCATGCTATTTAAGTCACATCTCTGCAACGAGCTGCTGCAGGAGACAGTGTGCCTCCTTTTCCCAGGTGAGAAAGGACTCCAGCAATGCTAAAAATAATGTCTGTTAGAGTGTCACACATATTGTGTGTTTCTGCAGCACATCCCAGGTTACTGACTGTGTGACAGCCAGGTGGATTTCCACCACTGCACAAAGCCCAGGCCTGCAGCACTGTGGTCAGCACGGAGGGACGTGAGTATCCTGCCTCTTCACCAGGCATTTCCACAGCTGGGGCTGGAGGGAGGACCTCTTCCTCAGAACCAATAAAAGATTTCAGCTTTAAATAAAAGATTTCAGCTTTAAATGTTACACTTTTTAAAGAAGGGGGCAATTGATGGAGGTTAATTAAGTGTTCATGTAAGGACACCATTTTTTACACACTTTGGGAAACTTTACCCTTGACCAGTGAACAGAGAGACAGATCTATCTGAGTGAACAAGCACAGGATTGCACGTCAGATCCAGGTTCTAGTCTTGGCCCTGCTGGACAAGGCTCTTAACCTGCCAGCCCCAAGTGTCTCCATTTGACAATTGGTAATAATAACACAGCTGCCATTTCCTTCCTAGGATGGGAATGAACAAAGAGTATACATGGAAAAGTGCTTCTGGAAACTGAAATACACTTGACATGTGTCAGGAAAGTTCCAACAGTTTCTAAGACACTCTCCCTAAAGAGCAGGAGTATTTACTGCTCACCTGATCTCCTCTGAAAAAGACTAGCAGCCCAATAGTAAAGGAGTTCTGTAGAGAGCCAGCCCATCTCCATTTCAATTCAGAATCCTAGAGGCAGCAAACTTGCAATCCAGGCCCCCCCACCCCCACCCCTGCCCAGTCTCCACTAAATTTGATGGTTTCCCTAACACATGGGTGAGCGTTTGAACAGACACATCAGGCTATGCTGATCACACTATCCTGTTGATGGAGATAATCACAATTTAAAGGCTAAAGAAGAAATGACCTATTTTTCATGGACTTTGTAAGAGTCATGGGAGGGAGATGTCATGTGATCCCAGGATGACTTGGTAACTCAAGCTTTGGGTCACCACATGGCTCTGTCTTCCCCTCAGTCCCTGAGCCAGTCATTTCTTTATACGCTGTACAGTGGCTCTGTGTACTGGGGACTGAGCTTAAATTGAGCTTGAGACAGGGGCCATGGAATGATTGAGTAGAGAATTAGATAGAAAATTGTGGCTTTTGCGCCCCAAGTGAGAATCGCTAGATTCAACCAGCCGCTACAACTTGAGCATTTCTCACTTCTGTTGACATTTTTTCAGGGGAACTTGATGTAAAACATATTTGTCTCTTTAGGTACTCAAGAGCTGCCTTTTCCCCTCAGCCTTCTTTGAAAGTCTGCCCTCCGCCTCTCAAATGGGCTTCAGCCATTGTCGGAGTGAATTGTAAGCTATGAGAGCTGATGCTCAAGAAGAAAGTGTAAGTCAAGCTCACGCAGGACTCGTCAGGCCCAGTCAGAATAACCAGCCATGAATGTGGCCTCAGGAGAACAGGAGGCTGAATGCAAGAGGCAAAGACACCACAGGGAGAATTTGTTTCTCAGATTGGATTTCTGGAGTTTTACACAAAACTGTTCCCTTCCCAAGAGGTGCTCGAAATTGAGTCAAATTTGAAAACTGCAAAATCCCTGGGTTCATTTGTTTGCATTGGTTCATTCATGCATAAGCACGATTGGTTGTCCCGGAATAGGCGGACGAGGGCACTGGCTGCGCAGGGCAACTTGATTTCAACATTCAACACACAGGGCTTAAGCCTGCTCTGTGCCTGGTACTATGTTAGGCCCTGAGAGAAACAGAGAAATGAGTAAGATTCAGCTTCTGGCCTCCGGGGATTGACACATAGCTCTGACCCAAGACAGTGAAAAAACGACTAGAAGAGAAACATCAAGTGCTTTGGCAGCCTTCTTAACTGATCTTCAGCTTCTTAAAATAAAGCTCCATGAGCATGGATTTGGTTAATGATAAGGCGAACGCCTCCGCGAGGCTTCCAACTCCATTCACAATCTGATGCCACCCAGATGGAAGCGCCTCCTCCCAGCCTCACTGCCCATCACACCCCAGGGCACAACCAGCCACCCAACCGCTTTTCAAACATGTGCCCAACACTTGCTTGCCGGTCTGGGTTCGTAAGGCTCTCTCTGACTGAAATGCCTTCTCAACCTCTTTACCACCTAAAAAGCCCTAAATCTTCTCCTAAGAGCCAACCCAATGATCTGTAGGTAAAAATGAAGACTGAGATGTCATCCCAAGGTCTCTCTCAGCTTATAAGTCAATGATATGTGAACTTAAGTATATGAAATGGCTCACCTTCCTTGATCCGTGGAGCCATTCCTGATGCCCTGAAGAATAATTCCTCTTGGTCTTCTGAACTTTCATCCTACATGCCCAGACTGCTACTAGAGCACTGAGCATACAATTTATTGTTTATTTATGTTTATCCTTCCAAGTAGAGAGGGCACAACTCGAAGGCAGCGTCTGCATCTTAATTTTTATTTTATTTAAAACTTCCACGATTATAACTAGGGTTCAACCACTGTTCCAAGTGCAATACATATATTTATCCTCACAACAACCCTATGAGACAGCTATATAAGGCCATATACTACGCTTATCTCACTTTGCCCACGAGGGAACTGAGACTTAGAGTTCAAGTACAATGCAGGGCCATACAGCTGGTAAGCAGTGATCCAGGGTATGAACCAGTGTCTTAAGTGCTACTTTATGCTGTTTTTATTTATCATTGTACCCTCAGGGCTTTGCCCAGGGGTCTAGTATTTAAAATGTGGAGCTCCATCCATGTGTATTAGCTCACTCAATAAATGAGAAGATCACCACGGGTGAGCTCTAGCTAGATCCTCTTAAAAAGTTCTAGGCTATAGAAGTTAAGGGTAAGGAGCAGACTTAGAGAAGGTGGAAACTCAAGATGGAAATGAAGAATTACACCTACAGATTTAGGCTGCTTAGCCTTGAGAAGCCCAAACTGAGGGCTGCCTTCATAATGATCCTCAAGGCCAGGAGGCTGATTCCTGAGGACAGTGACTGAGCTGTTTTTCCCCACCTCCAGGAAGAACAAAGGAGTGGAACTGGTCTTGTGCTGCAATGGGCGTGGTTTAAATCCACCCCAAGGAAGAATTTCCTTAGCTTATGAATTGTTTGTTAGACCAACGAATGAATTATAGAGAAAGCTATATAAGGTCATCTGTCTTCAGCCTTTTGGACTTGCTTCTGCTCAGACTGAGGAGCATGTAGGGTGAAAACAATGACCTGTCATCCCAATGTCCCTTCTAGCCTCATAAATCTATGGTATTTGAATCTAAGACACACATCGAACACTTTACCTTCTTGGGCAAATGAATAAATAAATGAGTCCCGCATGATTTAAAAGGCAACAAGGAATAATTAGAACCAGCAAGCGAAGGGGTCTTCTCAAACATACCATTGTGCCAGAATATAACAATAGAAGAAAAAATGGAATTTGTTTTCTGAGGAACCTAAACTCTTACAGCTTCTACCTTCAAACCATTTCTTGTTTGTCCCATCACACTCGACATAAAGTTACAACTGGTCAGGCTACATCCTCAGGTGCTGATTTTGACCCATCATCATGATTTCCTCACTTGGTAGATGACATTAGTGTCTTGCAGCAGATTAAACATGAAAGTTAACTCAAAATATGAACCACTGTTCCATGGATCCCAATGTTAAGGTGCTTCTAACACGGAGAAACGAATCTTTTCCTGAGAGGAGAAAACACCACCAAACCTGTTTATTTTCCTTCCTATGTGGAAACTGAAACACAAAATGGTAATGGAGTTTGAAGGGAAGGTAGAGAGTACACAAAACTATTTTTGTATTCAGTATTATTTCAAACATACAATTCCGCTTTCTTTTCAGTTACTAGAAAAAAAATCTTACACTTGTAAAAATGCTTTCCATAGGACAACATGCTTTCAAACACATATTATTTCACTGAACTTTTACCTGGGAGGTGGGTATTTTGTTTCTCGTCTTTGAATACCTACTATGTGCATAGCACATCCACACTAAAGTGGAGGAAACAGCTCAGAGGGGTGAGGACTTGCCTGAGGTCACACATCTAGGAATGGTAGACTTTCCCCAGTCAGGCCTTCTAGTTTCCAGGCTACCATTTCCCATACTCCATGGCCTGCTGGGCACAGACCTGCTAAGCACTGGGCCAGCCTTGGTAGAGGTCCCCTTCACCATGTGTACCCTCTGTTGGGGGCTGTGGAGATGGCCTACACTACTTTGACAAGCTCAGTCCTATAACCTTAGGAGACCAGCTGAACCAAGAGATGGACAAGAGACTTTTCTCTGTGTCCCAAGTTGAACATATCCACCATCAGTGAAGTAGTAGAGCCTGGAGTCTAACAGGGTTTTACTGCTCAAAAATTATACTCCTCCTTAAAAACCTGGCTCAAAGGTCACCTACTCTGTGAAATCGTCCCTACTCCCTTGCTCTACATGGATGGACATAATCCCAGGGTACTTACAAGCTCTGGATCCAGGCTTCCTAGGTCCCATGTACTAGTTAAGTGATCTTAACCTTTCCGAAATTTCCTCATCTACAAAGTGAGGATACTACTTGCATCTCCTTAATGTTGTGATGGTGAAGATTCTATGAGTTAATATAAATCAAATGCTTAAAACAGCTCTTGGCACAGAGTAAGCTCTTGGTCAATGTTAACTCTTCCTGATGTTATTACTTCCTCTGGGCTTTCCAAGTCCTCACAGGGTTTTGTTTACCCTCCTGGTATAAAAATAATCTATGTTATTTGTTTTTCTTGTAACTCACCTCTAATCCACTATTTTGTGAGTTATTATCTACCCTATCATGAGCCCAGAGATCGCCTTCTTCTCTGGTTATCTCTTTTCAGATGGTGGCACCTATGTTCACCAAGTCACCCTAAAAAGAAACCTGGGGGTCATTTTATTCTTCCCATACCCTTATACACTGCATCTATCACTCACCAAATCCTGAGGCTGTATCTTCTAGATATTTCTGAGTCTGCCCTTTCGTCTCCACATTGTTTCCATGGTCTAGCCAGCCCTCACCTGAAGTGGTTCTTAACTGGGTTAAGAACCAGCTGGGTTACCCAGCTTCTTAACTGGGTTTCTGGTCTCTAGTCTTATTGTACTTCCAATGTATCCTCACACTAAAGCCAGAATGATCTTATGTTTCTTAAAACATGTTTGATGTCTCCGCTTACAACCTATCTACAGCTCTCCACTGCTATTTGTAGCTATTTGGTCTGACCATACAGGACCTTTCCCCTTGCCACCTCTTTGGACTCATCTCCAGCACTTCTGCATCACCCCAAAAGGCTAGCCCCAAAGGACAACTGGCTGCTCACCACATACTTTAGAACCTCTCTCCTTCCTGCCTCTGACATGTTCTCTCTCTTGGCTTAAAGGGTTATCTGTCTGGCTTAACTCCTTCTCTTTGCTTAATGAGCTCTGGTATTACCCTCTACATGGGACCCCTTAGACAGACTGGAAGCCAGTCCTCAATGCTTCCATGATACACGGAGCATTTTTTGACTATCTTACAACTATAATGACTCACCATACTCTACGCACCATGACTTCAAGTTCAGGGATCACTTGTCTGATCACTTTCTCATCCACTTCAGTGTGGATGTGCTTTCACACAGTAGGTATTAGAAAAACAAACAAAAAACTACGTTATATGGCTGATCTCATTAAATAGATAACATAGGGTAGTAGCTAGCATGTACAGTGCATGCTATAGTCACTAAACAGTACTTATTGAATTGCTCTTCTAAGTGCTTTCCACAAACTAACTCATGCAGTCCTCACAATAACCTTATAAGGGGCTAGGATAATTATCGCCATAGTGAGAAAACTGAGGCACAGAGAGATTAGAAACTTTCCCAATGTTACATAGTTAGACACTGATGACACCAAGGTTAGAATGCAGAAGTCTGGCTTTATATCTCATTCTTGACCTTATGCTATAGCTCCTATCCAGATAGGGGTACAATGATAAATAATCAGGCATAGATAATGTACCCCAGTTCCAACTTTACAGATGACAAAGTCGAGGCATAGGAAGTTTACAGAGAAGCAATCTACCCCAAAGAAAGAGGGCTGAAGAGGGAGCACATCATCCCTGCTCCTACTAACCAGCAGTGGGACTCGGTGCCACCACTCAGCCTCTCTCAGCCTCGGTTCTTCAAGTGCAACGTCGGGGCCAGATCACATCTCAGCTTCCTTCCAGATCAGATTTGCGATGCCCTTCAGCTGGGCAAATATCAAGGACTGAGTGTGTGCCAGGCTCGGTGCTAAGTGCAGAGACACAAAGACAAAATGCATCTCTGTCCTTGAGGGAGTCATCATTTTGTGGGGGGAGACAGGCACAGACAGACAATATCGATAGACTAGTCCACACTACAATTACATCAGTCATTTTAAAGGGAACCAACCCAACATCAGACATCATCCAGAAATGAATCATCTGCCCCTCCATAATGTCTTTCAATTGACAATTGCCCAGAACAATGAAGCATCATCAAGTCTCCTCCCACCTTCCCTCCAGGGCCTCACTGGGATATAAGCACCTTCCTTTACAAGCAAAGAAGCAAAGGCACTGCCTTAAGTAGGTTTGCCAGCCATCAGGTGGTTACCTGGTGGCAGAAGCCACTGCCGTCTCCACTCCTGAGCTTCTCCCAGAGCTGAGGTGGGCTTTGCAAGATGGGAGCATTAACGTTGACACAGCCATTATGGGTTCTCCTGTGCAAATTATATGCTTAAATGTATTTTCAGATTTACAGTGGATTCTAGGGTTGTATCTAGTTCATTTCTAACTCCATGGGTAAGCTGGTTCATTTGAGGCAAATGGCATCCAATTAAAATGCATTCTGAAGAAGTGGGTGAGCAAGGCATTTTTGCCCAACTCCTAATTTATTTTAAAAAATACCATCAGAGGAATGTCTCAAGGACCAAATCTCATCACATCATTTGTGAGATGAGACAGTTAAAATATGTATGATGGAAATGTAATTGGAAAATACACTCTAAGAGGCAGCCTTGTATAAGAGTATAGGCTTTGGGTTCAAGCAGGTCCATTTCCCTTTTTAACACCTTAGTAGCTATGTGACCTTGGGTACATTCCCTAACACCTCTCAGCCTCTGCTTCCCCATATGTACAATAACAATAGATCATATCCCTCTGTCAGAGTACTTAAGTGAATTAGAAATAAAGCTTAGTGCCTGGTAAGGAGTAAGGGTTAAAAAATAAGCTATTAAAGAACATTTTATTAAAGTCTTCATGATTCAGAGACTGATTATTCCATTAGAAGATCGGCATGCTTTTCCCTTTCTTCCTCTTGCTTCCTGCCTGCCCACATCACAGCTGCTCATGACTGTTATTCCATAGATAAAAAATGAGATAAAATTCAATTCAGATGGCGCAGTAACCAAAATGGGGAGAAGAGCACAGGCACTGGAGTCAAACAGGCCTGAACTTGAATACTGAATGGCTTTGGACAGGTTATATAACCTCCTTGAGTCTTAATTTCTTCATCTGTAAAATGGGGGGGATCATATCTTCCTTCTAGGCTTCTTAGAAAGATTGGGGAGATGGCATGCATGGGAGCACACACATACACACAAACAAACAAAAACAAAAACCTTGGCACTGTAATTGGTCAATTATAGCTAGGTAGGAAGGTATTGGATCAGTTTCAATAAGAAATATAGTACTTAGCTAAATTAAAGCATGAGCATCAATCACAATTGGTTTTTAAAACTTCCCCCAACTCCATCACTACCATGGATGGCCAAAATAAGTCACTCTCATGACAAAGGTCCCTCAACTAGTCCCATCAGATTTAAATTGTCTTCCCTTAGGAACAGATTGATTATCAGCTTGAAATGGGGTGACCCTGTGCATGTGGGATCCAGCATGGCAATACAGGTGACAGGAGAGTGGAGACAACAGGCAGGCCTGATGGAGGGCTAGAGGGCCAGAGGCAGGCAAAGCTGGAGCCCACACCTTGTGACATCCTTTCCACCCAATGCCATGTGTTACCAAGAGTCAGGGAGACCAAATGAGAGACCAGGATGCCCCTTTCACAATCACTGCCTCCACGAGCTATGGGGAGGGCTTCAGTTACCACAATGGGAATGCCAGGGGTTGACCAGCTGTACGGGATCACATCTTGGGAAGCAGAAGCAAGCAGCACAGAGAGCATTTTCATTAACTGCCTTTGGGGAAATTACCAAGCTACAGACTCATGGGATGCTCATATTGATAGGGTGCATCAATGTTTCGAGTTTAAATATTTTGTTCACAGAGCTCTCTGAGTCATCACCTCACATCCTGCCTTCTTTCAGCCTCCTGAGAAGTGAAGAGGACACATAAGATGCCAACTTGCTAGAGGAAAACATGTAAACAAAAGACAAAAATCCAAAAGTCACATCAACACACCATAAAATACCTGAATACTTGTTTAGACCCCCTGGAGACCTCACATGACACCCTCACAGTGGCATGCAGAGATTTGCCTGTCTCCCTTTCGGCTCCCACTCGGAGCAGGAGGAGTCTCGTTGCACCACAGGCCAGAGGATGTTTTCCTGAACTCCTTCCTCAACATCGCACTACTCAGAACAGAACACACCTGTCAACATCACTACTACATTCCGCTGAGATTTCCACCACAAAGGAGACACCTTATGAAAAGTTCCCCTCTTCTTATAAAAAGAGAGACTTATTGTTAAATATTAAGGTTGGAAATCAGCTCATTCCACATCACCATTTCTATACGAAACTTTCTGCTGCAGACACAATGGAAAATCACAGTTTCACTTTAACCACCACCACCCATTAGAAAAAGCTTCATGCACGGTGTTCTTTTTCCATAAGGCAGCAGCATTTAAAAGGAAAAAAATAAAAGAGCTCTGGCATCGCTCTTCAATATTGTTGTCTAATTCAGTGGCAAAGGAGTGGATGCGTAAAAATATGCATTAGAGGTGTGTAATGTGTGACGTGAAGAGGTGTAATCAAAGCCATTCAACAGGATTTAGGAAGGGATTTCAGTTGGCAGCTTACGAGACAGGAGCATATAATTTTGCTAATTTGAAATAGGTATTATAACGTATAAACATTACCGCTTTGTATATTTTAATGAAAACTGCCTCTACACCAAAATGAATCCTTTAGCTTGAACTCTCTGCATGCCACAGAGCTTCTAGCTATTGAGTTCAGCATAAATAAGAAAGGCACGCAAGCTGCATCCAAAGAATGGTCAACTCATTAAAATAGGTTAAACCAAGCCCTTATTCCAAGTTGCTGCAACACCATAAAGTAAGTGTGATGACAGGTGTTGTATTAAATGTTTATGCTGCAATGAACTTACACTCACACAAACCAAATCTGTGTGTTCCCTTTGATATCCACCTGCAATTTGTTCATTCAAGGGCCTTTACTAAGAAAGCATAAATTTAGCAACACCTATAGATTTGTAAAACCCTATTAGCTTGCTCAGTAATCTAAAGTAAATTCATCTGGAGTCTTATCTGCATGTTTAAAAAGAAATGGAAACTAAAGATGACTTTTCCCAAACGGATGTGCCTGCAGACAATGCACTTCTGCAAACAGACTGGTGGGAATTACCCAGACTTGGGTTCAAAGAGTGGAGAGATTTGGGTCCGTCTGGAGCCGAGGACATCACTTACCTGCCAGCTCGCTTCTCGCTGAAGTCCTTTCTTCCAGTCGTCGTCCAGCCTCGGGGAGGCCTCATCCATTGCTGATGCTGCTCACACACCTGGGTTCGCCAGCGGCTGTCACTCTCTTTCGTGGCAAGCCTTTACCAAAGCGGCAGCGAGGGCAGCTCAGGGGCAGACTGTCGTGGAGAAAACGCCATGCCAGAGGATGAGGGATCGGCAGGAAGAAGCCACACAGGAACAAATCTGGGACTCACGGGGCTCCCTGACTGCGGCCCACTGGCCAGGTGGGAGGCCATCTCAGCCACCGAGCATCCAGAGATTAGGAACAACCAAGCTCCAGGGCCAGTGGACAATGGGTCATTCTCGTGCTCCTGACATAAAGGGCAGTCGAGGAGAGTGAAAGCATACTCCATGCCCTAGAAATATGCTTGTCTTTGTGTGCTCTGTCTTCTAATCCCAACACACGCACATGCACACACACACCCCCCAGAATCTGCACTGTTCTGCAAGGTTGCGTCAGTGGGCTGGAGTACCCTGGAAGAAATAAGCTACTTTACATAGAAGCCACACATTTCATTTGAACACATCTCCCCCAGCACCATATGAATCACTCAGCAGCCAGTGCACATGAATAACAGCAAGCTCCTTTGGGTGAAATTAGACACATGCCTGTAGTTGAATCCTGAGCATCTAGAGTTCGTGTTCCCTCCCCCAAAGGATATTCTGCAACAGGCATTTCAACCTGACCATGGACCCCTCAAAAGTTGGTGCTCAATCAAACCAAACCCAGCCAAGCTCTGTCCTGTTCATTACTGTCTCACACCGAGTGATCCTCCCTCCTGCAGTTCTGTGTCCATTACCTATATTTTTAAGATATTCAGCTGGGGCTACTTACTTTTGGTTAGAGCAGTGGTTCTCCAACTTGCTGCACAATAGACTAGAGAAAAACCAACCAGGAAGCTTTGTGAAAATACTGTTGCTGAGGTCTAATCCCAGAAATTCTGATTTAATTGGTCTAGGGCATGGCCCAAGACACTGGTATCTTTTTTAAAACGTCTCTGGATAATTCTATTGAGCATACAGAATTAGAATCACAAAACTCAGTCTTATCACTTAGGGTTTCTCTAATCACTCAACTGACACTTGAATCCCTATGACCTTGCCAGTACCCATTCAAACAATGCTTATTGCCACCAATGACGGTAAGCTCACTACCTCCCAAGGGAGTGCTGCCCTGTGGTTGACAGCTTTGTCTCTAAATGAACGGATATCATTTTCCCTGTAACTGCCATGGCTGTACTACTTCTTAATTCCATAGGAACCAGACTAACGCCTGTCTTGTGGGATGACCCTTCAGAGATCCACAGACACTCATTGCCCCCAGTCTCGAGCCTCCGCAAGTGCCTGTTTTCCACATTATATCTTGCTAGTTCCTTCATCAAACTATATAAGATGGTGCAAGGTAATTTCTCCATCCTGGTTGAAGTTCTCAAAATATATTCCACTCTCTCTAGTGATAGTGACTATAATATTCCACAAGCAACTGTAATATTCCTGCAATGATCTACCATTGCACACAGAGCCTAATGATCACATGCCTTGCTTGAAAACCCCTCACAGCAATAATCACCATCATAATAATAGTAAGAACAGCCAGCATTTGCTGAGCATGGCCCTGGGTACCCAGCGCTGGGCTCAGTGCTTTATTAACCTTACCTCATTTATCCTTTGCTAACATTCTATGAGGTCATTATGCTCCTGATTCACGATGAAGAGCCCAAGAGCGACAAAGACATTTGCCTAGGCGATGGGCCAGGAGTTAGCCCAGACCTAACTTCAGGGCCTGTGTTGATCCCTACTTCATACTAGTCAGTGCCTGTCACATGCAGTCTCAGGTCCCGTTGGCTGCTTTGACAATCACATCTCTGATACGGCGTCACAATCAGTGAGACACATAAGTTTGTTCTCATCTTTTGTAGACTATAAATTGCCATATAACACTAACTTGACATCATGATCTTTTTAATAATCGCAAGACTGTGCCTTCCACTTCACCTCTAGCAAAGCACATACATGCAAAATCCTTCTGTTACTTGTTTGGCTCCTCTCTTTTACTGAGAATATTCAAATGCCTCTCCAGAGGTTGCCCTGAAGTGTAAGACACAAAGGCCAGAGGAGCAAGGGTCCAGAAAGTTTTCCTAGAGACCGGACTCAATGGAAGACTCACCAGTAATCTGGTTTTCCTCACCTCCTCTAAATCCCTGTCACAGGAATTAAAAAAAAAAAAAAACTGGGAGCAATTCGTTTTACCATTTGAATCACACCATCTGCAAGGTAGTTGAATCAGTTCCTACGGAAAGCAGTACACAAAGTGCTTGGACATAGTCTTTGACCTTAAACAGCCCTTGGGTTGATCAGCTGCTCCATCATTAGCAGCACTATGCCCTTGGGAAGGTGACCCAACCTCTCTGAACCCTGGTTTCCACATCTATAAAAGGGACATTCTGTCATCTCAATTAGATATATTAGTGTACATCAACATCTGACTCCCCTCTATTCTAGGAAACCAGCAAGACTGCAGTTCCCTAAACCTCTTAAAATTAGGCACAGACATGACCTGTTTGGGGCAATGAAATATAAGAAAAATGGCACCTATCACTTTCCAAGGGGAGGCCTTGATCATTGCACTTGACCCTCAGCCTCCTCCTACCCTAACTTCAGAGACTGCAAAGCATATGTTGTTGATAATATCAAAGCAAACTAAATGTCGAGCCGACTCAGAACAGTGCCTTGGAGAGTGATCTGGACCAACAACAGACATTATGGGAATAAAAAATAAACTTCTAGGATTATTTGCTCTATCAGCACAACCTAGCCTGCCTTGACCAATACACTGCCCTTACTATATAGACTTGTTATAAGAGTAACGAAATAATCTACTAGACTAGAGCATTCATCACAGGCATCCAGTAAGTCTGAAATACTATTTTTAATAGATTCCACTGCCAGCAAGCCTGCTCTACCCATGCCCTGCATATTCCACCATCTCCTCCTTCTCTCACAGCCTGGGCTTTTCCTGCTCGTAATGAGTAGCATTAAGCTTGGCAATTTCCATAGACGATGTAGAAATATGAACTTTAAGAAGAAAGGGTAACAGTATTCAATAATGCAGCGTCACTCTGTCTCCGCATGCAAACTCAGGGTAGCATGACTTCAAGGCTGCTTATCACTTCACAAGGAAATTAACGAAAGCAAAATGAGGCATCAGATAATCAGTGTAGCTCAGGATGGCTTCGCTACTGATAAAGCGCACGTCTCCAAAATGTAAACATAATGAGGACACACGCGAACACGGGAGCTTATTAACTCCCATAGCGTTTATTCACTATTCTTAAATCAAGCAATCAAAAAGGAATTAGTCCTGTTTCTGTCTTTGTTCAATGTTTTCATTAAAGGAAATCTCAACTATGCAAACCTGGTTTAAGGAAACTATGAATGACACCCTGGCTTGATCACAACACTGGTAATTCAAAACACAACCCTGATCTGGGACATAACTGGGAAAGGTGTGTTTTGTTTTTTTCCTTTCTTTTTTAATGGTTTTCAAATGCAAGTGGTAATAACTATGCCTTGTGCTGTGGGCGGAATTGTGTCCTACCAAAGAGATAGGTTGGAGTCCTAACCCCTAGTACTTCAGAATGTGATCTTATTTTAGACATAAGGTCTTCAACAAAGGTAATCAAGCTAAAGAAAAGTCATTGGGGTGGGCCTTAATCCACTATGACTAGTGTCCCTTATAAAAAGGGGGAAAAGGGACAGAAAGACAGACACACACAGGGAGAATGCCACGTGAAAATGAAGGCAGAGGTTAGAGTGATGCATCTACAAGCCAAGGAATGCCAAGGATTGCCAGCAAATCACTATTTCTGCCTCGAGATAAGCAGGTTATTAAGAATATGCTGACTAATAAGAAATAGAAAGTGTTTTAGAATCTGTAACATTTTCCTCATGGAAAAGTTACACATAAAATAAAAAAGGAAAAAATCTATACAAAATGCGTCACCAGTCAGCCCTCCCTTGATTTTAAGGAAAATTCCTTTAACTTTATACAATAAAACATGTTTATACTTCATTTTAAGAATCAAAAGTCTAGAAAATAAAGATTTTTTTTCCAAGCAAATTAAACCATAAACAGTGTTCTCTGATGGTAAAATTTGGCATTTTAACCTGTTCTGTTAGATGCAGATGTTCAGTCTAGAAATGAAAGGAAGCCTGGGTTGGAGGGGGCAGGAAGACACTGATGAAAATGCATATAAAGCCCGGGAGCCCCCGAGTATGGGAGAAACATGATGTCATTTACCCACTGACAGCATTCTGAATACACTTCCACTTAATACCTGGGCTAGAATTTTTATGAGTTTCCACCTCCCCTTTTATTATTCATTCTCACTTCAATCCATCCTTAACGAAATTTTCCAAGACATTTTCTCCCAAGCTTTTACTTCTGCTTTTGCTTTTTATTATTATTATTATTATTATTATTATTATTATTGGAAACTGAGGTAAGGTGTTTATCTTTGGAATTTGCTTCACAAAATGACTATAATAATGGATTGGATCCTCAACACCAGAGGTGTGTGTATAGTAACTCTAACAAAACAAACAAACAAAAACAGCCGTCCAAAGAGTAAGTTTGAAAAGGATGTTATAGTCATATTTCAGAAAGGGAAAAAAAAAAAAAGAATATTCTTTCCAGTTCGCTGTTTCAGTAGAATAATTAACGCTTACCATTCCCTCTGTAAAAGAGCTAAGCTCAACAACAGTGATGCCCACAGGATGTGCCAATAGAATTCGGTGGCTGGAGGAACCTCCTCTCCTATCCCCAAACCCACACACTTTGGCTCCCAGATAGCTGAATTGTATACTTGATTTTAACCAAGATTCACTTGTGTTTGTTTCCAATACTACTTATCCAGTTGTGTTTGCTAATGTAATTACATAATTTAATTAAATAGTATATCTATAAAATATGAGTTTTAATGGAAAGGGTGCTATTGCTTTTCATGAAACTAGTCAAATGCTTTGGAAAAACCCAATAAAGAAAAGTTGCTTTAAAAAATTGCTATTGGAGGGGCAGGGATCATAAAAATCGACACAGACTCTCTACTCCATTCACTGCCTTTAATTCTCAATTCACTTTAAAGCAACTGAAACTGAAATTTGTAGAGGCTCCATTAGGGATATAGCTTACACAAGAAAAGACTCCAGAATTTCACTCCATGGATCCCTACTTAGAAAAAGGCCTTGGCTCCATAGCAAAATAGTGGTGAATAAATGGGCATTTATAGATTTTAAGCAAAAGTCAAATGTTTTGTGCATGTATATGATTTATGATCCCCCAACTTAATCAGCTTATGTGATTAATCAGTCAACAACCATTTGCAATTGTAGGGAATAAAAAGGTTTCTCTGATAATGAAAAAAGAAAATTGTAAACCAGGGAGGACTTCTTAGCCTACATATAATGAACAGAGATAGAAAGCAATAGACTCAAATTTTCAAACCAAGAAACGGAATCCATTTCAATACCTAAGTCTACTTATATCACTTATGTGAGAAACATCCTATAACTAAACATTGTATAAATCTGAGCCACGAAGGCTCCAATTAATTACTGCATGGTATGTGTCTTCCTATAACTGTGTAATAATACCAACTGCCTATAATTGGAAGGATTTAGTAGACATTTATTGATGAAAATCAGATGATTTCATCCACAGTGTCTGAATTACTTTGATATGTTCGAGCCCGAAGCAAAATAAGGTAATAAAAAACAACATATAGATGAGAACCTCGATTTTTCTCTACATATGAATCTGTCGCTGATTTGAAAAGAATCAAATCTAAGTTGGACCAGGTGAAGACATCCCATACATCATCCCTCCCAATTCAATATAAAAATAATATTTCCCCTCCCAGTACGTTTATACACTGTTCCTGACTTTGCGATGTCCTGGACATCGAGGGCGCCCAGAGACGCAGAGCGGTGCCGTAGCGAGTACGAGCACAGCGGAGCTGAATTAAGAATCTTTTCTTAAAAGAGCTTGAAGACCATCTGGAGTCATGGGTCCCTGAAATAATAACCAATGGACTAATGAGTAGAGGGGGGAGGTAGAGCTCGGGAGTAGGGTGAGTGAGAAATAGGTTATATGGCTGGCTGAAAACCTCTCTCCCTCTTCGCCCCCAACCCCTCCAAAAAAATAATCCCCCAGTAGACTGTCATGGGGCTAAAATTCCCCCAGTCATATCTTTTGCTTTTAAAAACTTTTCAGTCACTGTCCATGAAATTGCAAATACTCCTAGGAGGGGTAGCCTAGAGCTTTATCTCCTAAACACTGTCACGAGTGATTTTCCAGTTCGGCTTGGAGAGTAAAACTCTTGACAACCAGGCACAGAACACAACCCGGACAAGAAGAGCCTCCGAAGGGGAGAAAGGCTTGGAGGGGAGGAGGTGACGGATTGCCAAAGCCGCCCAGGCACAAAGACATTTGGGAAATTCAAAAACTCGTGAAATTGACTTGACCAACCACCAAAGTCTTTGACCGAAGTCTATTAGAAACTACCCAATTGGTTTAGCACATACCAGGTTCCCATCACTGTTATGAAATATAAATGGCGTGTGGGGCTGGGGGTGGGGGGGGAGTCACATCTCTTTTCTCTGTATTAAATCCAATCCTAACATCCTAATGCAAGGAGAACCTCAGACACAGTTCAAGGAGTTCAAAATTGAAGCAAATTAAGATGGAAATTTGGTCGAAAGATGGGCTAAGGACTTGTTACTCAAACTGAACAGACCAGCATTAGGTAGGAGCTTGTTAGAAATGTGAAATCTCACACCTATCTCCAGATCTACAGAATTTCACTCGCATGTGAACGACATTGATTCATTAAGTTTAGGAAACAATAGGCCAGGGAAACTTACCTTAGAGGTCTATGTGCACCCCAAGTCCTTTATTATTATTGTCGTTGTTGTTGTTATTATTATATTTCAAGTTAGAGTGTAGATTTAGCCTGGCTTAGGATCAGAATGACTGGTAAATGCTACAGGGAAGAACTGAGCCCCCACCATGAAGCTGTGTGGCGCCACCTCTAAAAACCTCCTCAGTGATCTCACAAAATCATATACAGATTTTTATAAGCACGATCCAGTAGGTATGAAGGATGGGACTCCCACCCTTAAATCACCCAACAACTTCGACAGATATAACTATCCCACTTACCAGTTCAGCAAAAGAGCTGATGACAAGTGACCAACACCTCCTACGAACATTTAGGTGGCTGATTTTGTAATATAAATCAATATCGGGTGCCACAAAATGTCATAAAATACCAAATGAGGAGAAAAGAATCAATAGATAACCTTGGAATTAAATGAGTGATGAATAATCTTTACCAACTAAAATAAATTAAACCATGAAAACCAAGTTAAAGTAGCATCAAGGATCTGGCTTAAAACCACAAGAAAACAATATAATTTAGAGGTAAGGCCATTTGCAACAAACATGGCTGTTCATTTATTTTTTTCTAAGAAAGCACTATGACAGGAACTGCAAGATCAGAGCTAAATTCATACTTTCTAGCTTCTGTCTGAACAGCCATGTTTTTTGAAGGTTCTACAACAAACTCCAATTTGCAGATGCAGACCGTGTATTATTAACCTAGCAACAATGGAACAGTTTGAGGGTGCAGGAAGTAGGGGTAGGGAGACAAGTTCTACAATTTATTTAACTCACTTCATTGCAGATTTTTAAATGTGCCTGTTAGAGCTACCCAATAAACCATAAATGTATAGACAGACCAACTATCAAAATTCAAATTCAAATGTTTTTCTGAGTCATAAACTGGCATCAGAGATAAATCAGGTCCTATAACAGAAATCAAGACGAATGTCTTCCTTTATAAACAAACAGATGCAAAGTGGTGCTTTTACAGCATTTTATTGCTCATGGGTCCTGAAAGCTTGAATTTAAATGCCTACTATGTGTTAAGAATGGTGCTGGGTACCGCGGACGGAGAGGCGAGGATAGCACAAGCCCTCGCACCCTGTGAGGGAGACCGCCAGGCAAGCAAACCGTTTCGGCCACGAGTTATGCCTGGGCTGTGGAGAAGGGAACATGCTCGCAGGAGCCCAGGGGTCCCTCCCATCCCAGCTTCTGCTCTGACACAGCTCACCTCCACGAGTCCCGCCCAGGCTACTGTGTCCTTGGAAAAGAGGGACACAGATGGGGCCCCTGCCCCAACCCTTAGTATAAAATCTAGGGTTAAGGTTTTAAGTGGTAGTGTTTTAAAATAAAAGTTTCTGAAATGTTTCTATAACAGTGAAAACCACAGCACTGGTAACAATACTTCATGGTACTATGACCCCTGAATTCTTTTTGTGTTTTAGATTCATTTCCAAATCCAAATATCCCTGGATGCCTATAAGGCACGGAGGTCCTCACAGACGAATTAACTCTCCGCTGCTAGATCCCAGTCAATGATTTGTATAAAAAGACAAATTGGGGGACAAGGGTCCCTCTGACTTAATCATCCTGAGGCTCTCTTCCCAAAGGTTCCCTTCAGAGGCATACCAACCAGATATCGGCTGAGATGTTCATGTCTTTTGAACGGCATTTAGCAAAGCTGTCTTCCTCGGGACCCCTCCTTCCTTGAAGGCAGAAGGACAGGAGCACAGTGAGCAGTGAGTATAAAGTGCAACTTCTTTGGGAAGGGTTAGGGAATGGGTAGGACCGTATTTCTTGGACTTGGGCAGAAAGCGCACTATCTAGTCAAGACGTTTGGATTTCTACCTCATTGGAAGAAACCCTCCAGTGTTCCCAGTGTGTTGGGGTGGCTCTGATTTATTGAGGAAGGCAGAGGAGGCAGAGAACGGAAGACCTCTCCTTAAAGAGGAAGCCCACCTGGGCGCAAACACAAGTGTTGCAGACGCAGCTTCTAATCTAAAGCTGAGGCTGTCACCCTCCTGAAACAACCCTGGGAATCAGGACCGGGAACAGATTTAGAAACAAAGCAAAGCCAAGACCATCCTGCAGGTGGTTGTTAAACACAGTAAACAGATATCCACCCAGGGGCTGGAATCATGTCACAGCTCTAGAATATTCACTGGCCCCACCCCCTGTTACAGTGGTAGACTTAAAGGCTAAAGGATGTTGAATGTTTCCTACGTGGTACGCGCATCAATCTTTAAAGCAATTCTGTGAGATATTCTCACGATGGTTCTTTTACAGATGAGGAAACCGAAGCATGGAAACGCTGAATAAATTTCCGGAGTTCTCACAGCTCTACAGGAGTGAGGCCAGGCCCAAGGGGGGACTGCAGAGCCCGTTCTGTTAGCCGCACTCCCGGCTGCCTTCCTCTCTGCGTCAGCCTCCACTACAGAAAAGGCAGTGACAGTCCCGGCACCAGATCGAAGACACCCAGGGCCTGTCCAGGCCACATCCCAGATGCTGACTGCACGGAGATCCACCCAGGGCCTGTCCAGGCCACATCCCAGATGCTGACTGCACGGAGATCCACCCAGGGCCTGTCCAGGCCACATCCCAGATGCTGACTGCACGGAGATCCACCCAGGACAAATGGACATGACGGGTCCTGAAGGTGTGTGGGAAACACGAAGGCATGAAGGAAAACACATTAAATGGAGAAAGCGGAGCCATTCGGCACAGATCCCTCAGGCTTACAGCTGCTGCAAGAAGCCCTAGTCTCTCCTTCTGGTCCAACGGATACGCACAAAGTTGTTTGTTTTTAACATACACTTAATGCCTTCTTTAAAAAGAAGGGGGGGAGGAAGGAGAAGCAGCAGCCTCGGACGTTTATAATGAACTGGGATCACCCTGCGCTCCGATGCCGATGCCAGTGCCGATGCCAATGCCGATGCCAGTGCCCTGCGCTGCTCGCGGCTGCGTCCTGCCCTCTGCGCTCTGATGGCAGCGAGCTGGAGCTTGCTCTAGTAACACAGGCTGGCTGCTGTCCCCAAAGGACCCCGAAGGAAGCGAAAGGAACTATCTCGAGTCTTCAGCAGACAGGGGAGGTTTAACATAAACTCCCACTTAACGTTTTCTCCAAAAAGGATCCATTCATTATCTTTATTCCGACACCGTATTTATGAATTTCCTTTCAGCAGGGCCCATCAGGGCGCGCGTCACAGCTCGGCGGTGAAACGCGTGAGCGTCTTCTTTCCCTCTTAGGAAGATTAAGGCCCATGCAGAAAAGAAACGGGGATGTGGCCCCTATATTTAGCTCTCCTTACAACACCATGTCTCACGGGTGTTAAAAATAGACCCAAATCACTGGAAGACATCCTGAGAAACCAAAGGCGGCAGAGCTTTCCAAGGGGAAGTTTTAAACATTTTCTGCTTTCTTTCTAGTGGAGATTTTAAAGGAGCAAATGCAGTCAGATGGGCTCCCCTTTGCTCAGAGGCCCAGGCAGGGTGGCTATTGAGGTTTTGTAACGCGCTCTGTCTCCCACCCATCAACCCCGCAGCCTCGGTTCTTTGTGGACTAGAGTTAAGAGCAATCTGGGCCGGCCCTTGGTGAAAAGTGAGAAACAGTGTGTGTAGAGAAATTCTCCTCTGTTAACAGCCTTTTGTCCAGCCGGAGTTCTGACACTCCCAAGGTCCCCGGCAGAGAGAAATCAGCTCCGATTCAATTCGCTGAACAAATATGTGCTGTGTGTGATGTGGCGGCACAGTGCCAGGCAGGGCAAAGGGTGCAGAGAGGAGGGAAGGATGGAAGTTCCTTGTTAGAGAAGGTGCCAAACAGCTCCACAAGGAAGTAAGGCTTCCAGACAACCGCAGGTAAGAGAATTCAAAGACAGAGGTGACGTTTTGTTGGAAAGTATCAAAATGGAGCTCATGCCAGAGGCAGCATTTGAAACAGACAATAAAGACAAGGCTGGGGATGGGGAATTCAAAATACCTGAGCCCAGGTGTGGAAGGAGGTCAGGAATCAGCTTAGCAGAACAACGCATCTCACAACATATGCCTGATAAACCGGGAGGAAAAAGCCTTTTAGAACCGAAGAAAAGGAATTTCCAGTCGGAGAAATCACATAAAGCTTAAGGCTGCAGCTCTTTCCAGCCCTGCAGCTCAGCAGCTGTGCAGCTTTGGGCAATCTACTTCCCTTCTCTGAGCTCCAGTGTTGTCATCTGTAAAATGGGGATCATACTCCACTGGGCTGATGTGCTGGTTAAGTCTTATCATGAATACATGGCACTTGGCTCAAGTGTGTGGAATATGCTCAGTGAATGGCTGTAACCCACTCGGGTGGGGACTCTTTGAATTGGACCGTATCTCCAAGATGCCTCTGTTCACGGGCAGCACCCACTCTTCTGGCAGGAACTCTTCATTAACATTGGGGTGTGGCGGAGGTAAGATAGTGTGGCCTTTGCTTTCATAAATGGCTAATTTTCAGACTTCTTTGGGACTCATACCGCTTTACGGCTGAACAAGACCCCACGGCCACCACCCGTTTCCCGTGACCAAAACAAATACTCAAGCTTGAAAAAAACGCAGGGGTGGGCAAAAGTAGGTTTACAGTTATGAGTACGCAAAACACAGTTTATTCTTTTTTTTCTTTTTCAAATATGTTTTTATTAATTTTAGAGGTGGGGGGAGAGAGGAAAAGAAACACTGATCAGATGCCTCATGCAGGTACCCCGACCAGAGATTGAGCCCGCAACCTGGGCTTGTACCCTGACCTGGAACCGAACCAGTGACCTTTTCGATGATGGAGATGACACTCAACCAACTGAGCCACACCGGCCAGGACCACAGTTTATGCTGGGGTTATTATCAATTAATTATTGTATTATTTGTTTGTATTATGACTGTAGGCCTACTTTTGCCCACCCCTGTATATGCCTTTCCATGGGCCTGTACTTCGATCCATGCCAGTGTAGCCCACCACACATTGGAATCCCGCCTAGAGAGGTTAGTGCAAAGCTGAGGAGCAGTTTCTGACCTTGAGGTTAACAGTGAGGGAACAGAAACAGCAGGGGTAAAACTCAATGTCTGTGGAGGAGCACAGTGTTCCCTCATATTTTTGTGTGCACAAGAATCCCCTGGGGACCTTGTTCAAGTGCAGACTCTGGCTCTGTAGGTCTGGAGTGGTCCCTGAAATGCTTAAGCTCCCAGGTGACACCTATGCTATGGGTCCCTGGACTACACTTTGACTAGCAGGAGAATGGTGTTTCCTTAGAATTTACCAGAGAATTGAGTGGGGAAACCAGGCAAAACCCAAAGGAAAGAAGGGCAACTGGCGAGAGAGCACTGTCCAAACGAGATGGCAAGAACGCCGGCTGACTTGAGGGGCAGCCAAGCCAGAGACGTCAAGACAGAGCCACGATGTGCAAGGGGAAGGTTTTGGGAGAGGCCGAGGCTCATGAAGCACCAGTGCATTACTCACGTTGCGAGTTACTCACAGCGCTTTAGAATTGTTGATGGCAAACATTTTGGAGAGTGCTGCAATAAAGGAATATGCTCGCAGCCATTAACCATGAAGCACTAACTCATTTCAGCAACCTGCCACGGATTATGCTCCGCACTGGAAAAATAGCTATTGATCAGTCCCTCCTTTCTCATACCTTCCAATACTCCGGATCAGCACTTCCATTCACGTCCCTCCCACAGACTCCTTCACACACCCAGTTAGACCCTTCCCAAACCAAACATCTCCCCCGAGACTCGACTTTCTTCTAGATCTTTGCCTTTAAGGAACAAGCACAGAAAGAGGAAAAACAAAGATGTCTCTTTTTGTTTCTCTCCGATGAGCCTCCCAAAGTCTTTTATTTTCTGTACTTATTATAGACACAAAGGCAACAAATCAACAGATCTATCATTTCCCGTGTTAGGAGATAAGAAACCAGGAGGGCACGGAAAGGAGAGAATATGGAATTAGCCCTTAAAGAACTAAATCAGCCTCAGTGGCGGACTGATGGTAATACCCTGAGCACCTTCAAGCAGCAGCTGGAGTACTGATGAGGCCAAAGGAAGCTCATGGTCTTGCGAGCTGGAGTCACACACATCTTCCCTGGTCTCCTTAGTCTCAAAACAAAAAACAAAAAACAAAAAAACTGACAAAGTCTGTAGATCCTCTCTGGGGGAGTGACGGTAAAGGTGGGTGTCCCCAGTTCTCCACCCCTCCCTGTATCCACGCCCTTAACCATGTGACTACAGTTTCACCTGCTGAGAAATGGAGTCTATCTCCCATCGCTGGAATCTTGGTGGCCTTGTCTGTTGCTGCAGCCAGTAGAATGTGTGGATGTGACAGTGTATGTGACCTGAGTCTAGTGGCCTTGTATGCTGAGGCTCTCTATCTCTCTTTTCCGTCTGCCTTCACCAAGGAAATAACCCTAGGCTAGCCTAAGACCAGTTAGAGCAGAGTCAAGGATATCCTCTGACCTGCCAGCTCCCAGCTAAGCCAGCACCTAGCCCAGACAAAAGAATGGGTCCAGCTGAGATGGTCTGATCCTGGCTTAGATGCGCAGAACTGCAGAGATGGCCCTTAGACTCATGAGAAGTAATAAGTAGTGGTTGCTTCCAGCCACTAAATTTTAGAGTGCTATGTGATGCAGCGTGATTTACCACAAAAATAACTGACATACTTCCTTTAGAAAAGCCATGATAGAAAGCCCAGGTACACAAATAATTCCAACAGGACACTGGCTTTCCTCTGACAGAATTACTAATGAACACAAATACACAGTAATAATATAATTGCATCATTTATAAAACAAAAAACACATTAGGGAATTAGATAATAAAAACACATTTCTATATTAGTTTTCATTTTTCAAAGGGTTTAATCTGCTTATTAATAGGCTATATTAACTTGTGTAAATTTTTTAAGTTCTCTAGACTTCAAATTTAGTTGGTCATTTTTTCTTTTGAGTATTAATTTGTTGAGGATTATGGTGAGCAGAGTGGTGAATTCAGTACCTTGGGTGTTCCAGAAATGAATTAGTCCCTGGTCTCAAATAACTCCAGTCTAGTAGGGTTGCTAAAGGTAAATACTTACTCGATGTCATCATGTTCTTGCTGCCATCTCTACCATTTTAACCTTACCAGGTCCAGATAAAACACCTTTTCTCTTTTGTAACTTCCCTAAATTCTCCCTTATTTTTTCATTTAAGTAAACTTTCTCAACTCTGAAAATACATTTTGGGAGGTTGAGAGCAGGTTCAGGTAATTCAGGGTAGTCATAAAATTTAAGGTTAAAAAAACAACAACACCTTTATATCAAATAAATCATAAAAGGCTTTCAGTGTGGTTGCAGAGTGTGTCCGTGATTCTATAGGCAATAGGGAGCCATGGAGGGTTTCTGAGAAAGGGAGGGACATAATGAAAGCTATCACGCAGGAAACGTTATTGAGATGCCCCAGGCCCTTACAGCAGGTTCATGGGAGCCCCAGAGTGCTGCAGTTTCAGAAAGAATGAGACACTCAGTTGCAGATTTTGCATAGAGGCAAAGCGGGTTGAAAAAGCCATTGGGTTTGCCAAGTATATAGCCTCTGGTGACCTTGGAAAAGAAACCATCAAAAGAACACAAGAAGACAATGGGATGAGTAGTAGGTGAGAGAGAAATCCAGACTGCCAGTTCCAATGCCCAATTGTTCTAGGACAAGGCAATATTGACTATTTATAAAGAAGACTTAGGGATACAGAGCATTTGAGGGGAGATTAGAGTCATTGCCCCTCGGACAAATGACTTTGGTTCATCTAAAAGACCTGAGACACCCTCGTCTTTCTCAGAAGTGCCCTACAGGCTGTCCTGGGAAGGAAAGAGAAGGTTGGGGTCCCAAGGGACACAGGATGAGTGGGCAGGACCCAGGCTTCTTGCTCGCATTTCAACAAGCTTAATCCCACTGACCTTCCTTAGGAACTGGGGTTCCATGCTGAATTTTATTTGGAAAAAATGGGGTTTCTTCTATGGATTTAAAAAATAATAACTATTTGAAAACCATTATCCAGACGATTCTCATGATCCATGTTAGCTCTAAGATAAAAAATACTATACTAATTATCTTCCAAAACGTAGAATGAGGACAGCATCAGGAGGTGAGCACCTAACACCTCTTCAGCATATTATAGGCCAGGCAACATGTTGTACATTGTCCCGGGGGTTCTCTCATTTAGTTCACACCACAGAGCTCTGAGGGAGGAATCATTGCCCCCATTCACTAGGAGAGGAAACTGAGGTCCAGAAAGATCAAATAACTTGCCCAAGATCTCAGCCCTGACTCCAGAACCTGGGCTCTTGGCCACTACGTCACAGCCATGTGCATGTTCACTGTCCCCCAGGGGAGCCTGGCGCTCGTCCACGAGTTCTCAAGGGCCTCTCAGTTTGATTTTCTAGGAGCACACGTGGGATGACTTTGGCCAGAAGATGCTACTAAACTTAGGAAACAGAACAGCTATGTGGAAAGAATGAGATGGGGAAAGGAAGGCTGAAAGAACTGGAAAAAACTGGAAAGAATGGATTGGTAAATTAGTGGAGCCTAGAAGTGTTGGTGAAAACAGAAATCCTGACTCGGGAGCTATAAAAAAATCACACACACACACACACACACACACACACACCTGCCACCATAAATACCATTTCTAGAGAAGATATCTACATAACAGGAAAGGCATTCTTTACCCTGGGTTGAAATAGATTTTAATTTGGAGAATCTAAACTCCTTGGTAAGAATTAATTATTAAAATATAATTATCTAGCCCATCCCATTTAAAATTTCACCTCTCGCCAACTCCTTATCTTCGTCTCTGCTTTATTTTTCCCCATATCATTTGATACTCTATTGTAGTATCGCATCTCTTACTCCTTTCCTATGGTTTATCTCTCCCCATCAGCACGTAAGCTCTCTGGGCATGGGTAGAGAGTTGACTGTGACTTCTGTGGCTGTTCTCTCTGTATCTCTAGCACCTACCAAAATACCTGGCTCCTAGGAGGCACTCAGGCACTCGATACACATTTGTTGAACAAATGAAGATATTGCTCTGTCACGATATTTATGGAATAAGCCTTTATATCTATCCATTCCCATCCCACCTTGTGGTATCTGAAACGTTAAAGAGTCCCCATCAATTGAAAGTCTGCTTAGCATTCCTATGGCACATCATATGTAAAACTCACTGTTCAATAATTGATCCCTGCAATTGGCATTGAAAATAGATGCTGAGTAGTAACGTAGCCCGTATCTCTTTTCCTTCCTCAGCCTCCACAGCAGATGTGAGCAATCGGGTGGGAGGGAGGAGCAGGTTGAAGGATGTGGGAGAGGGGGGAGGAGGGAAGGGAGGCACACGGACCCTCCCCCCCATTAAAACTCCATTCCCTGGTCTACCTTCGCTGCTTTAGCACTGGTAGCACAGAGCCAGAGGTCCTCCCTTGCAGCTGCAGACAGCTCAGCACCCCGCAGAGGAGGGGCAGGAAGAAGCCCCAGGGGCCCAGAGAAGGGGTGAGGCGTGAGCGGAGGAGGGGCCCCCAGCGCTCATCTCCCCGCAGGGGTCTCCGCTCTGCCATCTGAGCACCCCATCCTTTCTACGGGTGGCGACCGACTGCACACCCTTCCACAGCACCTCTGTGCTTGCCCGGCGCTCTCCTGGCTGCCAGGCCAGCCTGAGCAACGTGGCCAGGATGCCGGAGCCCTCAGTGGGTCAGCTGGTCCACCCTGCTCACCGGGGCTGCAGGACTTAGCGCTAGGTTTCAAGGCCAATGGGCCATCCTGTGTGCGGAGTGCCCCAAGTAGAGCAAAACCAAAACTGGATTTTAACCCAAGAGCTTGACATGCCCTGCTTCACTTCCAATGCTGCAGCCCCACCCCATTCGTGGTCTCACTTTCCATGGTTTCTCATGCCACAGTTTCCGTTGCCTGCAGTCAACAATGCTCCAAGAATATTAAATGGAAAATTCCAGAAATAAACTATTCGTAAGTTTTAAATTACGCGCTGTTCGAGGAGCACAATGAAGTCTCGCACCATCTGCTCCATTCTACCTGGGACATGTTAGTCACTTAGTAGCTCTCTGTGTTATCAGATCAGTGGAGAGAGAGAGGGAAACAGAGAGAGAGAGAGAGAGAGGGAGAGAGAGAGAGAGGGAGGGAGGGAAGGAGGGAGGTCATATTTGCATAAGTTATATTACAATATAGTGTTATAGTTGATCTATTTTATCATTACTTATTGTTGTTTATCTCTTACTGTGCATTCTTTATAAATTAAACTATCATAAATATGTATGCATAGGAAAAAATAGAGTATCTATAGGGTTTGGCACTGTCCAGGGTTTCAAGCATTCACTGGGGGTCTTGGAACATATTCACCGTGGCTAAGGGGGAGCTACCATATCTCAGTCCCACAGCTTTTAGGAACAGGTTGACCTGAATGTGGAATGACAGAGGCTGATGGGTTGCCGGGATTGCACGTACTAAACAAACACCAGTCCGAATCACTTAATTTAGGGACTTCAAGTTTGAGCTCCAAACCTACCAGCTCTGCAACAAGCATCACCAAATCGTTGGAAAAATGATCGATAGGAAAGGCCCAGGTGCTGCCCTAGGCATTTTCAGCTAAAGCAAGAAACACAGGGAGGAACGGCCAGATCATTTTCATGAGCTCGGTCCAATAATATTGGTCATTTCTGGAAAATTCCTAACATGCAAGGAGCAGAAAAGCTTTCCTTCTTGTGAAGAAATGGGACTCGACACTTGACAAGCCAGTTACGCCTCTCCAATGGGCCCAGCACTATGCACGCTCTACACGTAAATCGCCTTAAACTTCTCGACAAACCTATGTGATATGTGTTAGAACTATCTTTATTAAAAAGGGGGAAATTGAAAATGACTCAGAAACATCTAATAACTTGCTTAAGGTCCCACAGTCAAAAAGACCAGAAGAATCAGGTCTGGAAAGTAGGTCTTCTGACTTCAAAGCCCATCAGCTTGTCTGGTCATTATGTATAAACAACTTAACTATTGGTTTATTTCCCACTGACTTTGGCTTTTTGATCATTTCTTATTTTAGGGGTTTAAGGGAGAAAGCGTTTAAGGTATTTAATCTTTTATTTTATTATTTTTTTTGGTGTTCCTCTGATATCACACATCTCGCATTGCTCCAGGAGATTATTGGAAACAGGACTTACTATAGTACGCCTTCATCTCTGGGTATTTGCAGAACACCTATTGATTGTTAATAGGGATCCCTAGTTGGCACAGGCCGGGGGTGGGCCGACCCGCTCTTCTCGTTGTTTGTGTATTGACTTTATTATGTGAAGCCTTCATCTTATCCTCATGAACATTCTCCAGACACATCTGATTCAACGACATGTTCACTCCGCTGACATTTCTAATCTTCAGCAGGTCATACATTATATACACATCAGCTAGTAAATACACTCAAGGAGATGTTTTTGACACATAAATTCAGGCTGCACGATACTTCATGCAAGAAACTTCCAGACAGCTAACTTGCTACCAGACCGTTAATAAAAGTGTTGTGGAAACTGCTTCCGAAGGATGGCAATTAGCTACCATGATTAGAGAAAACATGGTTTCACATTAAATTAAATTGATATTTAAATGTAATTGTTTTTAGCTCTGGTGTCAAGGTGCTACATAAATCCATTATTACTACTACTTAACAGCCAGAGTAACAACACAATAACTCAAACCAATTTTCTAAGATTGTAATTTGCAGTGTCCCAAAGAAGTAAAATTACAAATTGTAATTTGTAGTGTCCCAAAGAAGTTAATGTACTTAGAAGTATATTAACTCTTTCACTCGGGATGGTTTCATGACAGTTCTTGAAAGAGTTAATTGCCTTCCACAATGACTCCCAGTAGAGAGAGTCTGTGTGTGTGTGTGTGTGTGTGTGTGTGTGTGTGTGTGTGTGTGTGTGTGTGTGTGATTAATCCTGCCCAGTTTTACTCATTTTAAAACATGGATGGACCTAGAGGTTATTATGCTCAGGGAAATAAGTCAGTCAGAAAAAGACAAATACCATATGATTTCACTTATATGTGGAATCCAAAGAACAAAATAAATGAACAAACAAAATTGAAACAGACTCTCAGACACAGAGAACAGACTGATGGTTGGCAGAGGGGAGGGCTGGGGGCGCTGGGTGAGAGAGGTGAAGGGACTGAGAAGTACAGATTGGTGGTTACAGAATAGTCTCGGGTTGTAAAGTACAGCACAGGGAACATAGTCAATAATATTGTGATAACTACGTGTGGTGCAAGGTGGGTACTGGATTTATCAGGGGCAATACTTTGTAAAGTATATGATTGACTAACCACATAGCTGTTCACCTGAAACCAATACAAAATAATATTGAGAGTAAACTGTAATTGAAAAGTAAAAATTAAAAACGCAAAGAAACTAATTGAAATGTCAACAAATCATAAAGAAGGCTATTAGCAATTCAAATATGAAGTTATTCGTGGCTTTAGACAAAACAAAAAAGCACACAATAGAACCTTTAGAAGATACTGGTAAGCTTTCTCTGTGGGCCTTTAAAGGTAAGAAGAGCAGGATAATTTCTAAATGGATACAGCGTATCTGTTCTGTGTGCCTAAATCTGAACTAAAACCTCTAAGGCGGAGATGCCAAACTCCCAAGTTTCCATTGTCCCCCAGGGAGCATGAGCAAACCAAGTGGAGCCAGCAAAGGGTGATGGGGGTGGCAGGTATTGTGGCAAACTCCAGAGGATGTGCCCTGTCCAAAGCAGATGGAGCTTCTTAGTTCCAAGCAATTATTGCCCAGTGGGAATGTGGACCCAGAATTTCTATATAATTCCATTCTTATAAAAGCATCCCAAAATCTGAAATTTTATTTTTTGAAATTTCACAAAATACTACGTCCCCAACAAAATCTGACTACAGGCTGGATTGGGCCCACAAGCTTCAATTTGCCCCTACGATCTAAATGGTTTCTGAGTCCAAGTCTAAACTGGCAGGTAGACCACCTGTAGATGTACCCCTAGGAGCTATTTATGTCATTATGTCTTGGAAATGTAGCTACATACAGGGCTGTCTGCTTCCAAGGGGGGGGGGGAAACCCCACGCCAATGCCATGGTCATTCATCACCACTAATGTGGTTGATGATTTCTATTTTTCTCGTAGTTTTTGCTGTAGTGAGCTTGTCCCGGATGCATCACTTGGAGTCATCAGTGACATAATTCCAATAGCAATCTCATCAAAACCAGCCACCCAATCCATCCATAAATTCAAATGTACTCATTATCAAGCGGAGCAAAAGAATGTCAAGACCCGCCTCTGGCCCTATGACCACTCCTTTCTTAACCAGAGACCACATCACGCCGAGATGTGTCACTGGCGACCGCAGAAGCTGGGGCACAAAAAGCTGTCAAAAATAACTCCTGAGAGAATCAAGGAAATTTTTTCCAATGAGAAGGCTGCAGAAAGGACCATTGAGTTTAATATGGGTGTCAGATAAAAAATGCTCAAATATCCTCCTATTCCAGAAAACTCCCCTAATTCTCCCACCTCTGAACTCCCACGTCAACTCATACTTTCCATCTGGAATTGCAATTACTTGGGCATGTGTCTAATTTCCAAAATATACCAGTGTTCCTTTTAGAGCAGAACCCATGTCTGGTTTATCTCTCTAGCCCACAAAAGCCATTAATATGTACCTATTAAGGGGTACCTATTCTTCATACGTTCAGTAGATGGGTGGGCGGTAAATAAATAGATGGAAGGAAGGAAAGAGGAAGGATAGATAAGAAAATCTTCTCTATCTTGGCCCAAAGAACATGATTACAGATGTGACTAGTGAAAATATTTGCTGTGCAAAAACCATCTTATAAACTGCTCTGTGGCCAACAAGGCAGACAACAAATATTGGATGTTCATTACCCAATAGCCCACTTTTTCCTTGCAGATAGAGCCCTTAATCTTAGGGATCAGGGATCGTTCTCCACGCCCTAGTCCAATGCTAGTCATTTCATTGCTAATTAGTAATTTGTTTGGGGGAGGAGAAGGTCAAGTGAACCAGTTCTGGTCAATGAAACTTGCAGAGTTTGAGGAAAGAGTTTTCTTTCTGTGGGGAGAAAAAAAAACAAAACACACAAAATTATGAGGCTTTTGCTCCTGCCCTTCCCCTTCTGCTTGCAACACTTAGCGTGAGGGTGTGATACTTGGAGCTCTGGCAGCTACCTTGAGACCATGTGGCAATGGCATAGAGGGAGAAAACTGAGAACAAAAGAGAAGAAGGATGAGAAGGCCCTGAGTTCTTAATGACACTGCTGAGCTAATGAACAAAATGCTGAGACCACCTATACCTTCTGTTAAGTAAATTACAGGCCTACTCCTATCAGATTCGTTGAGTTTTCAGAATCTTGCAGTAGAAATTATTCCTTTTTGATATAGCCTTTCACCCAAAGACAGATGATAACAAACAACCACAGTCACGATGATAACGGGGCAGAAAAGTTAGTGCCTGGGTCTGAATTTCTTCCACTACCCCACCCTGCAGCCGGGCAAAGTCTTGGGAAATAGCAGAATTTCAGCTGCAATAGTCCAACATTTTCCCCGCTCCCGCTTCATCTCAACAGGCTACCACAGACTCCAAATGAGTTTCATTTGGACAGCTCAGGGACTAGTTCTTTTTTTCCCATTTGCCTCAAATCACAGTCCTCCCGGACAACATTTACGCAGGATTGAATGTATGGCTCACATTGGAACCAACAGGACTTCCTAAATTGGGAAATTTGTGACTGCACCTCAGGTCTCACTCATCCCTGATTTGAAGTGCACTAAAAGCCCATTATTACTGTTTAAGATGCTAACTACCACCCTGAAAAATATTGCTTCTTACCCAAGGTGAAACAAGTTATAAATTAATGGTTGGTCGAGCTAAGGTGCGTGGGTAAAGACAAATTCCTCAGAACGCATGTGGAGGCCATTCTGCTAATATGATGAGGCTATACTTGCTAGTGGATTAATTACTCTTTTCTTCCAACTTAATTTATTTCATGCTTTAAGAAACCAAAAAGTCCGGTAGCCACTCCACTTGTGACAAAGAAACACAATAAAAGCAATTTCTCCGGTACAAAAAAATAAAGCGTTCCCGGTAATGCATTTTTGAATCCAGCATACCTTCCCCTAATGAGGTTTCAGCGTGCTATAAATAACACTAATGAGACTTTGTCTCGCCCATGTAATATATTTCCCTGATATAGCCTGAGATTCTCCATGTTGCGTGGCAAACTAACAGCCCCAGAAAGAAACGCCATCCAATAGCACATTAAAACCAAAGCACAATTAAATATAAATGAATTCAGTAATTTAATTGCACAATCGTCGCTTTAAAAAATTCAGAAGAAAAGTAATGATGTCATTTTTTTAAATCGGTAAATAATAAAAGTGCTTGTGGAGATGGAACGATATTTAAGTAAACATTTTTTTTGGTAAAGGGGAAGTAGCAAAGACAGTCATCTGGGCTTAGGGGAAACCCTGTGGCTTGCAAAAAACTGAGTATCTTCTCATCCATCATTCTGCCCCCGGGGATATGTGGAGACAAACACCTCAGTCTCAGTCTTTCTTGGAAATGTATCCCATATTTGGAGGGTTTTCTGATTCCAAACATTATCAACCAGGATTCATATAATTCCAAATAAAACAGATGCTAAGTGACAGTGTCCTTAAGAGGCTCTCAAACAGCTCCCAGTAAAATGAGGTATCTCTGTGGCTACCAGAAATGCAACGGTTTTCATGTACCAACGATGTAGCACTTTCCTGCTGACCAAGTATTAGGAGATCGTTAATGGCTATTCTTGAGTTCTCTTTTATCCGAAGACTGGCCCAACACACCCTCTCTTTGACTGTCCTTTGTGATAAGATCAGAGAAGTGAAACTTTGTCTAAAGGAAGATCTAAAGGAAGGCCTGGGGTTTCACTTTATATTGATTTTTATTCAATTCCAATCAAGAACATATCCAAGAAATTTACTTACTCACTTCCAGCATGAGGAGGAGGAGAGTGGGGAAGAGGGTTTTTTTTAACTTTAAGGTAGCTATTATCTTCTGGTTATTGGAAATGGCACAAGCAGATGAGGGAAAAGTCCATATGCGGCCACCTAAGCAAGTTTTCTGGTAAAGCACATGGCTGCATCTCAATGTCCTAAACAGATCTGCCCCTTGTTTGCGCTGTATCTGTGCTTGATGTTTAGAATAGTTTGTATATATGATTTTCCTTTATTTTGAATAACCCTCCCATGAGATAACTCATTTAATCATTTGCTCATTCACTTTTTTCAGCAGATACTCATTGAGTGCCCCCTGTGCTCCAGGCACAGTTCTAGGCACAGAGTTACATAGTTGATAATATCATCAGGGTCCCTGCTTTCAGGGCTGACACTCTAGCGCATTTGGGGAGTCATGGATAGTCAACAAGTACGCAAATAAAAAGATTACTTCTAAAAGCAGTAAGTATCCTAAAAATATAATAAACAATAAAAATATGACAGAAAATAATGCAACGGAAGCTCAAGAGTAGAGAGCTCCTACTTTAGCAATGTAGTCAAGAAAGACTTTTCCAGAAGCTGTCTTGTGAGCATGATGAGGGACATTGCAAAGATCTGGGAAGGGTATTCCTGGCAGAAGGAACAGCATATGCAAAGGCTCAGAGGGGAGAGCAATCTAAGCAAGTCCCAGGAACATGGAGAAACAGGCAAAAAGGGTATGATGGTCCTTATTTTATAAGGGATGAAACCAAAGCCCAGAAAGGATTCTGTGAAAACTCCCTAATTTGAAACACAGCCCTTCGGACCCCTAATCCAGCCTCTCCCCACACCACAGCCCTGCTCTTCTTAGGTTAAAAGATTCCCTCACACCCTTTGGTGCAAAGTTCCCAGCGGCCCTCAGGGAGCCGGCTCTCAGAGCTGTACTGCACTCCCCACTGAGCTCTCCTCTGGACGTCACACAAACTTAAAAAATAAATGACGATGATGATAGCAACTGACCCGATGAAACTGGCAGCTAAACATTGGAAAGAAACTGCTTTAGACTCCTCTCAGAGGATCACATCTGTACCAAGCAGGGGGACTCCCAGAAGGCATTTTGGAACCATAAAATAATAATATCCCCATAAGTAGAAAGCTTCATACTTTTCCAAAAGACCAATGGCCTGGATTCGAGTGCTGCCAATGCCTCTCCCAGCTGCGTGGCCCTGGGCTCGTCCTGTGCAGCAGTTGGTTTTCTCTCTGATAAAACAGAGCTAATAGAAAGCCCAGCGTGTCCGCCGCTGAGAGCATTAAATGAGGAAACCCACAGGAGGTGCCAGAGAGCACAGGGCCCAGCACATACTAATGCCATGGGATGTGCTGCTGTTTATCAGTTATTTCTCCAGGAGCAAGTCCAGCAAGATGAGAAACAGACCAAAAAAACCCAAAAACCTTCACCCCTTTTCCCCTTCTTTGTAAACGGCTTTTGGAGGACAGCTGTTACATGGTTAGCATTTGCAGCTTTCCTGTCTTTCTTGCCTCTCAGTGCCCAGTGGGCAGAGAATGTGTCTTTTTAATTAACTTTCAACTGTGCCTGTCACACAATGCACTTCCAAAGGAGCCCAGTGGCTCCCCGGAAAAGACCGCAGCCCCCTCTATAAACACCTGCCACTTGGTACTAGGATAGATACGAGGATACTGTGGAACTGGAGTCCCTTGCTGGAGCAAGACACGACTGCTGTTAATAACAAATAGTAATAATAAGGAAGATCAGTGTGTGTGGGATGAATTATCCTCGCGCCCACTGCGGCTCTGGGTGCATAACCTGCAAATTCGCAGCATTTCTTACACGAAGCCCCCCCTGGGTTGCAGGAGTCGGGCCTCATTCCCAGTTCCCACACCTGGGCAGCCAGCGCGCGCTCTGAGCGCGTCCCCCGGAGCCCCACGCGCGCCGGGAGCGCAGCGGTGTCAGGCCGGCTGTCATTCTTGTCGCCCCCTCCGTAACTCAAAGGGCCCGTGATCACTCGGAAACCACCTCTGATGGTAGGAGGCGGTGCTGCAGACTGGATTTACAACAAAGCCCTGCCTGCAGAAATCTTCCTGTCACCTGCAGGCCACATGAACCGCGAGCGTCGGAGCCGCGGCGCACGGTCAAGGAGCTGCACCGGCGCTCAAACCCCTGCGCTTCACGGCTATTTATGGGCCACGTCAGGGACGCCAGCAGCCCTCTGATTTTCTTGTCCGCCTGCCAGGAGAGAAGCTGCAAAGAACAGCTGCGCTACCCACCCTCCCACACATTTTGAACGTTTGAAGAAAATTAAAAGAAAAATCCCCAGACGTTAGAAGGTGCTTCCCGCATCGCGTCGGGTGAGTCTCCTTGCGCTGTGCCTCCGGCCCTGCAAACGCTGTTCGCGCGGCTCCCGGCCGCTGCCCTCTGCTAAGGAGGAAGTCGGCAACAAAGTATCATTTCTGTCTAATTGCCCTGCGCAGAGCGCTCGCCAAACGCAAGCCACAGCGGAATATTATTATTTTTAGAACACTACCGGGTTTTAACATTTCAGCAGCCACGTGATCTCGAGAACCACAATGGTCCTAAATGAACCATTTTACCCCATTCTCAGAAAGAGATAAGTATAGAGACATATATATTTTTAAATAAGCCCTTTACCCTTACACAAGCTGATAAAAATATACCCAAAAGCTGCACCCACATCTATTTATAAGCATAACATACAGACACGGGATATTTCAAGTGTTGATTGGTCCTCCCTAATAGTATTTTTCACTTGCTTAGAAAATTAAGTAAAGGTCAACACAATGAAACGCTTTCTAAGTCACTCCTGCTTATTAGGAAGTTCGGGATAATAGGTTCCAACCTGAAAAAAGAAAAAAAAAGTCAATGCAATCTAAAAATAACAAAAGGTGCATAACAAATTTGTCCTCATTTTGTTCTTAATAGCAGGTGTTTCTAGTGCATCCGCCAGAATGACCTATCAAACGCATCACCTTGTACAGTCAATTTATTCCTTTATCAGGCAGTCATCGGGGAGGGATTTTGTTTTGCACCGTCTCAACATAAAATGCGACGCCAAGCCCGCTCTCCCTGATGGCGTGAGGGAGGCTCTCTTGTCAGGAAGCTTTTCTAAAAGACATTTGATCAAAATTCAGAAGATGAGACAGGGACTTTTTCCGGCCCCCCACCCCCAGCCCCCACCCCATACACGGCCCCCACTGCTGGGTAACAAAACCTCTCCATCTAAGAGCTAAGGGTCGGGTCTAAAGTAGGACCCCTGGTGGCTCTCAGTGCCACTTTTCACAAAACGCAGTCAGAAGGATGCCCAGAATTAACTGTTTACTAGACCTGGAAGCCTTGTGTTTCGAAGGCAGGAATGTGCCTGCCAACTTTTCTGAACGGAGGAAGAATGCATCTCTGTGGCCACTGAGCCCACTGTCAGGAGATCAGAGTGGGAGGCAGGGAGCCCCCCAGTCACCTCTCACTGGCACCTTAATATTTCAACAAGCTTAACCAAATGCTGAAGGCCTGCCCAACTCTATGGGAATGTAGGATACACACTTGAGCAAAAAAAGTAGCAACTGGTCGTATAATTTTAATTTAGATGCTACGATGTATGTTTTAATGGGGAGAGGAGGAAAGGAAGAAGTGAATGCTTTTACCCACTTCCACATGTCTGTGATGAGTTGAGGAAATGGGAATGACTCCAGGAGTCATCCTGGGCCCCTCGACCCTGCAGAAAACCCACCCCCTCTTCACGCATCTTAGACACATCCAAAGTCATCCTCTTATACTTGTATAAGGGGCCTCAAATTCCTCCGTCAGTAACATGCTCCTTGAGTCTTAAACTCTTTTCTGGTCCTCACAAGTCCCCTTCGTAGGTTAGAAGGAATCTGGGACAGATGAAACTGCACAAGGCCTGCGAACAATATAAGTACTGTGGGAAGGCAGCTGAGGGTAGGAGAAGGAAAGAAAATCTCATAGGTATAGTACACCCGCTATGTGCCAGGAATATTACATATATTATCTCATTTAATCTTTGCAACAACAGCAACAAAACTCTTAAAGTAGACATTTAATACCAGCATCTGTTCCCACCCCACCAAGCTGGGCAGCAGGGATATGGGCAGGGGTGGCTCAGACACAGCAGACAGAGGCAACGCCACAAACTCTGGCAGAGTCAGCGGCACAATATCCCTAACTGAGATTTATTGAGCACTTACTATGTACTGATTCCTGGCCATTCATTGCAATCTCTCATTCAGTCCCCATAAAAACTTTTGAGATCAGCATGATTCCCATTTTAAAGATGAGAAAATCAAGACTCAGAATAAGTTACTTGCCCAAGGTCTTATAGCTATTAAGCGGCAAAGTCAGGATTCACACCAGGTAATTAGACCCTTCTGCTTTACTCTCTCCAGCAATAACAAGCATGAAATAATTCACGTGGCTGGTCATCATTCCATCAAGCTACTTAACCTCTCTGGTCCTCAGTTTCCTCACCTGAAAAACAAGGGCAGGCCAGGGTATGTGAGAATTCAGGGTTACATATCTGGGACCTCTAGCGAAGCCCAAGCACCTGGGTTCATGGTCATGTAACAGAGTTCAGCCCCTCAGAGAGCCTGCCCAAGCCGGCAAAAAATGAGCATGGCTTCTGGCTATTGCAGTGAGGCTTTCTTCCTCCATCCCTGGGTTTCAGACTACTTAGAGCAGCATCCAACTCCACCCTCAGGAACCTCTGAGCCTGATGTGTCTCGGGTCACACTCACTAGAGTTTACCTCTGATGGGTCCCTCCCCCTCCTCCCTAGTACAATAGCTGCCTAAGACAACTGCTAGGGGCAAAGGAGCAACCAGGGGGAGGTCACTAAGGACTAAGAAAGACAACACACGGAGGCAGAGAAGCTGAGCAAGCCACAGACCCCACCGGCAAGACCTCCAACCCAGGAGCCATCCCTGCTAGACCTGGGCCTAGACCTGGGCACCTATGATCTGCCCCTGTCCCCCACCCTTTCTGGACCACCCACAGGCGACCAGAGGCCAGGAATGCAGAGAAAACCTGAGCCCCATCCACAGCTCTATATTTTAAATAGCATCTCCTTTCTGCAGTCCTACGTGGGAGGGGAACATATGGTCCTACATTCATTATACTCCTGAGTTTAGGTTTCAAACATCATATTTTCATTACAAATAAGCTTTGATGACAGTGCCTATTGCAATGATTTCAACGCATGGTTAATTTTATCTGCAGCAGTGGAGAGAGTGGCATACCAATTTACTGCCAGAGGGGAACAATCTGATTTTAGCATCTTAACCCTGAACTTGAGTTCCCTTTGTTCCTGAGAACCTCGTTTTAGTAAGACTCAAGCCTCCAAGTGACTGGGAAGAGCAAGCGAGTCACTGACGCTGACTCAAAGGGGGTGGAAAAGTTGAGGGGGGAGGAAATGAGCTGGAAAACGTTAATGCTCAGGCCGGGCAGGAGGGGAGAGGAAGGCAGAGTCTGGGTTCGGTGTGACAGTGTGCTTAGAACTTTAACGAGCGTATCGAGTCTCCTCAATTTGGCTGGCGACCTGGCAAGAGCAGACCTATTTGTGAGGTTCCTTTCTGCCGCATCTGACTTCAGGCCAAGCCAGGAAGCAGAGAGAAAGCCTTTGCTCCTGGAGACCTTTGTTCTGGGCCAGGAAGTTTAGAGCAAAATTAAAACATGGAATAATGTCCCTGGTGGAGGGGGCAGAGAGGAAGGCAAGATGGCTTCTCAGCTCCTCTATAGGAGCCAAAATACGTATGCTATATATAGATATCTTAATATTTTATATATTATTATATATTATATATGATATATTCATGAATATTATAAATATCTCTATTTTTTTCAAACAAATTGTTTTATTCTTACTTGGCAAACTTTTCTGCAGCCATGTGGCTACATTTTATTTCCATTCTTCCAGCCATTCAACTTTTAATGAGCACTTGCTATGTACCCCAAGGTGATAGGACAAGAAAAGGTATTGAGAACATGGTCCCTGTCCCTGAGCAGCTCAGGACTAGTCTGGGACCCAGAGTGGAAAGAAACAATTACAGAGATGTGATAAGTTGTTCCGATGTACCAAGAATTCTGAAGAGGAAGTGCCTGACTCTTCATAGGGGCGTGGAGATGCTTTCAAGGAGGTGGTGAAATAGAAATTGAATCCTAAAGATCAGGAGGAGTTAACCAGAATGACGCCACCAACGAGAACAGTCCTTAAAACAGCCCAGACGCTAAACACAGCTTAGTGCTGACATTTGAGGAACTACAGGTAGAGGAAGACCCCAGGATGGAGTGTCGGGTAATCATGTGGATTTGGACATAATTGAGAATCAGCTTTTGCTCTCGATCCAGCCCGTTCTCAAACGGAACAGCTGAAGTTCATTGCTCTGAGTGTGTGTGTGTGTGTGTGTCCATTGGTGTGCCTGTGTGTGCGCTCACACGCACGTGCACGTTGTATTCATGCACACAAAGGGAGGCTGACACTGGCTCCCACATACTAAGGATTCTCTCATCCCAGTGGTTCCAAGAGTGGACCCACCGAGCAGATGACAACTACCTAGGGTTCCTGGTATCACTGCTGCTGTCCCGAACATCGCAGCCACCACAATGGTTCCTATCGAGAACTAAGCAGAGAAGACCTCGGCCACCATGTGATGCCAAACTACTGACGGGCCTGGGATGGGTTTGGATCTGGCAGCAAGATCCCTGAAACCCAGGCGCCTCGCTGCATAGGCTCGCGCCAATCGCCTCACCCACTTCACAGCCAATGCCCTGCTCGCTCATTCTACACAGCTGACTTTTGGTACCCACTCACGGCCTTGTGGAAGGTCTTACTATAGTTGGTTCAGGGCGAATAGCTTAGGAACTAGTGGGGATGGTGTGCAATGTAAAAAAGAAAAGGTAAGCATGGAAACGAGGCCTGATTACTGAGTTGCATATTTAATACTAAAGAGTTTGGCATTATCTTGAGGTCCGGTGGGGAGCAGCAAGCAACTGTAAGTCAGGGATGCAAAGTCAAAATTGTACACAGTTGTAATTTGTTTGGTCTATGCAAAGTTTTCAAAATCAAGACATCCTGCATAAACCTGGATGTGTGACTTCCCTTACGAAGCCGGGCTGACTTTCCCTTAGCTGGAACAGCATTGCTTTTTTGGGATGGGGTATCCTCTCCTAGTCACCTTAGGCCCTGTCACACTTAATTGGATCCATGCCTTTGGTAAGCCTGAACCTCAGGAATCTGGGCTTGCTTAAAAAAACACAAAAAAGGAGCTGTGACAAATTTGCATGTTAAAAAAAAAATTACTCAAGCAACAGTGTTTCCAGAATGGATGATGGGAATGGGGAGAGATTGGAGGCGAGGAACCTGCTGGAGGGATGCGCAGGACCCAAGGAAAGATGTCAGAAATGGCCACGAATGCCCCTTCAGTAACCACACTGGACCTGGATGCACGATCTTATGATGCTAACCCGTAACCCCATAATCTAAATGCAAATGTCGAGGTGCTGCAGCAGCAGCACCATTTGACAGTACTGATGGGAAACACAATAAATACTGAGGCAAATACACCAGGCCGAAGTAAAGCAAATTAATAGTACAGCTTAGCTGGGATCACAAATGAATCACTGCAAAAGCAATTTTGTCCTGTTGTAAAACGAGATAAACACCTACTTGCCAGTTATTTTAGGAGTAGCACAAATCAGCCCATCTGGCTAATTCCGTGGTACTCATAGCACATTTTTAAAGTTATCACTTCCTGAAGAGTCATCCTATTGATGCCAACAGACACCTTACATTGACAGCCATGACCTGCAGTCTGGGTGTCACCTCAGAGCAGTGTCGAACCCCTGAGCTGCGCGTCTTTGCCAGAAGTGACTTGTTCCTTAGGAAGCCAGAGGGGGAGAGGGGGGAGGGAGCCCTCACTTACTGGCCGGATACAGTCTTCAAATGACATTGGGGAGGGAGCTGGAGGCAGAAGCACTTTTTTTAGGAAGGAGATGCAAATGTTAGTACAGAGAACAATTTACTGCAAACTAAATTACAAATCAGTATCTGATGGTGGGACAGACTGTCCACCGTGGTTATAAGAGTCATTCAACCTACGATGGGCCACGCTAGAAAAGGAGGCTGCTCCGCTTAAATTGTATTCGTGTTTTATACCCAGACATAAATAAGCTTGCTGATCGTATCGCTGTCTCAGATTTATGGTAAACACGGGGAGCACAAGAATTTTAGCAAACCTCCCTGGGTCTTGCAATTTCTCAGAGTAAATACTTTATACTCTTTCTTTGAATGAAAGAAAACATGGGATGAGAGTTAGTCCGGGAAACTCCTGAGATTCACAGTTGGGGACTTAAGGCTTCATAAAAAAAATATTGGGTTGGATAGCCTGAGGTTAGGACAGCACTGTGAAAAGATCTCAAAATATGTTTTATGACCAACACAACCTGCATGCAGAATAGCAATATCCCCTTTTATAAAGAGTCCAACAATGGCGTTTTACACATCTTAAATTAGTCATGATGGGGAGCACATAATTAAGTCCCACTAATCATTAACATTCTGGGCTTTGGAGAAACTCGCCAGGTTCTCCCTTCCACTACAGTGCCAACAAAATGCCTATAAATTCATTTTTCTGTCACAGACAGCGAGCGTGTAGAGGTGCTTCCTCCCTGCCCCCTTGCCAGGGTGGTCTCCAGGCAACTGCCCACTGGGTCTGACTCTGTAAGATGGAGCTGTGGACTCCTGGCCTCTGGGTCTCCCAGAGGAGCCCCGCACACCCTAAAGCATCAGCATTACTTTCAAGGATACCTGGTTGGGCACCGTCTCTTCTTACAGAAACAGTTCTCCAAGTCCAGCAACCCGTCTACTTTCATGAAGCTACCAGGATTCCATGAAAATCTCTACTCCCAAGCTCCTTCTTTTTCCTTCCCTATTTCCTAATGCTCTTTATTTGTAATTTCCTCTATAGGAGAGACCAGAATTTATAAATAATGGCATCAAATCCACAAAGTTGCTGAAAAGTTTTGTAGAGCTTTAGAAATTCATGCAAGAAGAGTTGAGAGAGAGTGAGAGAGAGAGGAAGCTTTTATCCCAGATTTACTAAATGTGAACTCATTTCTACAGCAGGACAACTAGCCCCTTGGTCCTTGAAATGAAGTAAAGGGTCGTGGCTCATAGATCTGACCAGCCTACTTCCCCAGAGGGGCAGCACAGGGCTCCTCGAATAAATCAGCGACTACCTTTCCATGAGACTGAAACCAAATGAAGAGAAAGATGTGCTCACAAGTGTAGCTTTTTAAACCTTTGGCTATGAAATGAACATTGTTCTTTATTCTTCATAATGACCTTGCCAAGGTAGTCATCTTACAGATAAGGAAAAGCCAGGGGAGCAGAGAGGTTAAGTGATGTGCCCAGGGTAGTGACTGCCCATTCTAAGCAACAGAACCAGACTCTAGTCCAGATCTCGCTGTCCCTACAACCCAGTGTAGATGCCACCTGTGAGCCTTTTGACAATGAGTAACTCTCCCCCCTTAGTGAGTGCTGGCATAGTCATTTAAATCATCGATTGGGGTCCAGCCAGGCGTGGCTCAGTGGTTGAGCATCGACCTAGGATCCAGGAGACTGCAGTTTGATTCCGGGTCAGGGCACATGCCCGGGTTGCGGGCTCGATCCCCAGTAGGGGGCGTGCAGGAGGCAGCCGATCAATGACTCTCATTACTGATGTTTCTCTCTCTCTCCTTCTCCCTTCCTCTCTCTGACATCAAGAAAAATATATTTAAAATAAAGAAAAATTATTGACTGGGCCTGGTTTGTCACCACACACAGACACCATCATTTTTTACATGGGCAAATTGACAAAAGGTATTCTAAGTTAACTAATTAGTAGTGCCCTCTGCAGTCTGAAGTTACACACGGGACAAACCATTTCTCTAGGTCCTTGGATGAAACATACTTTAAAGGGGCCACAAGTTGGTGAGAGGTTTAATTGGGATGTATCGCTTCAAGAGCACTGAGTAGAAGCCTGGCAGTGGGATGGGTGCTTTCCTTAGTCATCCTAGGGCAAGTGAGTCTCAGAGATAGTGAGACAGGAACGGGGTGAATTTTCCTGGCCTTTTCCTCCTGCCCTAAGATCATGTCTCAGAGGCTGCCTCACCGTGATGGCAGGAAGCCCAACGTTACCCCAAGTATATAAAAAATCAGCAGAGGTGGGGAAAAGGTGGGGGCACCCCGGGGTCTGACAAAGGTGCTGATGTTCAGTGTGACTTCCCGAGAGTTGCATTCCAGGTACATTACCTATAACTTCCAATTCTGGAGCTCTCTCTGCTCAAGTGAATGAGCCGTCACAAAAGCTGGCTGACCTGCCAATTTCTCATATATAATTACTTTTTTATGATGAAGTTCAGGAAAGCTCAGGGCATCAGGAGGTCTTCTCAGCCCTACACATCACACCTGGAGCCCTGCTCTCCAGGTTCCACTTGTAAAAGGATTAGTTGGCCTGAGTGGTCATTTTCCATCCCTGAGTCAAACCATGGGTCAGTCGCTGCCATGGCTTCCTTTTGTGCTGCAGATGACCTCCCGAAGTTCTGGATCACAGCTGACTAAGTGAACTGGATAATTAAAAGAGAGGATGAGCCGTGCCTTGAGATTTTGCCTGCCTCATCAAGAACACCATGCCCTTTTTATTAATCTACTTGGGTTTTTGTTTTTATTTTTTCCCCTTTGAAAAATGATTAGCCTTGAGAAACGTCCTAACTGTGGGACCATCCCCCATTAGCTATCATGGGCAGAGTATTTGAAAAGTTTCAAATGTACCACCTTGTGTTAGAAAATTCACCTAATAAAAACGGGTGGGGTGGGGTGAGGGACTTGGGAGCCTTTTTATATCATAAATCAAATCTGAAGATTTTCTGTCACATCAAAGTCTTTGTTTACAACCTTTTTTGTTGGGCGGGGAAAAGTATGGAGATGGGGTGGATCATCCTTTGGCAATTAGAATTTCAGTACAATAATTCTCAAGAATCATAAAGGACCAACAAGAAGCCCTAAAGGACCAAATGAGTCCCCCCAAAATAGAGTCAGACAAAGACTAGTTTCTAAGTTTTTTCCATGCCCATAATAGTTCTATAATCAATGTTTAGACTAAACACAAATTCTAAACACTGCTCTTGAACTTGCTCTCACCCAAGTCATTGTGTGTCAGCATCTCATTGCAATGAGCTCCCTTAGCATCTTCCACACATACCTGTAGAAAAGAGGGACAGGTGATCAAGAGAGTCCAGGCCGCTGTCCCACAGCATAGTCCCTTCTATGAGGCATGCTGAGATCCACCATCACCTGGAAGCCTTGTGTGGTGCTTGAAAAACTAGTCCAAATCCTGCCTTTACCCCTCACCAGCTCTGAGCCAATTACTTAACTTCACTGTGACTCAGTTTTTCTTTTTGTATAATGGGTAATAATAGAATGTATCTCATATGAGTTGCTGTTAAATTAAATGATATGCGTATGAAGCCCTTAGAATAGTGCCTCATAAGTACTAAGTACTAAATGAATTACATTATTATTTATTATTATTTATTATTATTATTTTTTTTATTATTATTATTTGATTGCCAGAGTGAATCATGGATCCAATCTGGAAAAGTTGCATGTCAGTAAAAGAAAGAACCAAAGCTGATCTCAGCTGCCAGAGCTAAAATCAACTTTCAAGACTGTCACATTGTATTTGTGTGTGTGTGGGGGGGGGGGGGAATGATAGGAAGGAAATTGGCTAAACCAAAACTGATATATAGGTGATTTCAACCTTTATTTTCAAATTTTTATTTGATATCATTATGTTAGATTTATAGCAATTAGAAAAACAAAAACAATTTGTCCCCCATCCTCTCTTATAACCACTTTAGCCTGGCTAGCAAAGAGCCTAGATGATTTCCCATTGCCCCAAACAGGATTCTACTCTTCACCCATGATCTGAGAAAGGGATGAGAAGTTTGGGGTGAAATGAAGTAGCGTCCCCTTTAACAACCAGTGAAGCCTCTCCCAGAAAGTGATTGCAGAAAGTCACAAACCGTCTTCTCCCCGTAAGACAGTGGGCAACCAAAATAGTGCCCCAGGAAGGGTAGAATACGTCAATAGGGCATCAAATGACAGAAAGGTATCACATAAGTATGGCAACAATTTGAAAGGTGACTTCATATTTTAAAGACTCCTATATTTTGTACTAAGGTTAAAATGAATTTGTTGGGTATTCAAGTCATTTGAAGTGTGTGTGTGTGCGCGCACGTGCGCATGTGTGTAACAAAAATGCATCTAAAGTAATGCTAATGGGGTGGCAGGTAGAAGATTTAATCTTCTAGATTGCAATTCTACGTACCACCGAGCACACAGGTGATAAGGGTAACCTTACACAGGTAAGCAACCCTTTAGTTGGAGCTGAAGGCCTCCGTGAGCTCCTTGGTAGAGATCTACAGACGGTGCCCGATGCTCCACGGGATTAGGACAAATCAGCCAAAGCCTGCATGTTGTCACCTAGCAAATGGCTCCTCATTGTAATGCCTAGAATGTACATCTGATTAATTCTAAGATTTCTATGGCTTTAAAGCTGTCGTAGGGTCAAAGAAACATAGCATGGTATATTGGAAGGAATGCCAGACTAATAACAATTAAAATAATAAATTAATAATGGGTAGCCTTTATTAAGAGCTTGCAATGTGCAGGGGACTATGTTTTGCATGTATTAACATTTAGTGCTGATAATAATTAAAATAATAATACTTATAACAACCAGTGAGGTAGGAACTATTACTACCTCCATGTATGACTGAGAAACTGAGAGGTTATGCTATTAGGAGGTGGAGGAGCCAAAGTTCAAACTCAGCTAATCTAAGGCCAAGACTGGGCTTTTGACAAACAACATCCACATTTCTCCAGCACATCGTGCTCTCAAAGGCCTCCACATGCTTGGCCTCACTGAGCCCAATGACAATACCTGCCTACCCACCTCTACGGCAGGTAAAATTATGACCTCCATTTTAAAGATGCAGAAACTGAGGTTCAGAGAGATTAAGTGACTTATTCAATGAAATGCAATTAATAAGATGGCCAGATCCTATTTTGACCACACATTGTTCCCCAAGAAATCCCCCCGATCTTTCTATTTCATGATCATCACTTTCAAAACACATCTCTGGGCCCGAATTTCCTCATCTGTACAACAGGTGGGTTTAGAATAGATTTATTTAGAATAAATTACAACAAATTTATTCTAAATCTACCTCCAGCTCTAACATTTGATGCTTCTGTAAATGAAAGTCAACTTGTGCTATAACCTACTACCCATCAGCAGCCACTCACGGTCCAACCTCTGCAGCACAGAGGAAGAGCCCCACTCATCCCTCCAGGCTCATCTCGCAAGGCCCGCCCCGTCCCACGCCCAGACCCAGCGGGCTGAGCCATGTGCCTGCACTTCAGTCCCTCAGCCTACAATACTCTCCCCTCACCATTCTTTGTCCAGCAAAACCCATTGAGATTTTCCCTCTCACTTCGTGCAGGAAGTGCTTCTTTTCCAGATAGAACTGGCCACAGCCTGGTTCCTCACAACCCCTCTTCCACATCACTGCATCTCTACCTCCCTCAGCAACACCCAGGGATCAGATCTACCCAGTACCCAGCACAGTGCCAGGCACACAAGGCTTGGGGGAAGCATGCTTGTAAAATCGGCAGAGGGAAAACTTATAGTCTGGGGAAGTATTGAAAGTGGCTTTAATAGACTCATAAATGGAGAGCAGACTGACAGCTGTCAGAGGGGAGAGGGTTGCAGGGCTGGGGGAAGGGATTAAACAAGAAAACACAACAGTAGGGTGGTTACAGAGGAAAAGATGGTGGGAGCAGGAAGGAGAGAGCGTATGGGGAATAAACGGTGATAGAAGGAGGCTTGACTTGGGGTGGGAAACACACAATACAATATACAGATGATGGATTATTGAATTGAATACCTGAAACCTATATGATTCTATTAACCAATGTCACTCCAATAAGTTCAATAAAAAAGAAAGTGGTTTTAATCTGAGCAGCAAGGTTATATCTTGCACCCAAAATAATCCATTGGTTGCTCTACAAGCAATAAGAATTGACCTCACTAACTCCATTACCACCATACACTTATGACTATAATCGGCCAACAAAAGATAAGTGAGTGTCCATGAAGTGCCAGGCATTGCTCTGAGAGTCTATATTGCGTCGGTGAATAAGGCATGGTCCTTGCCCTGTAGAACCATGCTAGCTGGGAAGATATGTAGTATACATCAGTAATGACACTGCAACAGGACACACCGTTAGAGAGAGAAATTGTATGCTGGGCACAAAGGAGGGAAGGTTAAGCATTCTTGTGAATATTTCCCCAACTAATTATATTGGATAAATGGGGGGGAAAACCCACTTACTTTGATCCTATACGTTTTCCCAATTTATAGGATTAGTCAAACAAAATAAAAACCACATTCGTTAAAACACCGCAATTTAAAATATAAGCCAGGATGTATTCTAAAGGTGACCTTGTTTCAGTTTTTTAAAAGGAGTTTAATAAGGCAATTAATGTTGAAAGCGAGATCAGAAAGGAAGCTGACTCTCGTAAGCACTCGAGGAGGAACCACTCTGTACACAAACACACCTCTCGTGATTCAGGCGGAGGCCAGCAGCTGCGATATGTGAGCTCCGAATCGTGCCACGGACCACGAAGGCCAAACCCTCTGGACGGCGTGGCAGAACTCTCACGCACACTTGGAAAGAGCGAACCCACATTTACATTAAAACGTGGCAGAGTTTAGGTTTTCCACTAATTCACACGGGCCTTCCTCTGAATCCGCTGGAGCATTTACTGAGGGCTGAGGAATCTCACCCAAACCATCCCTCCAACAGCCCCTGAGTGAATGCTATCATCTCCATTTTCAAAAAGAAGAAACTGAGGCAGGGACTTTAAACGGTAAACGTGAACAGCCTCACTCTTGCACGTAGCGGAGCCAAGATTCGTTCTCAGTTCTTTCTAACTTCCACACCCCCCGGTCATCAACATGCCATATTACCTCCCTGGGGCTTTACCATGTCAGAAAAAAAACCCAAAAAAATGCATTATAAAAATCAGTGACCAAACCTCTTTTTGTTTTTAGAAGTGATAACTGCTGTAAAGCTCACTGTGAAGACTGCTTGGAGTCCCGATGACTTTGCTGGACCAACGAGCCGTGTTCCCCGTCTAAGCTAAGTAGTTAAACAGCACAGGACTCTCAAGTCATACAGCAGCCACTAACCACGCTGTCACCGGCCCGCTGTTTAGTCAGCGTTTGTACCTCACCGGCTCTCTCCTCTTGATATGTGCTTGGGTTACCCAGGGAAATCTGAGAGCCTGCTAATGGGAAGCACATCTGATGCCAAATGTTTCCCTGTGCCCTCTGCTGTCCCAACACTGACCTTAGCGCTAGGGTCTTAATCACCTTTCCTGTGACTTCAAGCTGCGCTCAAAATCTGCTAGGAGGTTCCCCAAGTAGTCACGGATTAACATTTGCCGTTCCAATTTTTCCCCAGACAAACAGCATCCTTTCAAAGGGCCCCTCTGGTACCTTCCTCACGTGACCTACCTGATTCGGAGCGGTGCCTGGTGCCGTCGCGGGGCGTAGTTCTGGGATAGCTAATGCACCTGCACGCGTTACTGCTGACATTTAGAAACACTCCTGACGGTGTGTGCGAGTGCATGGTAAACAGGTGCTATGGGGCCCTTTCCCCACTATCAGTCATCTCTGAAGACTGCAGGCCAGTGACAGGTTTTCGAGACTTTTTGGTCTAACAGCAAGAGATATATTTTTAACAGAATATCAATACTGTGGTACAAAATGGCATTTGGTGTTTATTTGCACCCCTCCCCCCAGCCATACAGCTTAAGGTGTGGGGTTATTTTGAGGCCCTGGCACCCTCTCTTCTACCTGTTACTCTATTTTTTTACTCCTGGGGGGGTTGCAGACTTTTATGAACTCCCTGATTAAAGTACCTCCATCTGAATGCAGATTAAAAGTTCCAGCACCTGAGAGCTCCAAACCGATGAATATTTATACCGAAAACCAGCCGATGAGTATGCTCTAAATCTTCAAATGCAAGTCTAGTCATGGGTTTTATCTTATTTTAGGGCTTACTTTTTTATGAAAATGAACTCTTGCATATTTACGCTTCGGGAATAAATGTTATTTGCAAGCACAATACAGTGGAGGCCTGACAAAGGCATTGCCTTCGGGGAAGGCGACCTTGCTCCTCAGGCAGGTTGCCAGCTCTTTCTCGGGGCTTCATGGCAGGGGGCTCCCCACTTATGACCGGCATAACCTGGGACTCGGGAAATATACTCCTTTGGGAGAGATTATTCATTTAGTGGCTGAGGTAAGTGTGAGCCTCTCCCTAGATGGGGAATTTCATGGACTTAACAATCCCCCTACTTTGGTTAGAAAGTTCTTTCTGGGGTGCTTCTCTAGAAAGCAGAGATTTTACAAACAACTCAAAGCAAAACTTGTTTCAGCATCGAGTTTATTTGCCCTCTCTGTGCCGTGGCTCAACACATTTTGGCTGTCTAGTTAATATTCCCAGTTAACAGGAGTTAGGTGTTTCTTCTACCAGAAGGAGAGCGAACTTGAGGTGCACCCCAAAATCAGACCGCCCCTTCAGAATATAATCAGAGTGAACGAACTCGGCCACTGGGAACAATGAGCTGCCAGGTTGCACGGTCGAGTCACAGTTCGATGGAGCCAAAACCAGAGGCTCCTAACCCAGCTTACTCAGTAACACAAGTGAAAGTTAACACTGTACCAACCAACATCACAGGGCGAGGAAATGACTCCAAACACATCATAAGGTGATTCTTTCAGAGATAGAGAAATGCTCTGTCTTAGAATAACTAAGCTGGGTGCCAAAGAAGCCCACTCCTTCCCTAATCCCCTGGCAACCTCCTGCTGTTCCATCCAGTGCAATAAACCCCCCACAAAAAGCCAAGCGGGGTGACCAGGATTTCGGGAAATACGCGTTTTGATTGAACCCACCATGCACCTTGAGATTTCCGCGCCCTCGCGATACCAAGGACTCAAAATGTGCAAATTTGCCATCATGTTCCTAAACGTATGCCTTCTTTTTCATAAAGTCAGCTTAGAGATAAATGTTTACAAATCAACCCAGTCATCATTTCTTCATTTTAATGCTTAAACGCTTCATTTTGATTGCTGCCTTTTTGACATTTCACCAAGGAAATATGTTTGCATGTTCGCAATGCCATTGAATCAGCAATCAGATCTCCATATTCCAGATGTCATGAGAGTTTTCAACGCAGCTCCCAATAAAATGTATTTCCGAACTTTGGGGGAAAAACACAAATGCACCTTGTATAAATTAAGCACATTACCCTTATTTTTTCTAATTGCTACGTTTTACAGGGTGAGAGTTTCTGAATTTCTTAATTCAAGGATTTCATATCATTCTACATAATATTTTTTGTTGCAATAAATACAATTTTGGATTATTTATGGGAGCAACTTAGGCGTCTTGATTCGTTAATTTTTTTTCCGGTTGGAACAGGAGACATGGAGACAAATCATGCCTTTAGCAATGTGCTCCACTCTCCATCTTCATGAGTCGTTCTGGAACCTTGGCACGCTGACCAGCATAGGAAATTTATTGTCAAAGTGGACAAAGAAAGATGTAATTCTGTTCTCACTCATGCCTTCATTAAGACTGTCTCAACTTCCTGCAGAACCACATGGCTCCGATTCTCCTCCAGCTCCTGGGACTAGCTGGGAAGCACCATTTCCGTGACTCCTTGGCTATCGCGTGTCACTCCAGAGCAATCCACACCAAACTTTTCCTTTTTCACTCCTTGGTGAACTGAATATACAGCTTACCTAGCTCTTTGCAACAGAGTCTAACTGAATCATTAAAAAATAGAATAAACTAAAATGGCTAACCATGTGCCATTTGGACACTACTGTAGCATTTCCATCAGAGGACAGAGGTACCTATGTTTCCTCCAGGATTCTCTTTTTTCCTCCAAAAAGAGTTTTTTCCAAGACCGTTCACCTGATTTTGGAAATGTCCATCCAATGGTCATCTTTATTAATGCAGGAGCATGGCTTAGTGAGCAGAATTATCCTTCTGAAGGCCCTCCTCGTGGGGCACGTCCATCACCACAGGGGGCTTTAGCAGACAGCTCAGTTCCTACTCCATCTATTATTCCTGACACAACTCTTTGGGATTTTTCCTCTAATAAGATAAATTACACAATCCAGTGCTCCTTCCAGTGGGAGGATTTTGCTGGGTGTCTACTCACTTCCGAAGGGCAGCACTTGAAGGGCTTGACTCTGTTCCCCTCCCATCCACAAAATGTTCTGCAGATGCTCCTCCTGACCCATCCCACCTCCTGAAAAATGGGCCTGAGCGAAAACTCGTCTGTTAGTAAAAGAACTGAAAATGTCTCATTCCCACTAGAAGTGATACAAGAGCTGCTCCCGCTCCAGCAAATTTATTTTGCCTTTCAAGGGTTTAATTGCACACAACATGGTGCAGGTTTGATTAAGCCTTCATAATTTAATATATACTCTGGGGTGGGGGTCAATATGTTGATGCCTCGTGCATCACTATGGTGGGAGTAACCAAATGTGTTTACACACCACAGGAGGTAGGTACACTTCTCCAACTCACCTGGTCCTGCCAAGGGTAGAAAGTGCTCATTAAGGACTCATCCAGGAGGGAGCCTGCAGAAGGGGTGTGTGTCCTCTCGGACACTATTTCTGGTTTGCTTGGCAGGCACGTTTCCCTTGGGGAGGTCCCAGGTGGGGCACACACTGGAATCTTCCAGTCCTGTGCCCCGATCACTTTAATGAGAAAGCAATGTTGAAATATTGGCACCTTGAGTCCAGCCAACATATGGAGCCACTGTACAGGCACTTAATTGAACTGTTTTAAGATTATGGAGACAGTCACCCGGTCAATGAGCTTTTATTCTGTGAACTCAGGCTTTGAAGAGGTGATGCAGAGGTAATAAGTCTGTTTGCCTTTTTTTACAAAGGATGGTCTTTTAAATCTTAGAGTCCATGCTCCTGCAGTGGGTTTCTGATGGGGCACGGGAAGGCGGTGAGTTACGGTGCATCACTAAACGTGAACCGCATGATAAAATCTCGTGGTTTGAGCATAAGACACGGAGCCTTAGTTATCCAACCTCCTTCGGAAAGTCCAAATCTGAGGTGAAGAACCACAAGAACAGTGCCGTGGAAACGCTGCATTTGTGAAGTCATTGTACGGACTACCCCCAGGAGGAGGTCTGCTTCGGCACAAACAGGGAAGGAAAACAGCACGGAGTGAGGAGTCAGGGAGGGACTCATTCTTGGCCCTGCTTCTCTCTGCGGAACGGTACATAGTTTTCCAGACTCTCCTCTCACCTAAAAATTGTAATATTAGACCCACTTCAGAGGGGTGATGTTATGAGCTGAACTGTGTCCCCACGCCCCCAAAATTCATATGTTGAAGTCCTAACCCCCAGGAGCTCAGAATGTGACTGTATTTGGAGATTAAAGCTTTAAAGAGGTAATGAAGGTAAAATGAGGACATACAGGGGCTCAATGCAGAAATGACTAGTGTCCTTACAAGAAGAGGAGACACTGACGCAGAACCCCACAGAAGAACGTCCATGTGAGACGTGGGGAGAAGACAGCCGTCTTCAAGCCAAGGAGCGAGGCCTCAGGATGCAATCAACCCTGCCAACACCTGGATCTCTGACTTCTAGCCTCCAGAACTGTGAGAAAATACATTTCTGTTGTTGAAGTTGGCCAGTCAGCGGTACTTTGTTATGGCAGCCCCAGCAAACTAATGTTTCTGAGTCTCCGATGCCATCAGATACTGCAGGTAGGTAGGTGCTCAGCATAGCACAGGCCTTCAGGAGATGTGAGTTCCTTTCCACTCTCACCAACCCCATTACACAGATGCACTAATATAAACAGGTCAGTTAAGATGAGTTGCCTAAAGGTGATAGAGTTAAGTGAAAAAGAAGGAAGGCTACCTTCCAAATTTCAGAATCCCCACTCCCAGTGCACACCTGGTCCACTGGACCCTACAGCCTCCCACAAGAAAATGGGAGCACAGTGGGTGCAGGGAATCATCAAACAAAAGGCCTAGGTGATATTCTTGGCCTCTGGCCAAGGGTAGATTCATATCTCAGTATAATATCAATGTTTCTAAGACACAAGCAAGGGGTCAGCAGATCACTGTGTACAAGTAAATGGCATTGTCAAAAACCCCTCCTCTGAAGTGCTCTCCAAACAATCAAGCCATGTCTAACCCCTCTTTTCCCTCTTCTACAGACAAAACCACCTGACAATTCCGTGATGAAAACTAGCCCAGTCCCTAACTACCACCACCCCCGAAAAGCCATCTAATGTGACTATGAAAACCCTTCTCAGTCACATTCATTGAACTTCATGCCAAAGAGAAAACCAGGACACCAGAAGGCCGGGGTTGGCACAGAACCCAAGATTCTGAGTCTATAAATGCCCACACCCAATGTCCGTGTGCTCACCAGATTAAACCAGCTTCAAGACATCTAAAAGTTAGAACAACAAACATACTGCCAGGTTTGCAGTTAAACTGTGGTCAGATGGGGACACCGGGTCATGTGTGCCCCTCTTAATCCCCCCCTGAAGGTCAGGTAGCTCACCTAGGACCTGAGAAACATGCATATCCACCCTCAGCCTGTTCCCGTTCAGTGTCTCTAGTTAAGTCAGGTCTCTCTCAACCTCCAATTCTTGGCACTTTTAAGAGCCAGAACCAAAGGGACAATTGGAGGCCATCCAACTGCAGTGAAATTAGAGGCTGCCTTAGATACACCAGAGTGTACAGAATGGGACTTGTTTACTCAACATATAAGTTAAGGTCAACAAGGGAAAGAACGCTTCCTGTTCACAAATCCTTCGGGGCTGTTTGTTTTGGGGCCTCTGGTTGTTCCTGGTGAAATCCCAAACTATGTGCCTGGGAATAACCAGCTTGGTCACATGAAATTCATTCTCTTTTGCAAATCATAAGTCTTACCAGGCCTAACAGGATTCAGTTCCTGCCTGTTCTTGTTAATTAGGTAAAGAGTAGAATTGTCTCTCTTCTCACAACAGCAAGGGCCTTTGGCCATTAAAATGGTCAGCTCTCCCTTTAACCTGCACACTCCATTCAACTAGAAACATCATCGGGAGAAATCGTGTCAATGCAAAGATCCTAGTACGTGCATATGAATACATTTCCCCTGCCTGAAACTCGCTATGACACGAGAGTATTGATCTTGAGATGCTCCTTTAACCTATGAGACACTCGGTGTCCTCTACCCACACCTCTCCTAACATCTATATTTGGAGCTGTATGTTGTGATGTGTCCAAGGAAGCTTGTTTCCATTACCACTGCCTCCTTGTAAACTCCATGAAGCTTTCCTTCCTTTGAATCGATGGGGAATGCAAAAAGTGGGTTAAGCGATTGCAAAAGAAGCAAGTTATGAAGTCAGTTTTCTCCACCGTCAGATACTTTAAATTTCATGTTTACTAGTGAAATTTTGCTAAATGGTATTAAAAAAAATTAACTGACATTAATGACTCTAAGTGTGAAATACAGACTGCTTGGGTAAACATCACTTTCCTTTTTACAGAGTAAGTGGAGAAGCAGGCTTTTGCTATCAATGGACACAGTAGAATCCTGACAATCTTGGCTAGTGAGAAGGGACAGGCTCCCAGCATGAAGATCATTGTTTGCTGCTACCTGGACTTGTTTCCCATTCTCATGGCCCCAAGACACCTGAGGATTCTTGCCAGCGTGGGGCAGGATCCTGTGGCTACTGCACAGAGGGCCCACTTCCTTCCTCCCCACATATTAGCAAACACTGGGACACAAGCGTTAGGCAAACTGCAGACTCAGAGATGCACAAGGCAGTGCTCATTTGTGAGCTTAAATGCTGGAACTGAGCGCACCAAAGAGAAAGGCAGTAAAACTCGGGTCCATTCTCAGTCATCCAAAGAGTTAAACCTAAAAGGCGGCATCTCTGAAATGACGTCATCTGAAAACCCAACTGGAAGCCTCTTCAACAAACAAACAGAGACAGGTTTGCTCCTTCCCAGTGGAGAATGGGGAGGGGCTGGGGCATCTCCAGGTACCAAGCAGAGACAGGCCTATCTTCTGTCCCACCACTCCAGAGGTCATGGGGACAGTGTCCCTCAGTCAGGGGAAAAAACTGCCTGGGATGCCTGCCTGTCATGAGGCTGTGTGAGATGCGAGAGCAGAGGCGTGGGTGAGAACGATTCGCCCTCAGCACGACACCAAGGGTGACGTCAAGGCTCAGTGGAGGACAGGACTGGAAATCGATCCAGCAGGCGTGGCATCTTCTAAGCTAAAGGCCTCTCGGGGCTAAAGATGGGACAGGTACAGATACACCTGAGTCACAGTCAGGAGGGCATCTATTGTGGGGTGCTGATCTGATCACGGGCCCTGTGATCTCACTGCCCTTAGACAGAAATGAGGAATTTCTTTTGTTCATGACAATGCCAAGGATCTGTGATTTCGTGACCTGATCATCGGACATGACCACGTTGGAAACTTTCTGAAAATAGTACGCTCTTCCAACCTTCATATTACCAGAAGAGGGCTGAGATAATACACTCCGCCCTCAACTCCGTCACGTACCACTAATGGCTCTAGAAATTCCTAAAAGGAATGCCAGGCCCTGGGTGTACGGGAAGCTGAATTATATGGCAATGGCTTAAAAATAGGATTCTGCTGATGAAAGGGGAGACAAAGGAAGGTGAATCCGTTTCTTTGTGCTCACATGCCTGAGAGAAGCGTGATGTGAGGATTCTTTAAAACCCCCAGTTCTTTATGAACGTCCTTACCTTCAAAAACCACCAAGAGATATCAGCCCTTTTAGACTGGTTAGACGTTACCCCCATCCCACCGGAACCCATCCCAAGGAAAGTGAAGATAGAGAGTGTCCCGCCCAAAAGTGATGGAGGGAGTGCTTAGCCTGGTCCCTCCCCTGAACCATAGTGACCAGTTCTCCAGGTAGCAAAGGGACTAATAGGAGCCGGGAGAACCCTAGGGAAGGTTCATCACACGCACGTGCTTCATACAGCCGTTGGAGGCCCCGAAAGATGCTGAGCCGGGGTCCCTAGAGCAGTGAGCTAGGAGAGAAATGGGGAAACGAGGGGCAGGAAACATCCCTCTCTCCAGAGCTTCAAAGTAACTGATGAAATGGCTCCTGTGGTTCAAAAGGCGGGGGGCGCAGTGAGGAGGCGCGGAGAACCAGCCCAGGGCCAACTGGCCTGAGCCCGCGCTCCGCCCTGAGCTCGCCCACCCCGCAGGGAATGAATGCAGGGCTAGAAGCGTCTACACAGCTGTCACAGGCAGAGTGGCTGGGCTGATAGAGTGCGACCCCAGATCTGGGGTTTACTGACTGGCTGAGTCAATTCATGCATTTCTCAGAGGAACCAGCAGGGGCTAGAGGTGGAGTATATGGAATCCAAAAAAATCACTCTGTCAAGCAAAAGCAGCAGACCCTGGGGGAAAGGGAGCGTGTGTTCCCCTTCCAGTGCGGACCCTGTCTCACTACTAGCTGTCCTCTCGAAATGACCACCGAGGCATCAACAATTCAAATGAGAGCCGGGGTGGTAAAGGAAAGTTGCTTGTTTTCATGGCGTATCTTACTTGCTTGGAGGCAAAATCTGTTACTGCATTTGGACTCCTGAGAAAACGGGCTGCATCTCTTGCTTCAGGATCTAAAGATGTGACCATCTGAAGCAAAGAGAAACATCCAGTTTCCTTCAGTGAAAATAAGACACCGTAGGCCGACAGGTTCCAAGAACAGCTACTGGGGAAAGGGACCACTTTGCTATTCAGGGCACCAAATCCGCTGCCAGACAGTGTCTCAAACACCATGGCATCATGCTAAGAACAATCACCCATATAAATACTTTGTGACCCTCTCCTGAGGTGCTCGAAGAACTCACCTTTCACAATGTTAATCTGTTCTAATAGAGTCGACACATAGTACTACATCCACTCAACAAATTAAATCATCGTGGCCCACATAGCCCAACCACCTAAAATGATGGTGTCGAGGGGTAATTCATACAGCAAAGACTTATTGAGACCAACATCAGAAAAGCATTCCAGGCCCTACTCTAGGCAGCAAAGAAGAAAGACAAAATCCCCTGGTCTCCTGGAGCTTGCAATTTAGGAGGGGTGGAAACGAAGCACTAATAAAGAAGTCAGGAAAATGTGTATTATAGTGAAGAGTGATAGGAACATGGAGGAAAACAAAGCAGGGAAGAGAGAAAGAAGGGTGCTGGGATTGCAATTTAAAAGTGAGGAGGAGATGGTTGGGGAAGATCCCTTAGAGAATGAGAAACAATTGAACACAAGCCAAGGGAGATGAGGGCATTGGCTATGTGGCTCTTCAAAGCAGGAGCATTCCAGACGGATGAAGTAGGATGTGCAAGGGCCCCGAGGCTTCAGCGTGGCTGGGATGGTCAAGGAACAGGGAAGAGGCCACTGCGACTGTAATAAAGGGTCAGTAATAGCAACGTTGAGTAAAAAAATTGTGAGCATAGGGTGAAACTATGTTTACTAAAACATATATTATATGTATCTTTTAAAAATATGAGACTACACCAAAAATGCTAACAGTGGTTATTTTGGAGGGGAAGAATTATGAAGGTTAAAGGTTAATTTTGTTGCCTTCTTTTCGATTCCTTCAGTGGTTCATTCGACAAATGTTTATGGAGAATCTGCTATGGAGCAGCCGCTGGAGACATAACGGCAGACAGACAGACTGATGCCTTTCTCTCCTGAGCAGACAGTCTAACAGGGAGAGGGGCAAATAGGAACTAGGCAAAACTACTGCAAGTTGTGATGTGCTGTGAAGAATGAAACAATAGCTGAGATAGAGGGTAACAGGTTTGGGAGAAAGTGGTGAGGAAAGGTCTCAGTGAGGAGGTGACTTAAGTTGAGCCCAAAAGGATCAAAATTGCTGATCATTAAGAGTAGCTAGAAGAGCCTTCTAAATGAGGGACTAGCATATGCAAAGGCCCTGAGGCAGGAAAGAGGCCTGTTTGTGGAAGTAAGATAAAGGTATAGTCGATGAGGAGATGTCAATCAGAATAGCATGAGATGGTGTGAGTATGAATAGTGTATATATACTTATAAAATACATGTGTATTATAATGTATTTGTATATATATGTGTGAGCATGTGTGTGTGTGTGTGTGGTGTGTCGTCTGACTTGGTTATATGACTCTACCAAGCATTTTGTTCACTCAGTCATTCAACAAGTATTTATTGACTGTCTATTGTATGCAAGTAACTGTGCTAGGAATAGTTATAAGTAACACAGACATGGTCCTTGCTCTGTGGAAGGCTTAAGTCAAATCAGAGGCAAAACCAAAATCTCAGAACTCCCACTTGGCTTGACAGCAAGCTGGGGAAGAGCCAGTGATGGATTTCAGGAACCTGGCAGTCTTACTCCAAGTTTGTTGCAGGCTTCCAGCAAAAATCGCAGCTAAACTGGTTTTCTTTCGCACGCTTTGGACTGAACAGTGAGAATATATGCTTTCACTTATTCATCCTTACACTCACATGCGAGCAGTCCCCACGGACCACATGCTCTGCGCGGACGCTGTGCGGAGAGGTAAGGGAACAGCGATGGGAGCAAGTTTCCCCTGAAGGGGCTCACGGCCCGTCTGATGAGACAGTCAAACGGCTCCAGTACACAGAGTGTCCCTGGAAGTGTCCGCACAATTTCCTCATATAATGAGTAGCCTGTCCCATTTTAACAAACTGGTAGACTGGTGTTAACTTCTGATAGCTTAAAGTCGCAAATGTTCACTGCCCTCACCCGTGGCAGGGTTTATGATCCACGATGTTAACTTCACCAGGGCGCACGATGCTCTTGTCCCTCGGTGGCCTGAGGGACAATCTGGTGGAGGGAGGTGTGCACAGCCCTGTGAATCAGAAGCAGGGAAGGCCTGCTTGACAGTTTTAAGTACAACTCCCCAGGGGAAGTGATGATGCAGCTGAGTTTTGGAAGAAGACGGGAGCTCACGGAGCCCTGGGGTTTCCATTCAGATTTGTAAACTGGCTCTTGCAGCCAGCAGGACCCTTCTCCCTGTCGCTGGTGGCCTAGGTGTGGACCCAGGGAGGCCTGCTCCTTGCTTTAGATAAAGAGCTGCGTGCAGGGGACCCAGTGCTGAGGTCAGACGATGAGGCCACGCGGAATGGGAGGGGCTGGGGAGGGACGCCCCCTTTCCTCCTTCCCGCCGCCAGCCGGCCCCCTCCCTCCGCTTTCCTCCTCTCTCCGCGCTCCTCCGGTCCCCTGGTCCAGGCGTTAGGGCAGCGCCAGCATCCCTGCAAAATGCACGGACCATCCCGATAAACGCTAGCCCTGCCCTGATGCCGGCCGGCCGTGGGCAAAACAACCCGAGTGTGATTCTGTAGCTCTGCCAGGGGCACGCGCGTTTTCGATAGCAAGCTCTGCGAGGGCAATAAACAGTGTTGGGGATTTCCTTTTTACTTTCAGTCTCTGGATCCTTGAGAGCCAGAATAATTAATATCCTGCATGACTCCACACTTTCCTACACTTCCAGATACATGTGTTGTATGGAAAGCCAGTGTTTACTGAATATATATATGCATACACATATACATGCACACGCAGACGCGCACACACCAGGGACATGCACACCAGGCACGGGCCTAAGCACTTTGTAAGTCTTCGCACATTTAATCCTCACAACTTCCCTGTCATCATCTTCACTTTATAAAGGAGCAAAGACATAAGTACTTTGCCCAAGTCCCTCAGCCAACACCAGCAGCCACAACCAGCCAGTCTGGCTCCAAGGCCACCCTGAGCTGTGACGGCAGGTGCCTGTGTCGCCCTTCATTGTAGACACTGCTGCTTTTCCCACCTCTAGTATCAGATAATGGCACACAGATTCACTTGTCTAATGGTCTTGCCCAGGTCACACCCTCAGGCCCTTAGCCTGTCTCCCTGAATCTACTGCTGTTTTTTTCTGTAAAATCCTGGTGTTCTGAGAACCTTCTGACCGGAACGGCAGATGGCGCCTTGGAAAAGCCAAGATTCATCCTTCCCTGCTTTGGTGATCCCATTTCTAGGAGAGGAGGTGTTTAAAAAATCAATGCACAGAGAAACAAAATAATACCATATTCTACTTAGGTTTATAAGCAACCAGCTAGAGATGGCTCAAGACAGGAGGATTATTCCAGATACATAATGAACAAATTTAATAGTGTGGGCCTTATTTATACTTCTGCCATCAGCGTTAATGATGAGTCTATTTATGCTAAACCTCACCACATTATGGGAGTCATTAGTGCCTGTAAGTGAGTGAGAATGTGCTTGAACTTCCACAAGTACGTGGAACTTTCTCTAAGCCTTACATTTCAACGCTGGGAAACACAAGTCCAACGAGTGTCTTCATGCCCACATGCCTAGAACAACTATTTGGTATCATGCCCCAGAGAGTACCTTCATGGCCAAACAAGTTTGGGACTGTGAGTTAAAGAGAGTTCAACTGATTTGTTTTGCCTCAAAATCTCTTACACTGTTAATGGGTCCTCTGTATCTCCAAGATGGGACACGCTACGTCAGATTTTCCGAATGTGGACCAAAGGAACGTTCACCAAGCGAGGACCTCTCTGGTTATTAGTTCATTAAAACACTGATGTAATGGATGTTGCATCAAAGAACTGTGGCAAACACCAGTATTAAATCATAACCAGTGTATAAACAGAACATACACTGGTTCATTCCTTAGCATTAGCCATGTGTATGCCTGGGCCTAGCAAAGTTGTCTGTCCTCATGTAGAGGTATTCCTGTGGGGTACCTGAGAATGCACATTTCTGCAAAGTTATAATTGGAAAGGACTCAATAAAATTAAAATCAGGGTTTCAACAAAGAACCTCAAAAGTCTGCGTGAGCATTTCCCCTGTCAATGTCAGCGAGAAGTCTCACCTAACCTCAAATGTCCTTATACCAGGGACCACAGGCACCTTCACCCACTGACTAGGGAAGCCAGCATCATTAGATCCAAAAGGAGGTACAGATTAAACATCCTAATCTGATCAACATTTCGCCAAAGATGGGCCATCCTCAGTAGACAAGCTATATGCAGCCTAAATGAGGCCTGAAAGATGAAATCAACACAATGGCCAACATTGGACCTTAACAGCAGCTGGGAGTGGGGCTATTTGGAATGGGGCACCAGGATCACCCCATGCAACAGATCTGAGCACCTTGTGGCCGTGTCCCCATCATCAGACCACATTATCTGAAGAGGGAGCCCCATTGGCTCTCCAAGCCATTTCCCTGTTATTTTCTACAGTACTTGTAGTTTAATGTTATATTATTTCTCCTTTTTATTGCCCATGTCCGTCCAGTAGAATGTAAGCTCCATGAGGTCAGGTACAAGTATGCCACATCCATCACCATAGTCCCCTTGCTTAGAACAATGCTGGCCACAGAGTAACCACTCAATAAACACTTGTTGAACACTGAATGAGCAGTCTGCCTGTGGGGATGGTAGTCCTAGGTTTTAATTTCCTGTCCTACTGAAGTAAAGACAAAAGCAGGCAGAGCCCTGGGGTAGAGGTAGATGCTACATATGTCCTTGGGCTCATACGACAACCAGAAGATCAGGATCTTCATAAAAGGAACTGTTTCCCCGCCTCCTGCGTCAGAGTAGACAGCACCAAGCATTTGTACAGCCCTCTGTACCAAGGGGTCATGTCAAAGCTTTTGAAGACTTGAGAGGACCCGTCCCTGTGCCTTTTCTTGCACTGCGCATACTTTATTGCCTGCCCAGCCCACAATCCCTTCTAGAGAACCCGAGTCACTCAAACACCCAGAAGGGTCTGCCTGCCTCCTCACCTAATCTTGGCCAATTGGATAAGAAATGACCACAAGGTCACAGCCTGACAACCCACTGCCTGACCAGGGTCAATCAACTCAAATTTTCCAAAGAGAATATCTTAGACCCACAGAAACTATCATCCATTGGTCAGAAACAGTACGACTGTGAGATCTTAACCAGTCAGGGTGTAGAACCATACTGGCCGATGAATGAGCAGAAAGAAACCAATCAAAACACAGTGGAGCTGGAGAGAAGCAAGAAGGAGCTGCTCTAAGGCTTCTGTAGTTAAGAACCTTGAAAAGCCAGGCCCCACCCCCTTAGAAACAGCTAGAGATGCTCTCCACCCCTCACAGATACCCACCTCAGACTCACCTGAGGCCTGACCAGTTTTCATTTTCTGTATCTCTGAGTGTGCCCCCAATTCTGCCACACACACCTTTTACTTCAACTGGCTTGTGTGGCTTTTCCTGACTCACAATCAAATATACTCTTGCCTTCTTTGGATCTAAGGGGCATCAGCATTCATATTTGACATCTGTGTTTTCAGATGTAAATTCTGTTTTCCACCCTTCCTTTGTGGCCCTGCTTTAACCATACTATCCTTCTAAAGTCTTCTTTGAGCCACAGTAGAATGAATGACCAGTCTTCTTACAGACTCAGTCATAATCTCTAATTCCACGTAGCAGGCACTGAAATTCCCTCCCCTGTGTGTTGTGCAGCTACTATAGGCTGCCAGGTTCCAGCCAGGATGGTGGGGGAGACATGGTCTCTGACCTCGAGGAGCTCCTAGCAGGGTGAAAAGAAACTAGTCCATCAACATATAAGTTGTAGCACAAAATATTAAGAACTAAACAGAGCGACAAATGGGCTGAGAGTTCTGAGATCTCCTGGGTGGGTTCAGGGTCAGAACTGGTTCCTATTTGAAATGAATCCTAAATTGAAAAGGCCAAGTCAGGGGAAGAGATGATTTGCTCACCAAAATCAAACCTAAAGGTGTCTGTACAACACAGGAAAAAAAATGTACTTAGAAATGTTTCTGTCATGTAGACATGACATGATACATGTTTGTCAAGGCAGATGAAAAAAAGCACTTCCTCTTCATAAGTAAGGACATTCACAAACAGTACCTGAGATGACCCATTAATGACATAAGACTAAATGCCTCTCCAAATGCAATGTAAACACATGCTTGATTTATCACTCAAAACTCTAACATGCTCAGTAGCATCAAAGACGGCATTCAAGGCATGCTGTGTCCAAATATTAATCACCGGCTGGTCTTCCTTTTCACCGTGCCCATTAAAATCATTACTGCACTTATCTTTAAATGGGGAGGAAAAAGCACACTCGAATGAATGGCAAAAATAAAACTGGCAAAACACAAAGCGAATCTCACAACTGCATGGAATTCAAGGATAAAATAGTTCTTCTGATCAAGAGCCTTCTATATGAGTTCAGTTATTATTAGCTCTATCCATCTTGCATGGCAAATCAAGAATAATGAAGAGATGCCACCTGTATGTATTTCCATAATTCATTATTTGCTCCTAAAGCCAATATTTCTGAAAGATAAGGCCAAGGTGAGCAGTATTAATGAGTTGTTGGATTTAGAAGTTTTAAAAAGATCTTGCTACTAGCATGTTTTATGACAGTCTGCTAATAAAAAATAAGTTGGCAGGGAAAAGACCGAATCTGTGTCTACAGAATTAGTCTGGGGTTAAAGCAAAAAGGCCTATTGGGTTACCATTTTTATGACTAATTTGCTTTGCTCATTTAGGGAATCAATTCGCTGCCATTAAAGGCTTGGGTTTCCTATATTTTACAATTTACACACATTTCCTGATGTGAATGAGCTCTGCAGTTTGTAGGCGCTCAGACAAGCTGTCCTCTAATGGTGCGATAGATGCACATGTTCTTAAAATGCGCTTGCAAATAGAATGGAAATAGAATGGAAATGTCACCATGCCTACCCCTCTCAAGGAATGGAAACAAACTCTGAGCAGAGTGGAAGCTTTGTTCAGCACTTATATATATTTATAGATCCTCCCACAATAAGCCAGTTATGAAATAATAGAAATTAAGAGGGGGCCTTCCTAGCCTTGATTATTTTCATCTAAATCGAAATCTAATTTTTCCTTAAGTTACAGCAAACCTGGGGGGGGGGGGATTGAGCTTCATTGTTTGGAATAGGATGGATGACTATCCTTCCAAAACCCTTCAGGAAGGTGGAGTGCCCCCAACTTTTGGAACAAAAGAGGTTTTACAAATCATAATAAATCAATAACTCATAGACGGCATGACAGATACAGAATATCCTTACTTAAGATGAAAAACAAATTGTGCATTGCGATCCTGAATCAATGAAAAGCTAAAAAATCAGCAGTGCAAACAATATGAGAGAATCCCATTTCCTCCTCAGTCACGAACTGAAGATGTACACGGGGCTGACTTTCGTGGTTAAAAATGCTCCCAGGATGGTCTGCTGGGGAACTACCTAGTAAGAAGGTCAGTGGAGACCCACTCGCTGCGGGATTTGCAATGCGGAAAGGACAAGTGGGTAGAACTTAAAAGGGCATTCTACACAAATGTAAATTTATGGATTATTCTTCTACAAACGTCCTTTAGCCAGTATTTTGGTGGCTTTGAAGCCTCTCTTCTCCTCCTGGGAGTATGAGTGAGAGACCTCTTGCTTAGGCTTTTGATTAAATGATGTTCAGAAGAAAACCTATCAACATAGACTCAACCCTTCACATTAAAACTAGAGGGCTTAATCCACCCCAATTAGCCCAACTCCTTTGAAATTTGACGACCTTTCTTTTCTCCTGCCAGTTAACTCTGAAAGATTGTGGTCGGAGGGTAACTCCTGAATTGCAAAACCCACAATGTGCACTGCACACGGGAGCTATGCTCATTGCAGCCATCTTTTAAGCACCTAGAGCATTAGGACTTATGTAAATTAAGCCCCTTTCCTAGAAGAGGACTCTGACACTTGGAACTGTACATGGACATGCACAAGGTCATACATACCACGGGTCAGTCTGATTGCAAAGCCCATTCCTCATGCATCACACCGCGGCTGGGTGCTGCTATCCACAATTTGCCTAATTGTCTGCTGCCTCCTCACACACCCTCTCCTCTCTATTCTCACAGATCTCCTTAATGTCCCAAACATGCTTTGTGCTCTGTCACTTGCACAGTTTTTCACATGTAATTCCTCAGTTCTGGAATCCCCTCTACTTTTTAAAGTCTATCATTCCTCATGTTCTGCTATAAGCACCATCTCCCCGAATTCCTATTGCCTCTCGTTGCTGCCAACAAGGCATTTCTACTGCTATCTAGTGTGAGTTACCCTCTCTGCATTTCTCTACTTCATCTCTCCTCCCCATCGCAAACTATACGTTGCCTAATGGCAGAAACCATGTGTCTAGCATCTTAGTTTATTCAGGCTGCTATAACCAAATGCCATAGGCCGGGTGGCTTAGACAAAAGAAATCTCTTTGTCACAGTTTTAGAGGCTGGGAAGTCCAAGATCAAGGTGCTGGCTGATTCGGGTCTTGATGAGGGCCCTCTTCCTGGTTTGCAGGTGTCAGCCTTCTTACTGCGACCTCACTTAGTAGAGAGAAAGAGGGCTCTGGTCTCTTCCTCTCCTCATAAGGCCACTAATCCCATCCTGGAGACTCCACCCTCATGATGTCATCTAAGCCTAATCACCTCCCAAAGGCCTTACCTTCAAATACCCTCACATTAGAGTTAGATCATCAATATGTGAACTTTAGAGAAACACACTCAGTCCATATCATCCAACTAATACCTATTGAATGTACATATTTCTGTGCCAAGCACCATCCCAAGCCCTTTATATTGATTAGATATATTCATTCATTCATTCACCACAATAACCCTACTAATAGATACTGTTATTGTCTCTATTCTGCAGGCAGGGATGCAGAAGCACAGAGTGATCAGTAAGGAAGCCCATACATGGCGCAGCTAATGAGTGAACACAGGCCTTATGGTTCCAGAGGGCACAGTCTCATACACATCCACGCCTCTGAAAGAGCACCTGGCAAAGTGGCTCAGCCATAGGCAGAAACATATAAATAATTGCCGAGTAGTTGGAACAATCTAACTCAACCCAACTCAGAGTCTGTGGTCTCCAGAAGCAGCTGGCCCAGTTGTTTAAACCTTAAAGCACAGGGAGGGGAAACGCATGGCCTTGTGCCGATGCTGGTCTTTTGTTGAGGAAACCGAAAAAGAATGGCATTGCTTCTCCATTGAGGGATTGTTGGAGGCTTCAAGGTTCTTTTCTCTTCTTTTTAAACTGTTTCCACCCAAAACATAAAGATAATTTTAAAAAGATGATTTTTATTATAACTACAAAAGGCTGGTGTGTCAATTTTCTAGTTGTACTTACATATTTAAAAAGAAGCAGCTCTAAAAGCAAACTATTTCCTTAGTTGGGATTAAAATCAATGAAGCTCTGGAAATCAGCCTCCATTCATGTCAACAGTTATGGAACACCCGAAATGTGTGAGTCACTGTGACTAATTCCGGGGCACCAATATGCAAATCAACACCAGGGAGAGAGAGGGCAGCTTTTACACAATGCAAAGTATACCACTATATGGAAAATATACATGAATTTAGGGAGCACACAGAAGAGACAGGGACGGAGTTGGGGCTTTGAGGTGAGGTTGGGAACCATCAACAGATGCATTTGTCCAATACTACAACATGAAATGCGGCAGAGCCTTTGTTGAAACATTTGAATAACTTGCCACTTAATATTATTATTATTACTGTAACGATTAGTCATAGCTGTGAACTGCCTTCCAATGACTGCAAAAGGCATTAGCTAAGTTCATTAAGCCTTTATCAAGCATTCCCATAGTTAACTGTTGAGATTAAAACACTCCTACCCTAACTCCAGATCTTCAATGTCTAAATGTCTATTTACGTATACAAATAAGTTGGAATTTCTCAGATGTCACCTTGTTTGCCACTCGGCAACCCTTCCATGTGCTAACACTTCTGTTCAAGACAGGAGACATTAATTAAATAATTAGCCTTGAGCTCAGACATGTAAACAAACACAATTCATGAATTTGTTAATTGTTCCTCCCTGCTGTGGACATGAGCTATTGTTAGCAGCAGTAATAATAGCACTGACTCTGATTTCAGCGAGACACTTGGCTACAGGAAGCAAAATGAGCTCAGATGTGGAGAAGGCACCGGAGAGGAGCACAGACTGTTTGAAAACACCAACTGTACCATCACTCTGTTTATATGGTCACATAGAAGAGAACCTGGAGCACTGGTAAACCGAAAACAACCTAGTCAATGGATATTAGAATTTGCACCAAACACTGACAGTTCAATTATTTTTGCCAGGCTCTCAAAACTCAGGAATAAAATAACTTTGATAACATTTGAAGAAACTGGCATGCTTTGGAAAAAATATCAAGCATTAGCACCATCCTCCTTTCAGCAGCAGCAGATTTGATCTGAGTAAAAATGAAACTAGATGGCGCAGACTGGTGTTCCAGGATTTCTTTATAAATGAAGTATAAATAGTAATTATCAGCAGGCCTGTGTACACTGGGCATGGAAGACATATGCCCGTTGACAACAGGTTTCCAATAGGAAATATCAGGATAACTAGAAAGCAACCCAAATTATTTTTCCGGTATTTGTTAACATGCCAATCACTGCTTAGTCCATAAAAATTTCATAAAATGCTGTAAACATTTCCCCATGTTCTTCATTTACATGAAAACCTAATGATATCATTTCCTGTGACACGTTAACGGGGTTGATGGTGACTCCGTTAATGAATGAAGTGGTGTGATCGGAATTTTATGGGTTGGACTGTAGGGTTTCTATCACTACAAGCCCAGAAACAAGATCAAATTGAAACCAAACTAGGTCCATTTGCCCCAGAGAGGAATTCTGGGCCTGTAAACAAAAGCAGTTCCTTAAATGACAAATTGGGAGAGGGGACAGTAGGGAACATATGTGAAGGGGAAGGAAGGGAGAAGTGAGTATAGAACAAATTATCTCAGAAAATCCAGATTTTCTCACAAGGAAAGACAGAGGATCATGGGGCAAAAAAAAAGTGCCCACAAACTCAGGAGCTACCCTTCCCACTAAGGCACCTGAAATTGATAATCACTGTTATTTGTAATTTTATTCAAACTGCAAAGCCCAATTTGAATCCCATCTCCTCCAGGAAGTTGTCCAGTGTTACCACCTGCATGCTCTCCCCTTAGCCTGGGGACTCAAAGCTTCATTCTACCACAGTGATTGGGGGTCTGTCTTCATTCTACCACAGTGATTGGGGGTCTGTCTTCATTCTACCACAGTGATTGGGGGTCTGTCCCGGCCCTTCAGTCAGACTGGGAGCTTCTGGAGGACAGGAGCTGGGCTCCACAAATCTCCCCAGGACCTGGACCTGCCATCCCACCCACAGCAGATGCCCAAAAATCTCCTCTCAAGTAAATTAATCAAGCAAATGACTCTCTAATATTGATAGGATGTGAATATCTTTATTGTCTGCCTGTTAGTGCTTTAAGAAATTGCAAGATAGCCTGGGGGGAAAGGCTATGCAAAGAGGCTTTTGCAAGTCATGGTGGTGTGGCACTTGAATAAAACTCAAGATACATGCCCAGCCAACCTGGTTAAAGACTTCCTCTCTGCTTTCGAGTATCAAACTTTTCCACTCACTTGAAGCCAGGCGAAGGGCATGTCCCTGTCCCTTTACAATCAAGATGTTGTTAAACAGAGTCATCGAACCTTGAATGAATGAATGAGTGAGCAAGTGAGTGAATAGGCACCTGGGACCTGGGAATTCAAAAATGAGTGAAGCTCTAATCTCTGCCCTCAAGAAGCACACAATCACACAGGAAACATAAAGCAAGAAACAACTATGAAAACCCACATCATAAAGGCAGGGTGAGCTTAAGTCCCAAAGGAAAAATGAATGATGTCGATTGAAACAAAAGAGAGCTGTTAACAGGCAAGGGCACTGGGGAAAGATACCCACTCATCAAGGGGGACAAGGGTACCCCCAGCCTAAATGGAAAGCCCTGGCATGACGTCAGCAAAGCACCCAGCGTGCTCAGTGAAGTTCCAGGTTCTAGTCTGAGGTCAGCCACTCAGGAGATGGATGGCCTTGTGTGAACCTCTCTCTTCTTTGAATCCCAGTTTATTTAGCTGTAGATAGGAAAGCCACCGCTGCCCTCAGTGGACTCTTGTATTAGAAGTGACAATGTGTTTGAAATTGCCTGGCCAGATGTTTTGCAGAAGGCAAAAGCTAAAGACCTTAGGGGGCATTTGGGCAACAAATCAATCAATTAACTATTTGCAAGAGGGACGTTCTGTGGATCCAACACTCACTGCCAAAATTACAAGGGGGATATACCAGGACAATTCACTTTCTGTGCCCGCCTGTAGCTTGTGGTAAGGTTGTGAACACACATACACACAAGGCAAGTGTGACCCAGGGCTCGACGGAAACCGGGGTGGCCGACTGTCCAGGTTTAACCCAGACCAAGTGAATTCCCAGGACATGGGACTTTCAGCGCTTAACCCAGGCTAGTCCCAGACAGATGTCATGAGTTGGTCACCACAGTGGAGAGATGCAGGTTACAATCCCACAGGAGCTGCAAGGAAGGAATTAGATAGGCGGAGGATTGGTGCAAAATAAGGACATTTTAGACCCCTACATCCAGCTGTTTCTCTTTCTTCCTGATCTCAGAATTCTGAACATCTGTATTTAAAAGAAGATCCACTCACCATAAAATCCAAATGTAAATAGAATGCCGAACTCTGATTATGAACCCTCGCTTTGGGTTCTGTTGGGTACAGGCAAACAGTGCTTTTCTCATTTTGAAGATGGATAAACTGAGCTCCACAGACAGGTTAAAGGACTTGTTCAAATCAACCACACAGCTGGAAATAAAGCCCAGTTTCTTTACCTCCTGGTTCACTATGTATTTTGGGATCTATAACAGAGGCTTCAAACAGTGTTTAAGTTCTGTTTAACCTTCGTGGGGAATATTCCAATTAACATATCCACCCCCGGGGCGTTTCTCCCAGTTGAAATTTTCTTTTTTTTTTTTGTAAAGTGAAGGAGACACACTCTCCCCACCCCCTACCTCTTTTTTTTTTTTTTTCCCCCTGACTAAAGCTGGCAAGCATTAGTGGCTTCTTTGGTTTTCTGCTCAATTCAACTCAAGAGAAGCTTGAAATGAATTCCATTTTTTGTAACAGTTAGGAAAGGACTGTTCAGGGGTGGGGAAGATCAATCATTCGTGAAAAATGCTAGGTGTCCCATTATGGTATGATAAGTTCAGCTGCATAGCATATGCATTTTTTTGCTCTCTGAATAAATGGCAGAAGTCAGTTCCCCATAAATTCAAAATGTATATTAGAACATGAAATCATATTTTAAGTGGATTTCACATATTGCTTCTCTTCATCATTCTAAATACCAAAGATTAAGCTTGCCACTTGCTCTCGCCGTCTTTTTCTCTGCCTTCTTCTCTCTTTTTATTTCTTCTCTTTTGTTTAATCAGATATGAATGGCGGTTGGTGGCCTTTATGGCTCAGAACTACCTGAAAGGGAAAGGGGGGAAATGAACTCTGCCGGCTCTCTTCACCCCAAACAACATTTGTTTTCATTATGACTGCTCCTGGCCTCTTTCAAAAGGGCACTGTCTCCCAAACGGTGAAGCTGACCCAAAATACCTGCTCACCAAGCCTGCCCCCAGTTCCCATCTGGCTGCTCCTTTCATACAGGACATTCTTCCCCCCCACCCCCATTTAATTGGAACTTCTTCAAGAATCCCACAGAGCCCGGCCGGTGTGGCTCAGCGGTTGAGCGTCGACCTAGGATCCAGGAGATCAGGGTTCGATTCCCGGGCAGGGCACATGCCCGGGTTGCGGGCTCCATCCCCAGCCGGGGGCGTGCAGGAGGCGGCCGATCAATGACTCTCTCATCATTGATGTTTCTCTCTCTCTCCCTTCCTCTCTCTGAAATCGATAAAGATATGTTTTTTTAAAAAAGAGAGAGAATCCCACAGAGAGCCAGTAGGTACGGTCCTTAAGAACCTTAAGAACCCAGATGACGGAGCCGTGTTTAAATTCCATCTCTATCACTCTGTCACCTTGGCCAGGACTCTGAACCGTGTCACTTAACCTTTCTGTGTTTCAGTGTCTGTAAGAAAGGTAGCTGCTCTTTGATCATCAGTACTGTTCACAGGAAAAGTCTCTCTGCCAGACTCCCATCCCAAATGGGTCCATAACTTTGCAGGTGCGACCCGGCCTCAGTGTCTGATCCTCTGCTTATTCCTGTCCTCTCAGTTGACCAGCAAAGCTCGTCACCTTCCTACAGCATCAACCCCTGTGGGGCTCCTTCTGTTTGTGGGCTCCTGTTCCTCTTTCTCTAAACATCTCCTCAACTCTGTCTGCATTCTCACCTAAAAACTCTCATTTCACATTTAAACGATGTCCCAGATTTATACCTTTCACAGCGACTTTCCCCCTGAACTCCTGACTCACAGAGCTGCCTTCTGTCCCCCTTCACCTGGATGACTAACAGGCGTCCCAGCGGTAACCTGACCACAGATGTCGCCTTGAATAAGCTCCTCCGGGCTCTTCTCTAACTCAGTAAGTGGCAGGACCATCCATTCTGTGGCTCGGTCCCAAAGTCGAGGAGTCAGCTTTGGATTTTCTCTTTTCTCTGCCCTCCCAAATCCATAGCTCAAGAGCTCCACCTCCCAAATCTGCCTGATCGGACCACATCTCTCCATTGTTATTCCTGCTGTTTTAAATGTGTTCTAGATCTCCATGGCATCCTTCTAACTGATCTCCTTACTTCAATTATTGCCTCTGTGCCCCACCCCACAATTGTCTCTCTACTCTGCAGCCACAGAAATCAGAAAATAAAATGCAAAGCAAATTAGATATTTTCACTCCCCAGTTTAATGGCCCACCCTCCTCCACTGGCTTCCTCTTACATTTAGAATAAACTCCCCTCTCTACCCTGGCCTTGTCAATGCCCACTGTGTCTAGCCCCTGCCTACCTGTCCACTTTCCTTCTCCTATTCTCCTCTACATTTACTACACTCTCCACTTCGTTCCTTTTCATAAATAATCCAAGCCCATTTGTACCTTAGGGGTCTTTGCAACTGCTGTTGCCTCTGACCAGACTGTCTCCCTCCCCCCGCCACAGTCATTCAGGTCTCTACTCAATACTAACGTCCCAGAGAAATGTCCCTACTGTTCTACCTACAATAGCCTCAACATCAGTCACTTTCTAGCTCATTACCCTGCTTTATTTTTGTCTAGACTTCATTACTATCCGAAATATTATTTCTTTGTTACTCATTTATTACCTGTCTTTCTCCAAATTCCATGAGAGCAGGCACCTTGTCGGGTTCACAGTCCTATTCCCAATATTCTTAAAAGACCATATATCTTACACTCTTCATAAAGATTTTTAAGTGAATGAGTAGCAAACTTTTAGAATCTCTTAATTCCCTGAGCTCATCCACGTTGTTCCAGTGAGGTGTTTTGCAGGCTTAGGTAATTATAGTGTAATTAGCCTGAAAAGCATTGTAAGTTGTAAGTTAAGGAGCAGCCGAATGAGTGTTCTGAGGATGCTGACCACTTGTTTATTGTCTGCAGAATGGAATACACACACAGAACCTGGCTGCAATGGTTGTGGGGCAGCTTGACATGATATAAGAAAAATCTTTTTTATTTTGAGGGTCACAAACAATTGACAGAAGCTGTAAAGAAAGGTGTCAGAACTTGATTCCTAAGGCACTTCACAAATAGCTAGCGATTTGCCTTAGATGCTTCAGTAATTTGTTAGTTTATTGTCATTATCAGTGGGTAACGTAACCTATAACATACACAATATTTCAACCATTCCAAGATGCACATTTTCCCACATTTTACCTGGCTGGTATCAGGATGTATCTTACAATTGATAGTGCATGGTAGTTAAATTGGGAACACCTTCTCTTAGTGATATACAAAATAATGGTACTTAACATATGTCATCTTAGACTCAATAATGTATAGTAATTCATTATAAGTTACATTGGTTGAATGTTGACTCTAGGTAAGCATATACAAGTGTTCCTTTATTAATCCTCATAATGAGCCTATAAGATAAATGACACTAGAATTATTTTATAACTAAGAACTAAGGAAAAGGGAGATAAAGTAACTTTTCTAAAGTCATACAGCTTTCTAAGGGCTAGGGCCCAGAATTTAATCCAGATCTATCTGACCCCCAAACCAATTACTGTCACCATTGTGCTATAATACTTATTAATTGTTAAATTAATAATTTAATTAATGCCATCACAAGGGAGTCAGAGCACATATTCAGTCCACGTAAGCTCCCTTCCCCTCTGCTCCTCTACATTTGCCTCAATGTAAGAGCAAAAACCGTGCTCCAATTCCATGATTTATGTAAAACCTCTTAGAGGGCAAGCTGTGGCAGTCAGAGTCTGAGGTCTGGCTTTTTGAAAAGATCTGAGCCCATATCAAAGGCAGCAAGTTAGCTCGGAAATCAGTGGGGCCATCTAATGATTGGGCTGCCAAAGGACCACTCGGTGATGAACAGGGGAGAGCAGAAGAGCCAAATTAACTCCCTGCTCAGTCTTGACTCAGAGGGACACTAACAGGATTAGACTTTGGGAGCAGGTAGGTTGAATGTACTAGAACGAGCATGGGCGGGTAGAGCATAGAGGGAAAGGCACTGGTTTTCAAGTCTGACAGTCTCAGGCTAAAACCCTAACTCCCCTTCTTCAGTCTCTGGGCCTTGGTCTTCCAATGTGTAAATTAGTAGAGGAGCTACTTCCTCCGTAGAGCTGCAGTGAGGGTTTGTTTAGGTCACAAATATTCATTGAGCACCTCCTATGTGCATGTGGGATACATCATTGAACAAAATAAACATCCCTGCCCCCCACTTGGGTTATGTTTTAACAATTAGTGCAAATGGATGCAGAGCATCTAGCATATTATTTGGTTATTTATAAATAATAGGTATTATTAAAGCTATTAAATAGAAGGATTAACATCAGATATTATGACTGACCCTGGTGTCCAGCTGAAATTCACCCAGGAATTATTCACGCTGATCCCACCTTGGGGTCTCCTCTGCCAAGAACTTTCTTCATCAGGATTATCATGTGTCTGCCCCCTTATGCCATATTCTTTAATATTTTTAGAAATGATCTAAATAGAAGTACACACCCAGCTCTCTAGCTCTGCTGAACACAACAAACTCTTTGGGTTAATAAAATGTTCAGCTGATTGAATAAAAGGGCAGAAAGAGTTCACAATGCTACCTGTTGCTCAGAAAAATAACAAAGGAGTAGCTTTTTAAGAGCAGAAAACTGTCTTGAATTGGTAGAGGCCCCACTAGGGAGAATTAATAAATAAAAAAGTTTATGAAGGGCAAGGGTCTCCCCTCTTGTTTGTCACAGCATCCCCACATCTAGAGCAGAGCTAACACATAATAGGTGCTAATTTTGTGAACTAGAGGGGAAAGGGAAGGCACTGGACAGCTGAGATGTATTTCCATTGTATTTCAGGGCCCTGAAAAAGGTAGAGGCCTTGGATGGGGGGGTAAGAAGCTAAAATAGTGCTCACCCCTAGCCGTGTTCTTCGTTCCTGAGACCTGAACAGACAGTGGGTTGTTTGCCAAAAACAACAGTTATGATTCTCACGACAAAGGGAAAGAGTTGGGACAGAGAAAAGCGGGGGCTCATTTTTAGCACGGACACAATGGCCAACACAAGAAGCCTTTGTCGGATGGGAACATCTGAAACATCAGGACTCTCCTGCTTCCCTCAGCCTCACAAGGCAGGACCTGCACAGTCAAGGAGTTTCCTCTGCTGTGTGATCTCCAATAAACATTTGACAAGCTTGATGGCACTGGGCTTTCACATTATAGCATTTTGTCATGGGAGCCCAGTGGTGACAGTGTTTGTGGTCTAATTTCTTAACTTCAAGAGGCTCCTTAGACAGAAACCAGAAACTTATCAGCATGAGAGGAGAAAATGCAAAACCATTTCATCAGGAATGGATTTTTGAGAACCTCTGGCTCCAAAGCCAGCTGTTCACTGGGAGGTGCAACCGTGGAAGATATGTAACCATGGGAGGCGGCGAAGACAGTTTAACTGGTAGACTTTGCTGTGCCTTTAGGGTGAAAACACAAAGTGGGGACTACGCCAAATCTTCCTATATGCCTAGAAGAAGCAGTAACAGGAAAGGTGTGGGTACAGAGCCCTCAAAACAGGAGGGAGGCAGATGCTGGCTGTAGGATGAGTGATCAGAAAAGGAGTTTGTCAAAGAGTCAGAGGTTCCTTCCAAAGATGTGGCTCCCAACTCTGCTGGCTGGTCCCAAGGAAAGAACATGATGCAGGATTGCCTCGGCAGGGAGGCAGAGCAGACCCTTTTAAACGGTCCAGGCCCACCCTTAGCAAACAAATCTAAAACACCAAGGTTCCAATGATTTTATTCAAGGGCCCCCCTTCTCAGGACTGGCCAAATGCTCTCTCCCTTCTGAGCATACGCTCTAATTCTTAATTCCAGCCTGCTCCCCACTAGAATGTCCAACTCAACACAATTCAATCCCCACCTTCAAGATTCAGCCCAGATTCCACGCCAAAGGAGCCCAGGCTTTTGAGTAAGCACATCTGCTGTCCGATACCAGGCCATCCCACGCGTGATGGAAACCTGTGGGGAGGCAGCTAACTCCCCTGATCCTCGGTTTCCTCACCTGAACAATGGAGCTTACAGGACTTATGTCATTCATGGGAATGTAGTAAAATATGCTGAGAGGTTATTAGAAAGGAGAATGGTGCTGGACAGGCAGCAATTTATAAGTCAAGGGGCTTCCGATTAATTGGGGGATATAATATGAAGCAGTAGCTAAGGGGGAAGAAAAGACAGTGTGCAGAGGTTCACATGGTAAATTCGAAGGGCAGGGAAGGGACTGACCGGGAGCCATCATGTCGCCAAGTGCTATTCGCCACATCGGGCCCCGGGAGACGCAGAGGTGAACAAAAATGATATGACCCATTTGCTCATGAAGCTTCCATTTTAATGAAAAGAAATGGACTTTGGAGCCAGGCCCATCCGGGTGTGAATTCCAGCTCAGCCATATTGTAGCAATTGGTCTTGGGCAAGTGATTCGACCTCACCAAAGCTCTTTCCTTAGCTGTGAAATGAGGTTAATACTAGCTACCTCGCAGAGTTCCCGCAAAGATTAAGTGGGATTCATATGTAAAGAGCCTTTCCATTGGACAAGGCACTTATGAAATGGTCTTTCCTTATTTCCTTCTCAGTGGAGTTTTATGCGATACCAGAAACGGCCAAGGGTTTTGTTTTCTACTAAATACAAAAATAAAAGATTTATGGAAAACAGGCACCAAGAGTAATTTTTTCCATCTCCCTCTCTAAAAAGTAATAATTTACAAACTATTGTCAAATGTGTATTGTTCTGGGTGAGCATCTCGGCCCCCACATAATATTCTTTATTTTGTCCTGAAAAATAAAGGCTCTCATGATTTGAATGCTCCCCACCCCCATGATCAACAGCATTGCCAATCTGTGTACGCTTCCACTAAATTATGTGCCATGCTAGATAAAAGATTTGTTTTGAAAAACAGCCACTTCCAAAAATAAGAGAGTTTATCAATTCCAATCATTCTTATCCAAAATTAGTTGTCAAGTTTCAATGGCTGAAATGAATTTAACGACATAAATTCGGAACCACTGCTGAATGACTAATGCTACCTTGCAGAGCAGGCCCAAATACACAGCCCTGGTGGGGCTCTCCAACTACGTTGAAAATATCAGCACTTTTGTCTTATAATAGAGTCTATTAACAACAGTTGACTGACATTAGATGTAGTCAAACTAAGCATCAATTTAAAAAAATATGCTGACCTTTCCAAAAATTAAGAAGCAGTTGTCCCACGCTCACCAAAGAGAAATTGGAATAATTACTGTGGCGTTATGAAACCGAGTTATTAGACTAATAGACAGCAACGTTTTTTCTCACTGCCGCAAAAAGCTAGCAAATACATTATGATGCTGTAGCAATATTGATATTCATAAAACCTCATTAGGCCGACTGGAAGTCAAACATTAGCCAATCGCGCTCCCGATTCCTACTTACAGATCAAAGTTAAATACGTGCTTTAGCTGGTTAGAAACCAAATGGAATTCGGCATCCGTGTTGCTCTCATTAAGCAGCACTCTGTTAGGCTGTGTTTAAGACGAGTAGCCCATAGGGAGCTCTTCCCAAACCAACGAGAAGGCCTCCTTCCCACATCAGACCTGAAACACCACGACTGTTCATTTAAATAAACACATCTGCAAGCAGTCTGGATTTCCTCTGCCCTGCTTTCCCTGGTCATTTCACCTTAGGCTAGTTTTTATAGAGCAAAATGAAAATCCCATTTCAACAAAATAATTCTCGTTTTCAATGAGAATCTCTGTATGGTGTCTATGGTGAAATAGGCAACCATTTTCCTTGCATGTTTCTTTCCTTTCTCTGACATTAACTCTTAATTAAAGGGAAAGACATATAAACTGATTACGCAGGTATTATGAGCGAGCAGGGCTCCCTGTGGAGGAAAACGAAGTTGAGTCAGGCAATAGCCAAGTCGCACAGGCCCTGGTGCAGAAGCAAAATCTCAGTATCGCTGGTTTGGGGGAAAGAGCAGGAATCCTTTTTCTGGATGAGACAGTGTTTTAAAATCCCAGTAAGCAGCACAAACACAGCAGCACCAGCAGAATATGTGTCCCATCATCCTGAGACGGCTCGCCATGTCTTCTACATCACTTATAAATTTCTAGTCCGTGGCTGGGGTTATTCCACAGGGTCGCCAGGCCAGGGAGCAATACCCAGAGACTGACAGCTTTGTCCTGGGCCTCCCATCCTCAGACTCTGATCGTATCTCCTCGATGCCACATGTATATCAACAAGACGGCATATATATCTAGTTGGTATGTACACACATTTCGTTGGCTTACACAAGGGACGTCAAACAGAAAGGGGCTGACGTGACGGTGTGGCGCCCTTCCCAATGAGCTGCCTTGGAGAGGCTGCTTCAGGTTTGCTGAGAGCCCGGCCACACCGCATACGATGCGCACGCGGCCTTCGCAGCCTGCAGCACACGGGCACCGCGTGGCTAGTCTTTGCTTTGTGCCGGGTGCACAGATTGGAGGTAAATAAACCTCCTGGTTCTGCAAAGGAAAGACCCAGAATTTCTGTAAAGGGAGGAGGGTGGGCAAGTGGGTTGGAATGGGGGCTGGGGGACCTGTCTCAATGTGACATTTTGCACTGTAAGTGCACTGTTTTGACTTAGCACATTCGTTTGGTGGGGGCAGCGGGGGGGGGGGGGGGGAGCCTGCGGAGGGGGAAGGTTCAAAGTCCCTCCAAGCTGCTCTGACACAACTACTAGCAGTAACTACAGTTGCCTATTGATCAGTATCTGGCTCCTTTTTATTTGGCTCCTTTTTAAACCTCGAAAAACATGGAAGCATTTGAGGAAAGAAAAATAATTTAAGCAGAATATTTTTTTTTAATTTTCACAACAAAAATTTCTAATAGACATATTACCAAATAAATTCTAAGATTAAAAATAACTTATCTTTTATTTATTTTTTTAAAAATAACTGAATGTTGGTATTTAGGATCCTGTACCTGAAAACGCATGAAGTTTGGTCAAACTAAAATTACAACAATGACAAGGCATTATATTTGCAAAAGCATTAGGATTATGAAGATAAAGCAAATCTTTGTATAGAAACTTTCAATTTACAAAGTATTTTGAAATGATATGAACTCTCGGGGTCGCTGTTGCAACCGTATAAATGAGGTGGGCAAGACACCAAAGTCCCTATTTTATGCATCACAGAGGAAACGGAGGCTCACAGGCCAAGTGGCTTGCTCACATCGGCACAGTTACATGGATGAGCGCAGGCCGGTGCCCCAAATAGAAGCTTCTAGTTCAGAGCCCCTTCTACCGTATCCCAACTTTGTCTCCTCAAACAATGTTATGCTAAAGATAACCCCTCCGGGCTTAGAAGCAATAACATCCCAGTAACATTGAACACTTTTATTGCCTAATTTTTTTTGGCTTCTAATACCATTCTCAATAAAAGAAGCCAGAGCTCCTTGCAGAAATGGCTGATTCTTGAACTGAGACAAGAAATACACAAAATGACCCAGGAGCATCTTGCAGTGACAGAAAGTAAGGAAGTGCTCACACATACACATACACACACACACACACACACACACACACAATACACACACATACACACATATACAATAACAGGAGCATGTCAAAAAAAGCCAAGAACCAACTGAAATTGCTTCCAATTGCCAAAGTTGGAACAAGATAAATATCATAGGATTGGATTATAATTTGAAGTATAAAATAAATACCCATGAGTACATACTGATACAAGTAAGTTATCTGAATAAATAAGTAAATGAGAAAGACATACTCGCTCATGCAGCAAACTTCCAAATTATTTCAATACATAGACTGCCCTCAAATAGGTGTAGTGTAACTCCAGCTTTTTAAATGTGGGCTGTGATTTCCTTCCCAAAAGTCCAGTATGGAAAGGGGAAAATAAAAGAATAACTTTACAGTCGAGAAACCTGACAAATGCCACGTCAACCAGCTGATCAAGGTCGACATCAACAGTGATAAGTCATGTTGACAGCATGTCCCCTTGATATGATGTGATGAAAATGGCACTTTACTTCTGCCGTCTTCCTCCCCAAAACCCATGAACCTGATCTAATCATGAGAAAGACATCAGAAAATCCCGACTGAGGGACAACTTACAAAACGCCTGACCAGTCCTCCCCCAAACTGTCAAGGTCACACAAACAAGGGAGTCTGGGAAATTGTCACATCCAAGAGGAACCTAAGGAGATGTGATAACCAAAGGTAAGGTGGTACAGTGGATGGAATTCTAGAACAACAACAAAAAAGGACACTAGGTATAAAATGGAGGAAATCTCAATAAAGTATGAACTTTAGTTAATGGTGAAGCATCAGTATCGGTTCACTAACTGGGACAAATACACTGTACTCGTGTAAGCTGTTAATAATAGGGGAAACTAAGTGAAGGGTACTTAGGAACTCTGAGTTTTCTTTGCAATTTTACTTTTAAATCTAAAACTGATCTACCACTAAATGTTTATTTTAAAAAAAGATTACCTCTGCACCCAAACCATATACGTCACATATTAACCATTTCAAAGGACAGGCCTGAATTCAGGGTAAATGAGGAAGTTCAACTATGACTTCTATGCACTGACCATCGTGGCAGCCCCAAAGCTGGAGCCACCTAAATGTTTTACAGTAAATATTTAAAAATCACAAGATCCTCCATAATCTGCGGACCATCCTTCCTCAACAATGAGCAAACTAGTAAAAGCCCCCGAGGCAACAGCTGCTAAAGAAACAAGGAAGGCTTTTAAAAATCAAGAAGCGTGGCAGATCTGATTCCAGCCCCAACAGTCCTCTAAGTGGTGGTGCTGGGGGGGGGGCGTCATTCACAGTTGGGGGCAGAAGAGGCAGTGGCTTCGGCTGGAGTGTCTGCACCCAGGGCAAAAGAGATCCTAAAATTGCAACTTTAAATGCATCAGGTATTGACAGGGCCATCCACGTGGCAGCTAAGTGGACATTAGTGTGCTATAAAGTACCTGTTGGAGCCTCACAGACTAAATTATTTTCCCTCCTACTTATATACCAAGAGGGTATAATATACTGAGGGGGAGAAAAAGTCTTGATTTTTAAATTGAGCTAAATTGCAATGCCAGGGCAAGGAGGGGGCCAAAGTAAGATGCTAGGCGATGAAATGAGATGAAATGAGATGTTGGGCTACACCCTCCAAGCCTGCTCACATGCCCCACCTACAGCAGAGGCTGGGCAATACCCCATCAGCTCACCGCCAGGGTGGAGGCCTTGTGGCTCAAACCGTATCCACTCTGACATCCCACCTGTTCAGGACAGAATAGCTATTTTCCATCTCAAAGAATCATGGTGCTGTCTCAGTTTTGCAAGGGACTGGAAAAGCTGGTGTATCCTGAGATCATTTTATACCTGATCCATCATCATAGGATCCCTGCCAAGGGCTCCTCCAGCCTCTCCTTGGGACAAGGGCCTCCCTACCTTTCAAGGCATGTTCCGAGGACATCAATGCGCCTGCTTGATCCCATTTCTCTGATGTCATCTTTCACTCTTACTCCCTCCACTCCAGCCATCTGACCTCCTCACTGTTGCTTGTGCCCTCTGCGTATGCTCTGGCCTCAGGGCCTTTGCACTTGCTTGTTCCCCTGCCTGGAATGCTCGTCTGCCATTTACTCAAATGACTTCTTCATTGCCTTCATGTCTTTACCCAAGTGCCACCCTCTCAGTGAAGCTTTCCCTGGCCATTTATTTAAATTTTCCCATCCCCACCTCCATCCCCAATGCCCTGTCCTTAATTGCTTAATGTTCTCTACAGCATTTATTATCATCTAAATACTAAATTTTTTACTAACTTTTTTTATTGCCTTACTTGCCTCTCTAGAGTTTAGGCTCTGTGCGGTTGGGATTTTTTATTCATTGCTGCACTCCCAGCATTCAGAAATGTGGCTGACATGTGTCACTAAATTCATATAAATCTATAAATGAATGGATTCTTAGCTTGCAAGAAAAACTTTCTATTTTATGAGCAGGCTATATTTATAAAAACCTTATACACTACCCCTATAAAAAGGTTAATTCATTATATATACAGAGCATTCCACTTTTATGGTATTATAAACTTTTTATGAACATGTCTCTTTAAGACTGATTTTGGTGTAGAAAATAGCATCACCTTACATGTTAAAAGTGATGATAGTGACACAGGTTTCTTTTGTTTCTTACTTAGGTACTGAATGGGAAATTCAGAAATATATGTGAAATTCATTTCTAATTCCTCACTCTCCTCCTCTCCTCTACTCAGAGCCAAGGGCACTGCTTTTGACATATGACCACAAAAAGACTCATTGTACACAAATGTTCATAGCAGCATAAGAACTAAAAAGCAAAAATAAATACAAATGTCCATCAACTAGTAAATGGTAAAGCAAAATGCGGTGTGTCCCTCCCATCTATTCAGCAATACACAGACATGATCTACTGATCCACGCCGCCACATGGATGAAACTACAAGACATTATGCTACATGAAAGAAGCAAAACTCACATAGCGCATGATCCCCTTATATTAAAAATACAGAAGAGGCAAATCTATAAAGACAGAAAGTATATTAGAGGTCGTCTGGGGCTGAGGGTGGGATTAGAGATTGACTGCCAATAGACATGAGGAATCTTTCTGGGGCGATGCAGACTTTCTAAGTTTGGATAACGGTGATGGTTGCACAATTATTATTTACAAAAAATCATTGACTTGTATGCTTAAGGCAGGTGAATTTTATTTATCTGATTGAATGTTAAATACACTTTAATAAAGACATTTAAAAAAATTTTTAAGTGTTCAGAAACCAGCCGGGCACTATCTTATCGCTGTATCTCCAGTGAATACAGAGGGAGGAGGCCTGGGAAGAGGAGCCTCCAAGATCGGTCCTCTGCCGGGGCAAACCCGACCCCTACTCTAATCAAAGGGAGAAAGGGCTGATCCTGAGCCCCAAGGCCTCTGGGATGCAGCATGTATCACAGCAGAGCACTGAAAAAGAAGTTTAAGAGTAATCCCCACCCTTCTGGTAGCCTATCAATGGGAAAAAATGAGATGTTAAGATAAACTCCCAATTTAAGAGTATTTTAATGCCTGAGCCCCCCAAAAGAGAGCAATTCGTCAAGCGTTCATTTTCCAAAATATTGGTTGAGCATCTACTTTGTACAATCACTAGCTAGGTGTTAGGGGCACACAGATGCATCAGCCACAGCAATGCCCAGAATAGTTCTGATGCTGTCACTGGAAGCTCAGTGAGATCCAAGTGGGAGCCCCAGCCCCCTTCTGACAGCTGAGACTTCCTGGGAGGGTGGAGGACCAGGCACAGGCAAGCCCCAGGCCCATCTCCTCCAGGGCTCCGAGAGAGGGGTTCAAGGCCTGGAGGCGCTCCCGAGTTGGGTGTGAAAGAAGGGAGCGCCGGGGGTGTTTTTATGTAATTCCTCCCTCCCTCGAAGGCCCAGCAGTCTGGGTTCTGCCTCACCGTCAGTCTCTCTCCCTCTGGCAGACAGTTCATCCGGTGAAATCAATAGTTTAGGGAATCAATACGGCACAAACACGGCCCTTTCCCTGGCTGGTGTAGACTCTCTCCCCTCATTCGGAAAACGCTAGCGTTTCCTTCGCATCAGCCCCGTTGGTGACTTAAAGGCCCCCTCAGCTTCTGCCATCTTACCCTTCTCCTCAGCTCTGATGTGAAGACCCTTTGAAAGTGACTCCCAAAATGCAGGGCTCCTGTGTCCTGGATTCAGCCACCCACTACCTATCGCACATGGCATTTTAGCACCTTCACGCTTCCCCATCAGCCTAACAGAAGACTGTATGTGGATGTAAATGCTGTGGACAAAAAGGGGTTCCAGGGAAAGTAAACTCACAGGGCGATCTGGTCATAAATTCATAACCAGGCAGATCGTGGTTACTAAGAAGGTTATCTCTGCCTTAAGCAAGCCCTGTCCATTGTTTCTGTGCATCTAGGTTAACACACCTCTGAAACGCCTCCTGTCAGACCCTCCTTCTAGAGCATGCAGGAGGTGGTCTGATTCCCACCTTGCTTTCTCCCACCTCCACATAATCTTCCTTATGGGCCCTCCTTAATTTCAAATGCCTAAGAGAAATTGCAACGCTGATATTCTCTGGAGCATTTGAGATCTTACTGCCCGACATGTGTCGCCAGTTTGGCTCAAATAAACTCTTATAAAAATTCTCTGCAGGTTTAGAGGTTTCTTACACCAACAATGTGAGCAGGTTGTACTGTCTGCCCAGGCTCGTCTCAGATGGCCTGTGACGGTAGCAAGTCGCCCATCCCTGGAGGCATTCGGACAGAGGGCTCGGGGATAGGTCAGAGGTAGTGAGTCATCATTCTGACATTGCTCAAGGGTTGCTCTGAGTGGCCAGTCAAGCCCTTCTAATTCTGAGATTCTGTTATTCAAAATGGAGCTGGTAGATCTGCAAGATATTATAAAAGCAAAATAGCAGTGGTCAGTATTGGACAGGACAAATAAGCCTCCTCCCCAAGAAATTTTCAGAAACATCTGGAAAGAGGCAGATTGTCAAAGGCCAGACAAACTGAAGGCAAGGAAGTGGAGCCCAGGTGCATTAATAGCAATGGGTCCACGTCTGTACACAGTAGCTGGAAAGTCTGCAACGCTGGGTACATTTGGGGGAGAATATCACAGGAGGATAGTAACAAGTTCGAGGTTGGAACTGGGTCCCCGTTTCACTTCTGCAGTTCAGTATGGTAGCTCAGCAAGCTGCGTAACCTCTTTCCAAGCATCAGTTCCTTCATCTGTAAAGTGGGAATAATAACTCAGAGGTTTTTCCGAAGATTAAATAGAATAACTTTGGAAAAGTGGTACACACAGCGCTTCCCGGGTATCAAGATTATCAATTCATATTCCACTGAAGTGTCCTGTTTCTAGATGGTCAGCATGGAAAGCAACTATCAGATGCCCCACAGACTGACCTAGAGAGGTACAGCCCCAGGTAAAATGCCAGGCTGGCTCGACCATAGATCTGACTCATGGGGCGCCTCTTTGGCATCTTGTGAAGCTGCCTGGCTGAGCAGACTTCTCAGTAGGTTCGTTGCCACTCCAGGGAGAGCATTTTAAAGAAAGCTGCAAGCCGTCCGACAACCAGCATTGAAACAGCAGGGAGCAGACTGGGTCAGGTCTGAGAGGGCAACGTAGGCTTGTCACTTTGATTTCTATTTCTTTGGGGAATCGTACTGCTTGGACTGATATTCACTTTAAGCTTAGAATACTTGTGTGTGCCTTGCAATTTGGAATTACACACAGAAAAAAAAATCCCTTCTGTCAAAGAAACGTAGTAGCCAAGCACACCCGGCCTGAGAAGGTCGTGACAGAGTCATGAGCCACATCTGCATACACACCTGGATCAACATATAACTGAGCATGATTGTGGAAGCCAAGGGCTGATTGAAGGGGACAGAGAACCAAGCCATGTGCCTGACTCAGCCCCATAAATGACAATGGAACCTTCCAACGAATCCTTTGCAGTTTCTTGGTCTCCAGCACTGTTTTCCAGCCTAGTCTGACCATGACAGTCTGCAGGAATGCTCACTAAATGCAGGTTCCCAGGCCTCCTTCTGGAAAGTCTCAGTGAATAGGCTAGGTAAGAGGCCCCTGTACTTGAACATCCCAGGGGATTCATGGGAGTAGGCAAGTTGGAGAATACTTGTCCTAGTGCCAAACCAGTTAGTATTGGTCTGGCTTCTTAACAGACACCTGCTGAGGGCCTGGTGTGAGCCAGGAACCTTCTATAGGAATGCGCCTGGGGTGTGCCTCTATTCCTTCCAGTTTCCATGTGACACAGTGCTGGTTACCTCCATTTTAAAGACAGACACCAAAGCTCAGGGAGGTAAGTGACTTGCCCGGTGCCAGAGCTGGGGTTCCAACCCGTGACTCACGGCTACCACTCGGGGCCTTTTTCCATGACCTCATGGTTGCCTCAGCAATTTAAATCACTCCTCCATCAACACTCCCAGACCGATGATCCGGGCAGCCATGTGGGACTAGTCATGGGATTTTCCCAGACATGTCTTTCATAGCGGCCAAGAGCAGCTGCACAGCAAATGGGATGTCACTGGCTGGAAATGGCACCCTGCCCGACGCACAGCCTCTTTAGACATCCTGTGAAAATGCCCTGAGAATGCTCTAGCAACGTGTTTATTTTCTCTGGTGATACTAAATACAAATGCTGTCTCCCTGGACTCTGGTTGCTCGGGGCCTAGAGGATAACTTGATAAGAGTAACCAGTGCCTCGATGCTGCTCCCTACAGAGCCCTCGCTGTATATATCATTAGTTCACACGCTTCACTGTTGGGTAAAAATGCCATTAGAAAACGTATCATTTACCCAATGGACCGAAATGGGTCCCAAGGAGCTGTTCCAATCTAGCAGGTAATTATGGGGAAACCCTGTATTATTTACTGGAGAAAATGGACCATCGCCCTGGGAGGCATGAAGGCCCATCCCTGCTCTCCCTGACAAAGAGGGGATCCCGTTTCATGATAACAGCCATTGAGCTTACTCTGATTTCTGGGACTTTTCAAAAACATGCTTTTGTTGCTTGTCTTTTATTTTATATATAGCTAATGGCTCCAAGCCAGCCATAAATAATATCCAAACAATTCACCGTAATCCCACTCACAGCTTTGTTTAGCAGAAGAGGGCCCCAAACGCTCCGAAGCCTCATTTAGTTCGTGGCTCCCGCCATGCCCACTCGAACAGGCAGGATATGGCACCCGGCCCCGGGGCCCTCGGAAGCTCAGGAGCCCGGGGACAGCTCTACTGACCACCCTCGCACGCAACCCCTCAGGGGACTCCGACCGGAAACACAGTGGATCATAGGACTTAACCTTCGCTGGAGCCATCTCAAGTCCGGGGGTCGCTGAGCTGGGCTTTGTCTCCTCCAGGAGGAGCCCCCCTCAGAGCCTTAGCTACGCACGGCCCATTCCCCCCACTGGCCTCGGTTGCAGGCACTCGGGGGCCCCGCGATTTCTGTGCGTGGCTTGAGAAGGTCCCCTCTTCCAGCTCTACCGTCCTACAAAACAGTCACAATTCTCACAGCTCTGTCCCTGCACCCAGGACGCGCCGACACAGAGGAGGGCCACCTTCCGGCTGGTGATTTTGCTTCTCCTTTCCGTGGCAGGCCTCAGCCGCTTCATCCTTGGCCTATTCTTGAGTCTCCGCCGCCTCTCATTGTCCTTCCACACAACAAAGAAGCGCCATGGGAGGAGGGGACTGGGGACACGCACAAGGTCATCCCTGAACGGAGAGCGGGTGGTGGAGGATGGGATGCTGCTGGCAGGCAGAAGGGGGTCACGGCGGTTTCCAGGGCGGGACCCAGGAAAGAGCTGTAAACCGAAGACGGAACCTGGCTGGCGGCTGGAAACTGCGCCTGAACAGGCGGCGTGGGCAAAGCCCGCAGCGAGGCGTGGGAAGGAGCCGCCGCCTCTGAGCCAAGGACCCTCTGCGCTCCTGACTGTCACTTTCCTCGGAGAAGCATAGCCCCAGATGGAGAATAATAATAATAATAATAATAATAATAATAATAATAATAATAATGCCTAAAGGGAACCACACGGAAAAGACGGAGCTGGGGGCAGAGACACAGCTGAGGAGGGACACTCAGCGGTGAGGCATGCGTCAGACCCCTGGTGGGACGCAGTTTGCTCTGTGTCACCCATTCTGCACAGAAGTCACTTAAAGGTCCTCATGATGTCCGGAGACGCATCTGAAACTCCGCCCTTAGCCTCTCCGCTGCCTCAAGCCCAGGTGGGAAGCTCCCGAGGAGCCTGGGCGGTGTCTTCAAGTCATCGACGAATTCTCGGGCCTCTTAGTGCCTAATAGACACCAGGCATTCTAAGAGGGGACAGGCATGTAAGCGACAAAACACAGTTCCTGTGTCCTCCAGAAGGTTACCGTCTAAAGAAGGGGACCGACAGGAAACGGGTCACTTTAATTACATCTGGGACTTCTTAGGACAGAAGAATGCAAGGAGGGAACCTCCACTTCTACATCACCACGCAGATTCGCTTGCAGGGAATCATCTGCAGTTTTGAAGGTCACCTTGGCAGGGAATTGGTGTCTCTGTATGTCATACACATGTTACCTTTTAGGAGTATACTCCTGCAAACAGCATGGGGAGAACAGCAAGCTGGAAACGCCCTTAGTGGGACGGATTCTTGTACCTTTAATCGACTATGTAAGATTTGGGTTGAAAGATGTCTTCAAGGTGTTGCTTAAATGAGGCACAAGTGTTCTCCATAAACCACCATCATAACTTCATTCATTCTTCATTTTAATTTACATTTACTTGGACCTACTATATGCAACTCACTGAGATTTTAGGGAAATCTAGCCCATGCATTCCGGAGCCATACAGTCTAGTGATAGACAGAACAAGCGCAGAAGCACTTTGGATAGAGGGCGAGACGTGCTATTATAATATCTGCGAGCCTATACTTTAAGACAATGCCTGTAATGAGTAAAAGCCAGGGGGCTACTGGTGTTTTTTAGTAGCATTGCTCAAATAACATCATAAATATAAGTGAGGCTGTGCAGCAGAAAAAAGGAAACAGCAACTGTCCCAAGTCCTTTCTCAGAAGAGCTAAGTTTTCAGATCTTTATTATTATTCTTTTTAATCTGACTTTGCACATCACAGCATGCTCTACAATCTTACTTGAAGCAGTGAGCTGTAGAGGGAAAGAGCTGAATATTCTTTAGAAAACCTTGTCCATTTCTACCTGCTAATGCACCGTCTGAAATGACCATTTACATGCACAATCATTTATCTGACGCATAATACTTAACTCGAAAATTATCTCTAAGAGGTGCTGCCAGGGCCAGCACTTGAGCACAGGGTTTTGGTGCAAATGCTCAAGCATTTCTACAGATGATGAGGCGCTTGACAAAGCCCCCTTTGTTAAACAATAAAAGTAAATGATTTCAAAAGCCATCAACTGGCAAGAAACAAATACATTCTATAGTAAAACAGTTGGAGGTTTGGGGGTAAGCTCATATTTCAAGACAATGGGCTTGTTTGTGTGTTTGTTTGTGTCTTTTTAAAAATTTATCTTTATTGTTGAAAGTATTACAAATGCCCCCTTTCTTCCCCCATTGACCCCCTCCACCCCGCTCCCACCCCTTCCCAGGCCTTCCCGGCACTATCGTCTGTGTCCATGGGTTATACATATATGCATATAAGTTCTTTGGTTAATCTCTTCCCGCCCCCCCTCAACCTTTCTGCTTGTTTGTATCTTAATCACAACCTACTGAGTATTCCCCAACTATACCTTATTTTTCATTAATAATAAAAATAGCTACTGGCATTTGTGGACTCTTTGTTTGTGCCAGGATTGGACTAAGCAGTTTGCCATCATCATCTTACTGACATTTTGTGTGTCTTTATGAGGCAGGTTCTATTAGGACGTCCTGCGCTGTAGAAGATTCTGTGCACAGCAAGCACAAAATTGTACTTTTCTAGGGACTTTGCAGCTTTCAAACTGTTTTGATATAGCTGGGCTGATTAGTGTGGCCTGGTTGCAACTCCGAGAGCGGAGAAGCTAATATATTATCTCCCTTTTTACACACAGGGATACCACAACCTACAGAAATAAAGGGACTTGTCCAAGGTGACATGTTTGCCAAGTGGTTATAATAGACTGCAAAAGGTAGCCAAAATATTTCCCTTCCTGGTAACCACAGTGTAACCTGACAGTTCTTCCCATTGAGAGAGAGCTCCTCCCCCTTGAATCTGTACTGGCCGTGGGACATGCTTGAATGAATCCAATGTGTCAGAAGCAGCAATGTGCCGGTTCTGAGGCTCAAAAGGTCTGTTCTCTCTCTTAGAACCCTGCCTTTGCCAAGAGAACAAACACAGGTAGCCTGATGGATGATAAAAGACATGGCCCTGTCACCCCCAAGCTGTAGGTACAAAGCTGCCTAGCTAACCATCAGCTTACTGCAGGTGTGTGCATGTACCCAGATAAGAAAAGCCCAAATTGCAAAACCACAGAATCTAAATCTTGGGGTGGTTTGTTATACAGCAAGAGCTGACCGATACAGTGGCATTGCTGAAAACAGAGTTTAAACAGTCTCAACTGATATAATTTTATTTTGTTACACAAAAACCAGATTACTTTGTAATTAAAAAATAAAAGTTGGGGCCTTGGTAAGGTAGCTCAGTTGGTTACAGCGTTGCTCGAATACGCCAAGGTTGTAGATTCGATCTCCAATCAGGACACGTATGAGAAGCAGTCAATGAATGCATAAATAAGTGGAACAACAAACTGATCTCTCTCTCTCTCTAAAATCAATAAATAAAAATAAATGTTGGAGATGGGGGGCTTAAAGTAATACTAAAAGACAAAAACATGAAAGTATTTGATTTAAACAATGGGGTTCATTATTCTTGTGTGTATGTTTCATCACCAGAACCTACCTGCCATTCTACCAAGGAGTGATGTCTCTCTTACCATCACTATTGCCTTACTTCTCCAATTTACCAACCCAATCTGAGCTCTGAAAATATAATAAGCACAAAAAACTTTTAATGGCTTTTACATACGTTTTTAATTAACACTGCATTAGCCCAATATTCTGCAAACTATTCATTTATGTATTACTTTCATAATCTTTGCTAATCTGCAAGCTGCCTAGATTGTTATTTAGTGAATATTTTTCTTTAAGTGAAATCCAAATTCACTCCCATTTTCCACTTTGCCTAATTCCAAACAATAATAACCATGAGGTCACTTGTTTTATAAACTAATTATATATTTTGTACATAACTGTGGAAATAAAAATGCATGCATACCACCCAGATCATCCTGCTTGCTACACTCTGAGAAACATCACATTACCCACATTTGGTTAACTACAACTCTTCACCTCTGCATATCAGCTATAGGGGAAGGGAAATTTTATAGGTTTTTCTAGGCCAAAGCGAACTCTGATAGAGATGATGATTCTACTGGCCACTGACTTGAGTAACACCCTGCCATCTAAAGAACCAACCATGAACAGGTGTTCTAGCCCTATGCTCAACAAGCAGACACTGCCTCATTGGTCCCAGTGGAGCTTATGACTTTTTTCGGCACTCATGACCTGAATAAGCAACTTGAGGGAGGGCCTGGTAAATACCACCAGGCCCGCAGATGGCTCTGAGGATGCAAAACTGTTCGTTCACATCCATGGGAACTAGAAGATGGATGTGCAAAACTGTTAGACTACTCCCAAGACCCCACACTATTTTTGAATATTTTTGATCCCTAACATAAGCCTGTAAGTAGAAGCATTTAAAGCCCTCTTTCCTGTGTCATTTATAAAATCAAGACCAAAAAAATGACCCCTCTGGGACAAAGAAGTTTGCCTGAGATCACACTAGTTGTAAACCAGTGAGATGCAGGCTCTGGACCGAGCAGCCCGGCTCCAAAGCCTAAGCTGTTGGCTACTATGCCGTCCAGGTACTGAAGGACCAGCTCGTGGAAAGGGAGCATCTGTGTTCTGAGACAGACCAGAGGGCAGGAACAGAACCAAAGTTAGGAAGTTTCTTCTAGGTCTTAAAAAAAGAGCTCTGTGAATATCAGTCAGTAAATGGTCACTGGACCCCTGGCGTGCTTTCGACACCTTCCTAGGTACTAGACTGTGGTGAAAACTAAGTGTTTACATTCAGAACTGACTTGCAGTTCCTGTGATATAAAATAATCCTGTTGTGGGCACCAGTTTTCCTTCCTTACTCTGCCCTCTCATTCTTCCTTCAATGACCTTGTTGCTCTATCAGGAACATCTGATCTTGAGAAGGATCTGCCTGTGATAGAGAGAGAAAATGCAGGATGTGACTTAGTGCCTTGCCTGAAAGAGATTTTTTTTTTTTAATAAAATGTTACAGGAGTCCTTCTGGGAAATGACCAGTTTGCAAGTTGAAGAAAAGATATAAAACTCCATGAGCACAAGGCCTGGTGTGAAAACTACTTGCTTACCAAAACAAAAACAAAAACAAAAATCTTACTTGGCTACATTCTTTAAAAAAAAATAATGCACTTTCCTTGACATGTGTCCAACTTTCTTTTTAGTGTCTGTGCAATTTAAAGCTTATGAATTGTTTATTTCTGGAATTTTTCATTCAAACTTTTGGACCGTGGTGGAACACGGGTAACTAAAACTGTAGAAAGCAAAATCACAGACATGGGGGGGGGTGATTATTATAATTACAATTTTCTTTTGGGGGGTGAGAACACTTAAGACCTATCCTCTTAGCAAATTTCAAGTATACAATACAGGAGTGTTACTATGGTCGCCATGCTGTACGTCACATCCTCAGACTTTATTCATCCTGCTATTTTGTACCCTTCGATCAGCATCTCCCCATTTCTCCCTCCCCTCAGCCCCTAGCAACCACCATTCTGCTCTGCTTCTATGAATTTGACTATTTCACATTCCACATGTAGGTAAAATCATACAGTATTTGTCTGTGTCTGGCTTATTTTACTTAGCATAATGTCCTCCAGGTTCAATCAGGTTGTTGCAAATGACAGGATTTCCTCCTTTTTAAGACTAAATAATATTCCATTGTGTGTGTGTATATATATTTTTTCTTTATCCGTTCATCTAGCAACAGACATTTAAGTTGTTTACATATCTTAGCTATTATGAATAATGCTACAGTGAACCTAAAACTTAATAGCAAAACACCAAAAACAAAAAACTGATTGCAAATGGGCAAAGGACCTAAATATACATTTCTTAAATGAAGACACAAATGGCCAAGAGGTGTAGGAAAAGGTGCATTTTCCTAATCACTCATCATTAGGAAAATGCAAACCAAACCCACAGCCAGATATCGCCTGACGCCTGTTAGAACGGCTGCGGCAGGAAGGCGAGTGATAACAAAGGTTGGTGAAGACGTGGAGAAAAGGGAACCCTGGGCACTTTTGGTGACAAGGTAAATTGGTGCAGCAGCTATGGGACACAGCACAGAGCCTCCTCAAAGTTAAACATGGGACTGCCTTTTGATCCCGCAATCCCACTTCTGGGCCAAAATCCAAAGGAAAGGCGATCAGGATCGAGAAGAGGGAGCTCCTCTCCCACGCCTCCCGTTCTGAATGACGGAGCAGGGAGAGCAAACCCTCCTTATGTGACTGACAGCGCGCCAGGCGCTGTCCTAGGCACTTTACACATATTAATTAAGTAATTCTCACTGCAAATCTATGAGATAGGTATGCTCATCAGCCCCACGCTACAGATGAGGAAACTAAGACCAGTGAGGGTAATAAGGTCACGGGTGCAGGGAGTGGCGGAACCGGGATGGGCACCTAGCTGCCCAGCTCAAATCTGGTCTCTCCACCGCCAGGCCATGGTGATTCGTTTCCCTGACTTCCCAGCTGTCTGGCTCAATTGACAAAACGGACTAGTTTTGTTGTTGTTTTTTAAGTATCACATAACTAGCTCAAGAAGACCCTCCCGCAGCTCTCCTTGGCAGAAGTATTGTCGTGCCCCACTTTCTTAGTTGCACTGTCCCCTGCCCCCACCGGATGAAGTGCAGTGTGTAAAAGCACAGCCGAGCTACCTGGCATTGGTGACACAAACTCCGGGAAGCCACGGACTGTAACAGTAATAACAGTGGCTAACAGTGATCGAACATAATAATGCATTTGGCACTGTTTTAAGTATTTCACCCAGAGTTTGGTAATTCTATTATCCCCAACTTAGAAATTAAAAACTGACTTCTTAACAAGAACATGTAAATTTACTAAAGTAAAAGAATATTCTATTTTCTGGTGAGACCACAGATGGTCCAGTGGTGAGCACCGAACTATGGTTTCCTTTCCCCCTCCCTTGGGTCTTTTAAGAACTCTGCAACTGGCACTGAAGAAGTATCTGAGGAATGAATCAACTAATCCATACCAGGTGCTGAGTCCATGCCTGGCCTGGTGGAAAGCACCACTGTTTTGCAACAACCAATCCCATCCCGGCACCAAGGGAAGAAATGGTGCCTCTGCAGGACCTCGGTTAGTGCCTTGCACATAGTAGGTGCTCAGTAAGTGCCTGCTGGCTGATTAGTACCTGGGGCAGATGACAGTGAGGATGCTATTCTTGGTGCTTGTGATGATTTTTCTCTCCTCACGCACCCTTTTTTGTCCTTCAAAGCCCCTCTGAAACTCCACTTAGCTTGAGAAACACAGAAGGAGGTGCTGAATCCCAGTCGGGCTCAGAGGTATCTGAGTAAAACACTTTCTAGGATCAAGAAATCACTTTTCTGTCCAGAGGGTGGGGCTCAGCAGTTGAGCATCGACCTAGGATCCAGGAGACCGGGGTTCGATCCCCGGTCGGGGCACATGCCCGGGTTGCGGGCTCCATCCCCGGTGGGGGTGCGTGCGGGGGGGGGGACAATCGATGACTCTCTCATCATTGATGTTTCTCTTTCTCCCTCTCCCTCTCCCTTCCTCTCTCTGAAATCAATAAAGATATATTTTAAAAAGAAAAAAAAAAAAGAAATCACTTTCCTTAGAAGAGAAGTGATGGAGGAGAGGGCATGAGAAGAGGCTGGGAGAGAAGGAGAGAATAAAGAAGAGGGAAGAGGGGGGAAGGGAGTGCCCCCGGGGCTGTACCAGCCCAAGCCCCGTCCTGGTGACGCTGGGGGCTTCCCGAGAGCTCCGTGTCCCGAGAAGAGGGTTTCGCTCGCCGTCTAACAGGTGTTAGCGCTTAATTATTATTTTAACAGCACATTGAAGAAAAGTACAGACACGGATCTATACAATTACTCTGCTCAAATACAGACGTTTGCCTCTGTTTTCACACATATGAAATGAAATCATCAGATGTACCAAATGTTGACATTTTCCCTCATGAAATGCCAGCTATTTCCTGAAACTTGGGTAATTATGTCCTTCACTACCCTCCAAAAAAGCCCTCAGTCTGTTACAGCGTAATTCCAAATCGTTAAAATTCTTAAGTCGCATACCTGAGAAACCAAGAGGTGGATGATTCTATCTTAAAGCTGAAGACTAAATCAGACTCGTATTCACAAAGCAAACCGCGGAGCTGTCCCTAAGAGCCAGGGCGAGCCCGCCCCCGGGGGCCCAGAATTGCTCAGGCACTAACGTGCAGCGCTCTGAGTGTGCACGAGCCACACGCGGCCCTGCCCGCCCCCGGGGCGCACACTGGCCGCACACTTGTCCCCTCGCCTGCCTACGAGCAAGCTAGAGCAGCGGCCAGCTTTTTCGGTTTAAAGATTCGGCGCTTTGCATGCGTGGTTTATTGCATGTTTGTTTGTTTTTTAGTTGAGAATATGGCTTTCTTTCAGGGCTTCAGAATTTCTACCTTTTTCCTCTCCTGTGCAGCAAAACCATTATATTGATGAGGAATCGTCCCCGAGGCCAGATTCCATTTGCAGATATTTAGAGGGAAAGGGGGAGCAGGAAGGGGGCTTCTTAAACGTATCTTTGGTTACTCATATATAGCAAGTTCAATCTGAATATCCGTGAGTGTGTGGCACGGAGATACCTCTGACGAACATGTCAATTATCAGGCTGTGCAGACTGGAGCCCTGAGCCCTGGGTGAGGCAGAGAGGGGATGGGGAGAGAGGAGGGAGGAAGAGGGGAGAGAGCAAGGGAGAGATAAGGGAGACACCCAAACAGAGACAGACAGACAGGCGGAGCCAGAGGCCTACACCTGCCAAATGTCCCAGAAACGCAAAGAGGACACCAGGCAGTAAGCAATTTGAGAAAAGAGGCTGACTGCGTCTAAGGTTTCCTTGCTCGCACCTGGCACAGAGGAGACCCTCGCTTTGCACGTATTTGCTTTGATGGGTTTAATCACGAGTAGCTCTAACTCCCCCTCACCGCCTACTGCACCCCATCCACAGCAGACTGACTGCCTTACGCTCCCCACCAAGGGCTCCACCTGACGGCGCGGTTCATTCACCACTTCCCAGCAGCCTCTCCCCAAGCACACCCGCGCTGCATCCTCTTTCTGCAAGGCCCTGCCCCTTCCTGCTCGATTTCAGGGATGGGAATGGGTTGATCCAACAAACAAGTCTTAGCTAACACAGTTCCTAGGTAAGGAGGTTCCCTCCCAGGTGGCATCATGCCGAAACCCAATCAAAATGCCCAGAGTTACAGAAGATATGAGAACTGTGATCCCCGGGCCAGCAGTAGGGTCCCCTGCTGCAGGCCAGCCTTCCATAAAATCACAGCACATAGTGGGCCCAGCTCTGCTCATGACACAACTGGCCTGCAAGCAATCTCTTGAAAACAATAAAAGTAGTAATCTCTGTAATTTCCTGAACTCCTAACACCCAGATTCTAATGCTCTCCAAGCCCTAGACACCAGGCTTCATTAGTCCCACTTCACGAAGGGGAAACAGCCTCACAGAGATGGAGGGACTCCCTCCCCACGCCCACCCTACCCCCGTCATGCAGTTAGTTAGTGCCAGAGGCAGGATGCAGCTGCGGTCTCCGTAGCCTGGGCTCTTTCTGCCCTGCCACTCTATTCTTCTAGAAATAAAGAACTGCCACAGTGGTCAGCCCTCACTCTCTTCTCAAGCTCAGCACATCTCCCACCGCTGGCAGAAAGTGGTCCATAGCTGCCACACTCTCAACAGGAAGGCCAGCCTGCCCTTCATCAGAAAAAGAGCTTCTCAGTGAAGAGAGGAGGAGGGTCCTACACCGGCCCAAATACTGCCCCCGTCTGGACAACAGGGCAGCTTCGTGACCGCCCAGCTCCCATACGATGAATGGGCCCCAGAGCTGCTGGGGGAAGAAAGTGGCAGCCCCTCTATTTGTGCTCACAGTGGACAACAGGCCACGCTCCACAGTTCTCAACACGAACCGTGACATCAACAAGGCGTGAGAAAGTCACATGATCCCGTGCCCATGAATGAACGAGCTGTGTGCCTTTGTAGATCAGAAGTTATAATTCATCTAAACAGGGTCAGTGTCCCGCCTGAACATGAGCAAAGGAAGGGAAATAACATCCACAGGCAGCAGGCCCCGGGCTGGGCCTTTCACCTTCTCTCCGAGCTGCCTTCAGAGAGGCGCATCAACTGGAGTCCTGTTCTGCAGAAAAGTAAACTGAGGCTCAGGGAGGTGATCTGCAAGAGGTACACTGCTCGCAAATGCTAGAGTTTGGATCAGTGCCCGGGTTTGTCTCGCTCCCGACCGGTGCTTTTTCCATTAGCCGGTGATGTCTCGCCTTTGCATGCCTTCTCAACTCCATTTGTTGTGATTTTCAGCTGCTCCTGTGGTTTGCACACATCAAAATCCACCCAAAGCAGATCCTACATCTTTAGGGATCCACGTAAATGCTCAGCCAGCTCCAACCATCTCTTTAACAAGAGAACCCTCCAGCCTGTGTAATGGGACTTAGGAAGGAGAAAGCAAAAGCAGTTCCACCCTGCAGAGGAGGCGGGTATGATGCGGGTGGGTGCGGGTGGCCCACGTCGGCGCAGATAGAGTGAAGCCATAACTCCCGCTTCCGAAGGCCGCCATTCATTCCCTCGATAGTTATTGTTAAGTGCTGCTTCTGAGCATAGCACTATGGGAGACAAAGGAGCAAAAAGCTTGGGCCCAACCGGTAGGAAATAAACAACACTCCCATTCAGAAATCTCAGATCGAGAGGGAAACGTGCAACTACACTGAGAAACATTAAATTTGCACACACGCCTGGACAGGCGCCACTGACGTGAATCAATCCATCTCTAAGTTTCTATGTTTGGCCCATGGCTCGCCTAGTATTTCTTCCTTGTTTTCCCGGGCTTTCTCTCATACTCCTCTAGTCCTATTTCCTTTCCTTTCTGGTGGGATATGTTGTGCGGTGGAAAAACCACAGTCCTTGCCCAGCTGGCCATGGCTCAGCGGTTGAGCGTCGACTTAGGATCCAGGTGATCGGGGTTCGATTCCCAGTCAGGGCACATGCCCGGGTTGCAGGCTTGATCAATGACTCTCTCATCATTGATGTTTCTATCTCTCTCTCTCTCTTCCTTTCCTCTCTCTGAAATCAATAAAGATGTATTTTTTAAAAAAGAAAAAAACCACAGTCCTGGAGACAGTGTCTCCAAGCCCAGCTCTGTGGTCTTCTAGCTACACGACCTTGGATCAGTCTTCATTCTTCCTTAGTCTCCACTTGCTCCCCGGGAAAAGAAATGTAACCGCTCCTCTCTCAAGGGTTACAGGATTAATTGGCATCATAATATGTGAAAGTCCTTTGGAAATAGCAAACTACCAGAAAAATGTCCCTTTTACCCCCAGTGCTAGGCTATATTAGATTATTACGTTAGGGGTTAATATTTCGCTGAACAGACTACCCTGCCAATTTGGCCATGATGCCCTTTGTTTTTCCTTGGGCAAAGGCTAGCTAAGCAAAAGAAAAAAGCAAGACAAAGAACACCACTTTGTGAATCCTTCCCCAAAAGGACGGCATTGTGAGTCTGCCATGAATAAAGAGTGTAAATTATATTCAGCATGATATAAGTAATGACATATCAATTAACTGTGTCAACAAGGTCTAAAAATATGCAAATTACTGTACTTCAATTAGAAAAATCTACATCCTTAGAGAATATTGTAAATCAGGAAATTTGGGAGACATTAAGAGTAATCAGTGAGGGAAAGCAGGCACTTTTTGCTGTATCCTATTTTTATACATACATAATGAAATAATTATAGCTACACTGTATTTATGCCTCGGCAAAAATATGAAAATCTTAAGATCTTTACAATGATAAGTTAAATCTGTTTTATGTTTTCAGACAACATTAATTATAAGAAAAAGAAATCTATTATCATTCAATATAAGTAAGTTGAAACTAATTTGGACATGTAAATTAGAGATGCTGGTTTTTTCTCAGCACCAGAATGCTAGGAGAGAGAAGGCAAGAAGAGGTCTCTAGATCAGTTACTGAGTCTATAAATGCACAAGCTTTGGCATATTTAGGCTGTAATGCAGATTTAAAAGTGTTCAATAAATAATATTTCTCAAAAATATCAAACTGGTTTTGTTTTTTCATCTTTAAGAGGCTTTCTGGTTTTCTTGGTTGAAAATGCAATAATCTACCTGTTCAGGATGCACTTGCCTTTCCCTGAGTTGAGGCCAGGCTGTGAATGTATAGGTGATACAAGTTCTCAGTGGCTGGGATGTTCACTACAGTAGCACAGATGGAATACCTTTGCTTTTAAATTTATTTTGCAGCAATTTCAGAGGTGCCAGAGGAATGCCAGGGGGGGAACACAGGGCTCAGACCAGCAGCAGCTCAGCTCACCCCCGCCTTGCTGGGAAGTGAATCCAGGCAGTGAACATCCTACAGTGACTGAGCTGGTTTATCGTTACTCACTGCAAGTTGCATGAGGCTTCATCAGGGCCTGAAAGCTCTGATTCCAGAATGAGGCTTTCCTGAGGATTTTCCGCACCACGTCTCCTTTCCACACGTGGGGATGCCATTCACGGCTCAATATCATCTCTCATGAAATCTATCCCAACAACTCCAGGCCGAGTCGATCCCCGCCTGAGCTTCACAAAGCCCAAGACATCTTGATTCTTAGGGTTTCCACTGAGGCTGGATGTTCCATGAGGACAGGCCCTGTGCCTTTTCTCTGTCCGTGCTCCAGGGAGGCACAGTGCCTCCTACAAAGCAGAGGTGCAATCAAGAGTAGCAATCAAGAGAACACCAGTAAGCAAAAGGGGGGAAGAAGAAAGACCACGACCTGGGCAGCACTCTACTATGAAGAATGTAATTCTTAGCGCTACGTAGGAAAACTGGAAGTAAAACAGCCAGCACTGATTCAACTCCTCCCTCGGTTACTTCAATTAAATAACCAGAATCGGAGGTGGTCAATGACGAATGCAGAAGGTGGAGTCTGCCTTCATGTCTCTTAGCATCGCCTTTCTATACTCCAACCCCATTGCTCCCCTCAACTCCCACAAGATTTCCACTCTCCTCAAGCTTTCTTTACCTGCTCTCATCCAAGTCTGTTCATCTAGAAAACATCTGAGAACACTGCGTACAATAAGTGGCAAGGTTTACTATCATATCACACTCCTTCTAGAAGTTTCGTCCTTGAACATGAAAGGAAAAAAAAAAAAAGATTTAACCAGAATTTCCAACACCGGTGGGCCAGCAATGTGTTTTATGGAGTAAGGCACATTTTTCTTCTACCTTAACACACACACACATTCACACACACACACACACCAAGAAGCTACATAGTTTGTCTGTCGGAATGTCAGCTCTGATGGGTGCAGATATTTCCTAAAATGGGGCTCTAGGGAATGCTTCGCAAATGATTGCTTAATTGGTAGTGGTGTTAGAACAAGAGAAGGGATGCTATCTGCAGTCAGCCTTGCAAATAAACACCAGCCCACCAAATCTTTTCCAGCATACCTTCTCCACTGGGGTGGAGAATGTGGCTGAGGTTTAAAAACCAGCATCCACCGGGCCAGCGTGGCTCAGCAGTTGAGCATCAACCTATGATCCAGGAGATCGTGGTTCGGTTCCTTTCCTGGTCAGGGCATGTGCCCAGATTTCAAGCTCGATCCCCAGTAGGGGGCATGCAAGAGGCAGCAGATCAATGACTGTGTCTCATCATTGATGTTTCTTTCTCTCTCCCTCTCCCTTCCTCTCTCTGAAATCAATAAAGATATATTTTAAAAACAAAAACAAACTAGCATCCTTCCTGGTTTGCCCAATATAAATCCTGGCTTATAATACATGAATAGGCAAGGTATCTGATGGTCATACTACACAATCATATATATATATATGCATAGATATAGATATAATTATGGATATAACTGCAGATACCTCATCTAATCTGCTAGATGAATAGAGTACATATGTCATATGTAAGCAATTAACAGCACAGCCTCTTAAACCTGAGTTAGATAAACCTGGCTTCAAATCCCAGCTCTGCTAACTAATATGATTGTAGTGATGTTATTTAAAGCTTCTAAGGCTTAGATTCCTCATCTATAAAATGGAAAGGATAATAATTTTACTCATAGGACTGTTGTGTAGATTCAGTGAGATAATGCTAATAAAAAGCCTAGTATGGATCTTCACAGAAACTCGCTCTCAGATGGTTGTAATTTTTAAGTATCTTCATCATGATAATTATTATGTCTGCCATAAGTTTTCACTGTGAAAGTGAGTTTGGGTAATGATGGTATTTCACAAGCTGGTACTGACCCCAATTTTTGTGGGTGTATGTTACCTACTACTTGAGTCCACATGGCTCAAAGTAATTCATCTGCCTTCTTTGTTTAAGAATTTAGGCAGGTAAACGTTTGGGCCATATTTTCTTAGTCAAATGAATTTCCAGAAAAATGAGAATGTCAAACAGCAAGCAAGATTTAAAATAGCAACTTTAAACCCACAAATTCAACACTGTTCCTTACGCAAACCATCATGATATCGCCTTGCCTTTTTCTCTGCACTATCAATTAATCCATATTTGTCTCCCCCAATTTCTCCATTTTCCCCATTCTCTTCATGTTTATGCCTCTCTGGCCACAGTTTTGTAGCTTAGTTACTCTGGGACTTAGAGCAAAAGCACCAGGCTCCCTGTGGCTGAGGTGTGGCTGAGGGATCAGGCCCATTCAGCACCAAACCGGAGCCTGCAAAGAAAGAAGTTCCAACCAACAGCTCACTCCAAAGTTCAGGAGTCGGGGTGAGATGACACCAGACCTTGCTGCCTGATCCAAATGAGACCATGAATGTCCCTCTAATCCATGTCACCTGCCTCCCCCTCTGGATCCTCTGGAAGGGGGGATTTAAGCCATGCCTTCTGCTGAGCAGAAGCTGACTTTCCCGAATGCCACAGTGAACACCCACCAGTCGTGTAGTGTAGATGTCAGATTGCGACCGGGATAAATTCTCCAGCACTGACTTAGTCATAAGTCTGTGTAAGAATAAAGGCAGAGCTAGGGAGGAAAACCAGTCACCCCTCCACCGCTCCCAGAGAAAAAAGGGAAAATGAAAACTGGAGAGAGAAACATGTGCTGTAAACACAGCCCACCTTTTACTGCAGAGCTCCTGCTCCTATCCAAGGCTTCGCGAGTATTTGCCTAGTACTTATCTTTAAACATCAGCTAAAGAGATCTAGCACTTTGGAGAGGTAATTATACCATAATGCAGATGGTAGTAATAACAATTACCAAAGATAAGCCCTTGCAATGATCTTCGTAAAGCAAAACAAAAGTAGTACTGACTCAGGGAGGAGCCCAGTGGAGAAGACTACAGGCGGTAGCCCAACTGTCCCCTGGACAGGTGACAGGCAGGTGCCATCACTCTCACTCTCTAGGGCAAGTCTGGATGGAGGGTAAATACTTCCTAAGTTTAAAAAACCCCTGACTAGACCAGTTCCTGATAGTCCTGATGTGTGAACTCAAGTGCTAGAAAAGAGATATTTTTTCCCTGCCTCATGCATCCTAACTTTGGCCTCGGTAACCGTAGCCGAAACTGCCTGCCCCATGCATTTCTGTGAGGAAGGATTTATCCTACAACATGATAGTTGTTGAAGCAGGGAGATCTAATTGCTTAGAAATCATTAATTGCTATAAATAGATGACTTCTGGGAGTCAATGAACTATGAGCAGAAGAGACAGTGTGTTTGAATGTCACGCTTGTGCTCTGGGTATTTTTATGACTTGTCAGTGGTTCCGAAAAGACTCGCCCAACCAAAGGTGCCTAGTCAACCTGTACTGATTGAGACGGCTGGTTAGAACCAGATCCTTCTTGTTTTAAACTCGGTCCACCCTTCTAACAAATCATGACGTGCCTTTACAACACTGAGGAAAGTTCATCTCAGCCATCCAAGGGGAAAACAGAGGACACGGGGCACTATCTGATCTTTGCTATTTTTCAGGGCATAAAATAACAACCTGTCATCTACCTTTTACAGGTCATTTTTATCACGTTGCAGGCCAACGTGAAATTTGACCTCCATTTTCCAGCTACGCCAGTGATGATCAATGTAATGCACACGGAGCAAATGAAGGAGAGGCCCAGGGAAAGTCAGATCAACTGGGGATTATTTGCCCCTGAGTCCCCACAAGGGGAAGGGGCATCTCTCCTTAGAACGTCCATCGTCTTCCCTCCAGAGGCCTGTAGTTTGGTGCTCACACCCTGACCACTTGGCCTGGGTAATTCCACCCAGCCTTTCTGCATTCCTACACCACTGGGCCCTTTGGCTCCCAAGACTGAAAGAGGAAGGGAAATCGTTTTTCTGAGTCATCGCATTTTGTGACCCATCAGGGTGCTCATTTTTCAACAGACCAGTAAATAAATACTATAAACGCCTCTCTCCAAAATCCCAGCAGTGAAGCAGAAAGGCGCCCCTTGGAAAGGAGAAACTGCCCTGGACCCCGCTAGCCCTGCCTGGCTCTGCCGCAGGAAACACCAAAGTAATCGAGCTGCCAGCTACCAGTTTCTTCCAAACCCGAAGAATTAGCTACCAGCCCCTTTGCTGTGGAGTTGGGTTGTGTGAGGGAAGCTTGCCTTTACTTTCAGCCCACCTGCAAGAAAACATTGCTAAGCAACGAACATTCTCACTTCAACCCACCCTTCACAAAGCAAGAAGTCGTCTGTGACCTTTCTGCAGCCTCAAACATCACCTTCGAAATCCTCAGTGCCCAGCAAAATTCCAGCTGCCTCAAGTTCCTGTCACCTCCCCTGCTTTCTGTTTCTACTCCACAGACTTATCAAAGCAAAGCAACTTCTGACAGCAGCTAACTCCAGGCATATCTAAGTGTGGAATCAAATCAGCCCTGACCAGAGTAGCTGGTTGTGATTCAACACTGTCTCCTGAAATACAGCTGCCCTAGATCTGCCTGACTTAGAATCTCTAAACAACCAAGTTATTCGCTAGGTCCGTTTTAATCATAAGTACACATGCCTGTATTAATTCATTCATTTAAACCTCAGGTACATCCTGCCTTTCCTCTGTTCAAAACCATCCAATTCATTCATTTGGAAAGAACTAGAAACCCCTCACCTTGGCCTACAGGGTGCTTAATCCTGTTCTGAGATCATCTCCTGCTCCCTCCCTTGCTCACCTGGGCTCCAGCTGTTGCTCTTAGTTGTCCCTCAAGCATGCCCCGCACATGCCACCTTTGGGCTTCTTCTGTCTGAGACACCTTTCCTCCAGGAGTCCACAGCTTACTCTTTTCATTCAGGTCCCCCATTTAAAGAGTCCTTCCCTTTATAAATTAGCAGCCCCTCTAGCAACCTCTGCCTTAGTCTGAGTTCAGCCTGCTGCATGGACTTGCAAGCTGAAAGCTTATTTGAAAGGTGATTCTAGGCAGCTGGAGTGAAGGCACAGGGGAGGGAAACCGGGCATGACAGGAAGGCAGTGAGGGACAGCGATGGAGCTGGAGACCACCTTGGGCCATTGGAGCTCAATGCTGCCAGAGGAAAGGCTATTTCTCCCCCCAGGATTAGCCAGCAGCTCCTTGGCTTTGGAGACAGTGCTGGAGGTGGGCAGGTGTCAAGCAAAAGTCCTTTTCTTCTGCTGCAGCTGAAGCCAGAGGGGGCCGAGGGCCGTGGCACAGGGCAGCAGGAGCATCTGCCTCTCTCGCTGGGCTTGGATTTCTTCCCCTGGCAGAGTGGATGCTGACTTGCCGATTTACTTACCATCTATCCCTTTTCCCTCCCCACAAATATGCACAACACACACAGTCGGCTCATTGAGAACAGAGAGCTCACAGGTTGGTTCTCTGTTACAACCCCAACACCTAGAAAACTGCTTGGAAGGTTTTATTGGATAAGTTACTTTACTAATTTTTTTTGTTCATGTGTGTAGCCAACATTGACCGAGCTACACCTGGGCTAAGTGCAAGGGTGTCAGAAGTGACAGAAGCTCGATTCTGCACAGCCAGGCACTGTTCATAAATGTCTGCCTTGGGCCTCAATGTGATTCCGGCAACACTTGGGAGGGAGAGACGATGTCATGTATTTTTCACTGTTGTGGTTCCATGGAACCTAACACAGTGCCAGGCACATGCAATGTATATCAAATCAAGAGGTGCTCAAGAACTGAGCCCCGTGCCTAGCATCTTTGCCCTGGAGAATTTCATAGTCCAGAGATGAAAACAGCCACAGAAAGTAATGAAAATATAACGTCATAAGTGCAACAGTGAGATCTATACAGAAATCTCTGAAAGCTAGGAGAGGGGACAACAAATGATCTGGCGGAATCAGAGAAAGGGCCACAGAGACAAGGCCATTTTAAGTGAGACTTGATGAATGAGAGTTTGCCACTCAAAAGCAACAAACGCATTCCTGGCAAAGGGACTGGCTTTTGTGATGCTCAGAGGGTTGTGTGACATGACACAATTCCAGAGCATGAAGCACACTGGCAGGGGTTGAACGCTATAACGTAGCCAGAAATAAATCCCCTTAAATATCAAAAGGGAAAAACTCTGATACCAAGTGTGAATGAAAAGGTACAGAGCAGGCATTCTCTTACCCTGCTCATGACCGTTAACTGATACCTAGTAAAGCCGAAAGTATAATCCCCCCACAGTTGAGCCATTTCCCTGCTAGGTGTATGCCCAAGAGGAACACGCTCACAAGCGAAAGGAGACAGCCACAAGGGTGTCATTCAGAGCACTATCGATAATTATGAAAAACTGGGGGGGAATCTATGTCTCCATCAATAGGGGAACAGGCACCTGTCAATAGGCAATGAATAAATCATGGAATTCATTTATAGGGGAGTGAGAGTGAAAGAAGTAGATCTACTTATCAACATGGAGAAATGTTATAATATTGAGAAAAAAAGCAAATCCCAGAAGAGCGCGTGCATCGTGATACTGTTACGTAAACTTTAAACGCACGGAACTCTAGACTGTGGAATGGCTCTTACATAAAAAGTGCAAGTATCCAGACAGGCACGGCTTCCTTTGGGGTCGCCGTCACCGCTAAGGGGTGAGAATGGCTAATGGAAATGGAAGGGGACAAGTGGAAATTTATCTGGAAATGTGTTGTTTCTTAAGCTAAAAAAAACAACAACTAATACGTGACAAACTATGAGCATTTGTTAAATGTGGGTGTTGGACACATGGGTCTTTCTTAGGCATTTGTTATATTAGTCCCTGTGGGTTTTTTACTGTTCAAAAAGACCTCATATTTTTTTAAGGAATTTCACTTGAAAGACAGTCTTATTTTATACAGTGTTCAGTCCATGGCCTCATTTTTATTAAGTTGACTCTGTTTTCTAAGTTAAAGCAAAAAATCATAGACTACTTACTCCATTCAGTACTTCAACCATTTATTCAATCAACAAGCACTTATTAAGTGTCCATTATATAAAAAGCTACCATTCTCCATAACTAGAGTGGATACTTTTGAACTCAAAAGACAAAAATTCCCAACTTCATTGAGTATATAATCTGTCAAGAGACAAACGATTATGCATTCAAATAGCTCCCAAACACTTAAGTATATAGTAATTATATGCCATAAAACTGCATTATCAAAATGCACATTATTTTTATTAGTACTTTGTTAGTATCGGTGTAAAGTAAAATTGGAACCATAAATATGATACTGGCTGTTTCATATCTTGGCAGTTGTCAAGATCTACACATGTAACAGCAGAAAAGAACCTGCCACTCTCAGGTTATGACTTTCTGGAGACCAAGGAGCCAAAAGTTCCATTGCCGGCCCTCTCCCCCGTCAACACAAACACTGGCTAGAAGGAGAAAATGAAGACAAATGGTGGATCCCTCACCTGGGTGCTGTTCGCAAGCAGAGTCAGCCCTTTTTAAAGTCACGTCAATTATTGTGGCGACTCCCCCGCCAGGACTGGGAAGAAGCAACTCCAGCCAGGTCCCCCTGGGCTTTTGCTCAAATACCCAGGATCAAGGAGAGAGTGCTCCCTCTGTCCCTGCTCTCGTCTGATCTTGTATCACCCAGCATTTACTTCCTGAGTAACTTTTTAGGCTGTGTAAGTAAAATAGGAATGTTATCCTTATGAAACAGAAAAGCAAAAAGCCCACATGTAATTATTATAAAAGTCTCTCTTCAATGCATTCATCTACATTCATGAACATGGATACATATTTTTAATATAAATGGCTTATAGTGAAAGTAAAATCCGTTTTTTTTTTGCACTTAATAGTCTCCGCAATCCTTTAAAGTCATTGCCGTAGTTCTGTTTATGGCATTCTTTTTAACAGGTGCAGAATATTCTATGGCACACTTACAGCATCATTTTTAAGCATTCCCACACTGATGGACATAAAGGGTGTTTCTAATTTCATTGCCATTTTAAATAATGTTGCAACTAATTTGCTTGTGAAGCTCAATTCCACACAGCCAGGCATTGTTTTCTAGCTGCTTCACATATCTCTGCCTCAGGCCCCAATGTGATTCCAGCAACAGTCAGGAGGAAATGACTGTGCCACGGACGTTTTTATTGTGGTTCCACTGAACCTAATGCAGAGCCAGGCACATGTGAGGAACTTAAGAGATGCTCATGAATTGAATACATTTGTGGCCTTGGCACTCCCACTGTGTCTAGTCCTCTGATGGGGGAGTGTGCTGGGGTGGAAGCTGACAACTGCATCTCATGTAGAGCAGACACTTTGATAGATATTAAACGACCCCAACAACTTGACTAAAACAAAGCATTGTGCCAGAAAGTTGGGAAAGTGTCCAGGTGAGTCAACCCCCTTCTTCTTAGTCCTATTTGGGGACAGAGAGGACACAGCCTTCCCTTCCCAGGCGGAGTCACCCCATTCGTCATTCTGCCAGACCCCTCCAAACGAGATGCTGCGGGGCTCCTCTCTCAAGTGGGCCCAGGCAAGGTCATTACCTGGCAACATGAACTCTCCTTATCTCCCTGGCCCTGTTTCAGAAAAGAGTCATTGACAGCAGGGATTCAATCTCCCTTCTATAGCCCTTTCCCAGATAAACAAGCTGTAAAGAAGCCACCATGCACATGACCTTTTGAGAGGCCCAGTTATCAAATCAGCAGGGAGGAGCCAAGGAGGAGCCTGTCTCCTTACCGGGAAGAGTTTCTCCCTCCAAAAAGGTTTGTGGCCCCGGAAAGGACTTATAAGACAGATTCGGGATCCATAACCGCAGAAAGCGCTCTGAAAATGAATCATTATCAATTTAGCAGGGCATGGCTTTTAAAATGCGACCTGTGGTCCAGGCACAGGAAGACCTCATGGTGGGAGGTAACGGATGGCCAGCCAGTGGGAGCGCAGAAATCCCTCGCTTGGCTGTTTTTTACAAGAATGGACAATACTCGAGAACTGTTCTTTCATTACAGCAATAATGAACTATTCAAAGAAAATGAAGGAAGGAAAAAACTAAAGAGAAAGATAGACAAGGGAAAGAAAAAGAAAGGGAAAACGGAACACGAATAAAGAAGTATTTATCAGTTTGACTTTAAAACACAAATGCATAAAACATATTTGAGTATAAAAATCCATCCTTTTGCCCGCAGACTCACAGAGGCGAGGCAACGGTGAACCCCCAGCGTGAGCGTCTGATGGCTACTGGGAGGGTCAGGCAGATAAAGCAGGCAAGTCGCTCAGAGCTCCTTGAAAGAAAAGGGATGTGCCCAAGGACTGACTTGGAGCGGTTTCAGCTCCGGATTACTGAACGCAGGGAGCTCGACTCTGTGCCTATGGGCGCTTTAAAGCCTTCACTGGAAAATGTATCGCTCCTTGTTACTGTGAAATTAAGTTGCGAGAGTAGAGCATAACCTCTAAAAATAAATGTTTAAGGGATTTGCTTATTATAGATTTAGAGCTGAAACCATCACAAAGTCAACTCCTGCAGAGACTCTGCCTGAAAATGAGCTAAGTCAAAGGTGTAGAAAACTAAATTTTAAAGGAAAGCTATACTATCCATTAGGAAACTTGCAGAAGTAGCCAAGTACTGATCAAGTACTTAGGGAGGCCCTACCATGAACACAGCATGACGTGAATAAAACTCACTTAGGCCAGCAAAGAGTTAAAGGACTTCAAAGGCCAGAAGGAGCTCTTCCTCTAAGGCTGCAGCAAAATCATTTGCATACGGAGTGTCTTTAATTAGTGTCAATAGGCTGATCATTGGAATATAAGCCCTTTGAGGGCAGGAACCTTGTTTGTATTCATCATCACTCTGTCTCCATCCTGTAAATAGTAGCTGCTTAGTACATATTTGTTGAATAAATTAAATGATAAATGAGATGAAAGAGGGAAGGAAGGAAGGAAGGAAGGAAGGAAGGAAGGAAGGAAGGAAGGAAGGAAGGAAGGAAGGAAGGAAGGAAGGAAGGAAGGAAGGAAGGAAGGAAGGAAAGGAGGGAGGGAGGGAGGGAGGGAGGGAGGGAGGGAGGGAGGGAGGGGGGGGGGCAAGCTCTTGGTAAAGATAAAGAAGCCTGTCTTCTTCAGTGACTTGTCTTCCTAGAATAATTTTTCAGGAAACGGTCCCTTCCAGTATCCACACACCCCTCAGCATCCTGAAGGATGGAAGCAGAGAAGAAAAGCTGGCTGGGGGCTGTGAATGTCAGGGTATGAGTAGCAAATGCATCACCCTTCTTTTGCGATGCTGTAACGTTTTGTTCACCACCCCTCTCGAGCACTTACCACCATCCTGCACCTTCTCAGTTGTTTATGAGTTTGTTTACCTGATCCCGCCCATTGAGAGCCTGGGCCTGACACTGACATAGACAGGGGCCTCGCAAGTTCCAAACTGAGTATTAACAGCAGAAAACTCCATGCAGCAGACATCATGTTTTGCTCTTATTTTTCGACGGGGTAAGCTGTGTGGACATCTAGTGATATTGATCCGGAGAATCTCTGAGACATCCCCCGGCCCCTCATATCCCATACTAAATTATTTTCCTCCTATACACAATCTCTTAGAACATAGCAAGAGCTCAATACGTACCTTCCAGGTGAATGAAAACTTCCTTTCAGACCAGACCAGCAGTGGGTATCACCAGTGTAATCAAGAGAGTCAAGAAGACCAGGAGGCAGACATACCCAGTGAGATTATTGGCTGAAAAACTAAAGGTACCAACCAAAAGCAGTATCTCCAAGTATGCAGACACAGAATTAATATAACACACAGACATTTAGCAAATAACATCCGTCAGGAAAATTGTGATGTGAAATTAGGAAAAGGTGTGACTTAACGAAGCAGATGTTCAACATGTTCACCCTTGACCTCTCTCCACACAATAGATCTGAAAACGCATGTGATTCTAGGCTTCCAACCTGCACACATGATCGGCATATGGTAGAGCTTTTGCTCTAAACACAATACCTATGTAGAAAACAGTAAATTCAGAGTCAGGGTATTGGGGAATCATTCCACAGCAGGTTCATGTTGGAAAGCCCACTCCTATGGTTAATAAATCACACGTATTCTGTATAAAATAACCCGTGTTCAGTTAAAGCAATCTATCGCTAAACAAGAAACTTCTGACAATTTAAGGTTTCAAGTAGGTTTGGGAGGAAGCAAACTTTTGAATTATTAAAACTAGACTTTAAAAGGCAAGGCGCAGTATAGCCAAGTTCCCTTGGTTAAAGGCACGCAGCTCCCTCCTTTGGGCTCAGGGCAACAATGTCTCTGTCCCAGGGTCAAGACTTGGGGGTCAATTGCAGTAAACCGCTGGGGTCCTTTATGCCTGAGCCCAGGCCCTGGTAAAGATGTGAAATTTTTACTAAAAAGACAGAGGGCCAAGTAGACCAGGCCATTTGGCTTAGTGAAAGAGCAAAGTTAAGATACCACAGGAGGAAGTGTAAGCAAATCACAGAAGTGTGAGAAAGGGAATAACTATCTGGGCCAGAGCACTCTCACCTAATTAAGAAGTCCTCGACTTTGTGCAACAAAGATAATGGAAACAGCCTAATAGCTAATAATAGGGCAACAGCTAAGCCAATTACAGTGTACTCGCCGGTGAAGTTATTAAACTGCTATAAATCTGCAATAACACAAAAACATGACTATAGTTACAGGAAAGAAAAAGCAGGATACGAAAACGCAAGCGCACGCAACATGATCACAGCGCTTTCCTTTGAGTCTATGAGAAAGAGGGCTGAGACTTCAGAAAAATGCTCACAGCGATTGCTATTAGATGACAGGATTTTATGTAACTTTTAAATGTTTTCTTTTGACTTTTAAATTTTTTTCGGCCATATTATCATAATTGGGGTGGGGGAAGCAACTTGAAATCCCCAGTCTCTCAATTGTTTACTTCCTTTGAATCTCAATGTCCTTTTCTAGACACAGTGAGAATAATAGAGCTTTCAATTTTTTTTAAATATTTGGATGTAGCTAGGCAATTACATATAATTTCACATAAAATCAGTCTTTGAGTGGCACTAGACAAGGCAAAATGGAAGCTTCTATTCATCCACTCCATTAATACCTAAAGAGAGGTTACTCAATGAACGTAAGAGGCAATATGCTTTTTGAACACATGCTTTTCCAACAAAAGGAACATTCCAATTGCATATCTCTTAGGTTAACGACAAAAACCACATGCATACTTACATACACACCTCTCCAACACACTCCCAATACCCATACAAACACAAAAACACAAGCCCACATTGCTAATTCCGCTTTTATAAAACATATTCTAAAAATTACAGGTTTGAGGTACTGAAAATTTGAAGAACATACAACATCAACAAGTCAGGTAATGGTGGAAAAATTTCTCCCTTTTTTAATGTAAAAATGCAGATCATCAACAAGCATTTGCTGAAAAGAAACGTGCTCATTTTTAAACAAGACAGAAATTAAAACTGATGTAGCTCCTGTGTTTGTTTGAGTAATGATGCAACCAGGCACAAGTTTAAATCAGCTACTGCTGCTGCAATCAATTTTCTCCTAAATTTATCAAGTGTTGTTATGTCTGAATTATTGATGATTTTTGATGTAGTCCCAATAAAAAAAAATTTTTCCTCAACCTCATACGTTATCTTTTTTTTTTTTTTTTGTAAAGCCAGAAAAGAGTTCTAATTTTTCTAAAACTAGCCAGAGGAAAGAAAGAATAAATCACGGCCCTAAAACCAGATAAGCAAACTTGCACTATGAAATGGAATTCGGGAAGATACCATGGTGGTGTGCGTCTTGGCCAAGTCCAAGGGAACAACTGGGCAATCTTGATGAATAAGTTTTTGCATTTCTATGGACTAGATAGAATTATAAAGAATTCTCTCTCCTTCAATTCATCAGAAAGCAAGAAAAGTTTAAGCTGTCTTCTCTTCCTTCCTTCCAAGGTAGAGCCAAACATATTCATTCGCATTAAGCCGCACAGAGTGGAGTGGGCAAGAGACCTTCTGGGAGCATTACCTCACCAAGGCCATTATGTGTGTTATTAACTCAGACCAAAAGAGACAGTGATCACAATTTTTTATGGCTTCCAATGAAAAACACTTGCGTTCAAGGATTCACAACAAACAGTTATTGACCACCTACGACAGCCCAGACTGAACTAGGCCGTGGGGATCAAGTGATGCGCACAACTGAACTAGGTCTGATCCCTGTGTCGGGGAATCTGTAATCAAACTCACTAAGCTCAGAAATATATACACTTACATTATACATTATGATAATATGGATCATTCATTGAGTTCTTACTATGTGCCAGGCAAGAGTCTGAGGGTTTTATACAATCATCATCATAATTAAAATAACACCTACCATTGCTTATTAAGAGCCAGTAAGTCATTGGGCTGAATGCTATGACACAAGTGTCCTCCTCCCTTACGTCTTATCATAAAGAGGAAAGAGCAGCTTAGGGGGGTCAAGGGAATTATTTAAGCCACAGATAATAATGGCAGAACACCAATCTGAACACAGGTCAACCTTGTTCCAGAGCCCACGCTTTTACCCACCATGCCATACCACACCCCACGCTGGACCACTGTGGTCTTCCACACTGGGCTGTCAAAGTCCATCGGCAGAGAAACACAAGACGTTAAAATCAGACATGATCTGCATGGGGACAGGAGCCATCCAAAGGCTGATGTCATCACTGAACAGCTGACCTTCCATTCTGGTTGGCCAGCCTCAGGGGTTCCAAAATACAGGTTGGAACAGAGCCCAAGGGTCCTCTGGATGAGTTTCAATGGGCAAGAAAAAAGTGTCTCCCATACTGGTTCTGCCTGATGCCTTCTTCTTTGGGCATTAGCAAGGAGAACATTCCTATTGATTACCCTAATGTGGTGGTTGTCAACTGGGGCTGATTTGGCTCCCCCACCCTCAACAGGGGACATTTGGCAAAGTCTGGAGACATTTTTGGTTGTCACACTGGGGAGGGGATGCTAGTAGCATCTAGTGGATAGAGGCTAGGGATGCCATTTAAGCATCCTATGATGCACAGCCCTGCATAACGAAGAATTATCTGGTCCAAAATGCCAATAGAGCCACTGCTAGAAACCCTGCCCTAAAGGATCCCTATGATGTCTAGTGGATTTTTCTAAGAAAATGAGCCAGAGAAATAAACATTGTGCTCCTAACCTGACAAGAAAGGAGTGAAACCTAGATGGCAGTCTTCAAAATGAAGTACAGAAAGAAAATAATATGTCTTCTATTCATACTTATGCATTTTTACATTTTAATTTCCTGTGTGTATTTTATAAGGTTTATAAACTAGTAGTACAGTAGTACATGCAAATACTTTGTATATAAATACACATATATTGGAGGTAAATGTTCAAAACAGTTTACTGATAAGAGCATACAATCAGAGAATGTTGAAAATGTAGAGAAAGAGTTATAGGTTTGAAATCAAGGAGATCTGGCATCCAACACCCACCTCAGCCCCTAATTATTAAATGTATGACCTCAGCTCAACCATCTATAAAATGGGAATAAGAATACTCATCCCCTCAGAACTATATGACAAATTCAATTCAATTGTGTATTAACGCCTAGCACATAGTAGCTGCTCGATAAACATTCATTCTTTTACCCTCTTGCCTCTCCTCTTTGCCCAGGTGTAAGAGCCTTGGACAAGCCACACATTCTCTGACCTGAGTGTCTTTATCTATGACCTAATTATGAGTGTTCCATCCACTTTACAGAATTGGCATGAAGGATTAAATTAGATAACTGATATTAAAGTGCTACCAAAAGTACAAAGGATTTACAAACATAAAATTGTTTTCCTAAACTGTGGTCATACAACCTTCTATCAGGGCATTCCTGATAATTACTCCTTTGCCCAATTTGGAGACTCAAAAGTCAACATTCAAAAAAGGAAAGGGCTGGATTCTAATAAATACATGTAGCTTTTTATTTTCTACTTATCACATTTCACCGTCTTAGATGAAAAAATGCTTAAATATTGCAAAATCAGGAATTTCAACAGTGGTATATCGAGTTAATCAGCACGGTGTGTGTTTTGTGTGTGTGTGTGTTTTCTTTTCCTAAAGGGAATTGATTCACAGGCTGTGAAAACACATTGCACCACAGACTGACCACGCAGAGGGGCACCGGCGCCGTGCGCCTCCCGGCCTGTGCTGACGTCAAGTTGCAGGGCACATGGCCTTGCACGCTCCCAGATCAGCACAATTCTCCCCCACACGTATGGCCTGGGATTCATGCTTGATCATCTGCAATTCCAAGTGCGTATTTTTAAACTTTTGAAAATGAAGTGTGTTCGTGTAAGCACTCTCCACAAAGGTCAAAAGCCGGTGGGAGCCCTGGCGCCCTCCTTGGAGGGGCCTGCTCTCTTGGAACCTCTCCCAGTGGGAGCCTAGAGACGCAGGGAGCTCAACCCCAACCTAGATTTCTCTGGCATTTTCTGACTTTCTCCTCCCACTCCCCCAGTATAATTAATAACAATATAATAACACACCATTTTAAAGCACTTTAGATTTTTTTAAAGCTGTAATGAATGTTATCTCCTTGATTCTTGGAATTGCAATTAGTTATTTACTTAACTTATACCAGCCACTAAACTCAACGCCTAGAGCACAGGGCATAACTCGTTCGTGTCTTGGTCCCCCCAGTGTATCCCTAGTATGTGCGGGACTGCTAGTAGGTGCTCAGTATCCATCCCTGAAAGATGAATAAATATTGTCACCTTCATCTTAACCAGGAGGAACCTGACACTCAGATACCTTAAGTCATGCGCCCAAAAACATGCTCTAGTCAATGACAGAGCCGGTCCTGAACCCAGGTCATCTGATCTCAATTTCACCAGAAACAGCAATATAGAAGGTAATTCCCATCCAAGTAAGGTAAACAGAAAGCTGAATGTCCCTCCCCTGAGTACAGCCTTGAAAGAGCTGCCAGGATATCAAAAGGAAGGCAAACAGAATCGTCATACTTGCTAATGCCAGTTCCCTTCCCGTGTGTCCCGCATGTACTTTGTCCTTGGTGGGCAAGTGTGCATGTCTCTATGTGCAGGCATCGCTGGCATGTTTAGGAAAAGGTGAGTTGGACTCTGAGAGCCCAGCTGGGTCCAAGGTCTGACATCATGGTAGCCAAATATCAAGACCTAGGGTGAGACAAGTTGAGACTGAATTCCACTCAGTCACTTATAGCCAATGTCACCTTAGGCACTCTGTCATTCTATCTCCTGATCTGTTCAATGGAGAAGATCATACCGCTTACTTTATAGGGATGTTATAAGGATTAAATGAGTTCATACACTTTTTTTAAATGCTTAAAATGATGACAGGTACATGGTCATAGGATAATAAATATCAGTTGCTGCTATTCTTGCACTGATATATTCTTCCTCCCTGATGTTACTTCCCATGGCTCCATCACCTGTGCCAGCCAGAGCCTTGGCATTACCCAGCTGGATTGGTCCAAAGGCCTCCAAGCTAGATTACCTGTCTACTGCCCCACGTTTCCCTGAAGCAGCCTCTTTCTAAACCCTTTCGATAGTCCTCATTTGATCATGTGACTCACTTTCTTGAACACCCATGGCTTCTCCGAGGCCTATCCAAATGCCTTCCCATGACTGTCAAGACCATTTCCAATCTAACTCCACCTCTCATGCAAACCATTTCTTTTCCCATGGTCTGAGTCCTTGATCCTGAGCACACCCTACCTTAAACCAAGGATGTGCATCATTTGCCTATATGCACCTGCACAGAACTATAAAAGCATTCTAGGTGATGCTCACTGAATTAAATGTATAGGATAACTGAATACCAGGTAATGTCATGGGTAAGAGCCTGGGCTTAGACGGCAGGCAGATTAGAGTTTCAGTCTCAACTCACACACAAGCTCTGAGACCTTGGATAAGTTACTTAACCTCCCTGAGCCTCTATTTCTTCTTTAGTGAAATGCAGCTATTGTCTATTTTTTTCTTTTCTTTTATTGTGAGAATTAAGTGGAATGATGTATTGAGTGACTTCTCACAGTGCTTGGTGCATGGTAAACTAAAAAAAAAGATGGCAGCTAAAACTAAGAGCTTCTAGCGTACATCAACAGTAAAAAGGCTTATGCTGTTAATTGGGCAACTTGTTGGGAACCCCAGAGCCTAGTTGCGTATCAAACTAAGCCCCCTAATGTGTAAGCCCCCCAGCAACAACCACAAGGCCTGTGTCTAGAAAGCCAGTGAGCATATGCTCTGAGACAGCTTTAATCAGCCCACACATATTCCCCAAGCCCATTCCCACCCAAGGGAAGCAGAGACAACCATGGTCCTCTCCTGCTCTCTCAGCAGAAATGACTATGAAATTGGGCAAGGAAAAGAGTGGCCATTCTGGGTCTACCGCAATGGCCTGTCACAGCCTCTCCAGGTCACCACCGATGCAGAGATAACAGTGACTGAAGGGTGACCCCAAACATGACAAGGCTGGTGGCCTAGAGCAAAGACCCAGCCGTGGTCACCAGAGAGGACCTGTGTCACATGTCACATTTACATCCTGCTCTTGGTGATCCCCCGGCTTTTCTCATGGCCCAATAGTCTTCACCTGAGCAGAGAACAAATGAATATTTGTTCTTTATGTCCTGTTGTGTGTTAACACAGCCTACTTAAGAGGGACAGGTCTTGATGTACAGACAGGAATACGTGACACATGGCCTTTCTCCTGAGAGCTTGAAGCTGAAAAACAATCCCTTTGTACCAGGCAGCTTAATAAAATATGATGCTAACTAGACAAGAGTGTGTTCACATGCACACATAGGCATGCATGCATGTGTATGTGTGTGCACACGTGTGTATGTATGTGTGAGGCACAGAGAGCGAAAGAAAGAGGAAGAGATCCCTCTGCATCCAAACACTCTTAATTGATTATCTAACATGGCGTGTTGGCTCAGGTAATTTAGGAAATTGAAATTATATGTTTGTACAGAGGTAATCTATGCTTGTAAATATCTGGCATGGTAGGAGGAACACTGACGAATAGTTTAAAAACTTGCTTCGTGCAGGCTTAATGCGGGGCTAATTCAGAATTACAGAGTTGGAGAGTTATGGGATGCGACATAAAATGCACCAGCTCACCGAGCACCGTGGCGATCGGGAAGCACACATAAAAATCCCGGTAAGACTGGAACGCAAGGCAAAAGCACAATTTCCTCCCGATCTGGACCAGCAGCAGGGCTGGGGCGGTTGTCTGCGGTTTCCGGGGGTAGGTGGTACATTACGGCGGAGCATCAGCGCTAATGCTACATGGCAGCTCCTCGGAATACCATCTGCTTCCCCGGGAACTGTTAATATAGTTGTAATTATCTACTTCTAAGCACTTTATTGGGAATATCATTTGCAAATTAATCAACTACAGACCGGTAAAACAAATGACATGCTTCCCCGAAAACAACAGCATTCTTTCCCATGGTTTTCCCAGGATTTCAGAGAAGCTGGGTGGGGGGTGAGGCTTTACCCACGCCTTTGAGATCATGCCCCGTGCGGAGAAGTTGGGCAGAAGGAATTACAGAATAGGGCTTTCTAGAAAAGTCTTCAGAGGATTTGGGCAGCAGAGAGGAGGAAGGGAACATAAAAACCCCAGAGATGGGTACTGTCACCATGTGAGAGACGAGAGGCATAAAATGGACCCCTACCAACAGCTGCATGATAGTGAAGGCAAAGATTTCCAGATTCTTCTGCAATCGCTCCCTTGCCCGGCACGTGCCACCTCCCTGGCCTCACCCTGCAAACCCTCCCAGCTGTCCCTAAGGTGTGCTTGTGCCGAGGCCATTCCTGCCGTGGGACAGGGAGCAGAGTGCCGAGGGGAGAGACACAGCACTAGGACACTAGCCCCTAACGCTCCTGCCATAACGAAAACTCTCCCTCCGGAGAAGGGAGCCTCTGAAAGCGGAAAAGCAAAGCATTTTCCGAGCGCGAAGGGGGAAAAGGCAAAGCATGTCACTGGCAGAAATTACTCAGGAGAGTCAGGGTACCTGCTGTTGTACACACAAGCAAGCTGCCCCTCGCTCTCTGTAACCAACAGAATGGCTCTGACTCGTGGATCTTCAAGGCTGTGGCTTCAACCCACAGGCTGTGGGAAGAAAGAATCCCAGTCACCATTACAGAGAGCTCGGAGTGTGCCTTCTGCTAGCAGCAGATCTCAGAGCCCAGTGACAAGGACTACTCACCCCCCCCCCCCGACTCTCTCCCCAGAGGCACTGGCTCCCCAGGGTGTGCCCAGGCTATAAGTAAACAAATAGGCCTCACAGCCCCTCCTGTGGTTTCACCAGCATCCTGTCAGCTCCCAGGGCGCACAGCCACAGAGAGCCACACGCAGAGAGAACGGGCCAGGGGCATGCTGCTATCTGATCGTTTAGGAAGGTCCTACCTGGGCTTCACTGATGGAGGCAGTGGTTCGTTGGCCTCACTGAATGATTTTTAGAGGAATTTACTAGAGTCTTTCTTGAGAGGGGGGAAAAAAGTGGTAAGAACCAGACAACCCTGGTAGTGACCTTGCCTTTGCCAATGACCAGTGACAATCTCATAGAATTCGAGTCTACCTTTTTTTATCAACAGGGGTGTGAAATCTTAATGGGGTTACATGCAGCATTGAAGTAATGCTACACTTAATAGGGACGATAAAGGGGATATAAATGACACTTTTCCAACCACCTTAGGAAGGTTGGGCTGGGAGAGAAATGAAATAACACCTTGTGAATGCCCATGGTCCTCCCCGCACTGTAGATACCAGGGGGTGACAAAGACAGCCAGAGTGGGCAAGTGTCCACACTGAATTATCCTAAGGAACATTTGTTGAGCATTTACTGTACTAGGCAGATTGGACTGTCACACACTTAGGATATGTCTGAGAATGTGCTTTCTATGAAAAGGGCAAAGCCTCCGCCATATCTGTTCTTGTAGCCCACATCCCAGACTAGAACAGGGAGGCAGGTGAATGCCGTAGGCATGGGCGAGGTGCTGTGGCCAGAGCAACCCAGTCAACTTTACCTTGCTCCTGTTTAAATCTGTGGGTGAAGTGCTGAGGCAGGTACTACCAGCAGGCATATTTGAGGCCAGTGTTCTTTATCCAGTCTGACTAGACAGCCCTACTGCGTGGAACCGCCTCACAGTCAGGGCCCGTCCATTCTGCAGCTGACTTCTTATATGATGATACATCATGGAGCTGATTTACTCAAAATCAGCCTTTCTTCAGGACATAATGAGGTTCTCCAATAGTTGAAAAGATCCACTGAGAATATTTTTGCCCTTCAGTTTTTCCTTAGGCCAAATTTTTTTGTCCATGAAACGTAGCCTTTAAAAAAATCAGAGGACTCAGCCTCTTTTACATGCAAACACTTGAGTGCATTTAAAGGGACAGTTTCCAGAATCTATAAACAAATCTTGCAGCCAGAAAAAGGGTAGAAAGGATATCTCACCCAGGAAGAGACTCAGTTAGGGAGCAGCCCTTGAAATTTCCAATCATCCAAAATTTTCCCTGAGAAGAGAGAGTTCACAGCATCAAGACCCAGTTTTGAAACGGTGACCTTGGGCACACTGTTTAAGCTGTTTGTGCCCATCCCTCATCTTAAAACAGGACTAAATAATATAACTACCAGTGTTGTAAAGACCATATAAAAGATAATATGTGCAAAGTGCTTGACACATAGTAGGTCCTCCTATTAGCTCTCCATCTCATAGTCTGGAATGGATGTAATGTGTGTGAATGGAAGCATATATAACATCTATACTAAAACAACAAAAATGTTTAAGGATGTAAGAGAATAAAGAGTTTATTTGTCTCTTTGGTATTTTCTCCCAGAGATTAAAAGCAATACTTCAACTGTTTACAGCACGCTCATGCTCATAAGAACTCGTAAAGTGATGAAATTGATTAAAGAACTATAACCCTGCTTTAACTACCAGAGATTCAAAGGTAATATGAACAGTTTGTTGAGAAAATGTAGTGACCCAACGTTCATTCTTGACCATTTGGTCTTCTGTAGACCGTTATACGCGTTCACAGATGTGGGCCCCACAGACACTAGAATGTGGACAGTGGGAGGCACCTAGTTGGTCAAGTGTGAGAGCACAAGCTCATGCAGGGTGTTGGATGGTGGCGTGGGGATAACAGAAGAAGGCTGAGACAAAAGAACATGGAAATAGGAACTTAGCAACTGATTTGAAATGGCAAGTAATTTTTTCCATCTTTTAGCTAATGTGTTTTCCAATGTTTCTACAACAAATGTATAACATTTATATAAAGACAAATTTTTTTAATTGCTAAAGTAAATGATATGCAAAAAAGGGAGGCATTAGTGATGACTCCAGAGCTTTAATCTTGAGTGCCTGGGAGAGAATGCTGGTGCCATTCATATAAGCTTAAAAAATCAACATAAATAGTTTTCTGGAGTATGAATTGGAGAATGGTGATGAATTTACTTAGAAACCTGTTAAAGCTGAAATGTTGGTAGGGCATACAGCAGCAGCTGACATATAGCAAGTGCTAATTAAATGTTTGTCCAAAAAAATAAATAAATGACATAGACTATCTGCTCTGAGCATTAAGAAGCACCAGACAAAACAGATAGACCAGACTCTTACCAAGTCTGGGACACAAAAGACTAAACAGTAAAGGTAGTCACAGGAAAAAGAGATTCCATGACAAGCTTGGAAAACCCTGGACAAAACCACACAAACAAGCTTCTTCAGACTTTGAAGGGTGCAGAGAAACTGGCAGGTGAATGAGCAGAAGGGAAGGAGGGAGTGGGAGCTATCACCTGTGCCTGGATGCAGGGCTGGACCAAGTCACGCGGGTCCCGCAAGCAGACTTACAGAAAGGTATTGAAATGTCGGTTAAAGATTTATTTAGAAGAATGGCCGGGAGCTTCAGACAGGAAGGGCATGGGAGGTGGCAGAACTCCGTTTTTTCTATAGTGTCCCTAGCAATCCAGCTCTGGCCTACACTTCCACAGCCTACTCTGCAAACCAGTTGCCCGCTTGCATCCTCGGGAGGCAGTTTAGGAAACACCCACGCGTGGTTACTCCCTGTGCCTCCTGAGATGCTCTGCCCCCGCCCCCACCCCGAGCAGCACAACCATGGGGCTCCTTCCAACCACATTTTCATCTTGACCTTGAGCGAGGTTCTGATAAACCTGACATTGTCTTCCTTTCACCCCCAGTGCTGTTTTAATGGCCCTTTGAGATCGGCGTCCCAAAGACCTGCCCAGCTGCCCACCCTTGACACTGCAAATAGACAAGGTCCGTCCTTGACAAATGCAACGGCCAAGTCCAAGATGGTGAACACACAGGCCCCTTCCAGTGAGAACAACCGCAGTGCTCCTTGGGTGGCGAAGAAAGGGGTGCACTGCTCTGCTCAGAGTTCCCATTTTCAGCTGACTCAGAGGTAGTCATGGCAGAAAGATGCGCACACAGGGTGAATGGTACCAGGTCAGATGTCCTGGGTCTGTTTCTGGCCCAGGACAATTGGGTATGGAGCCAGAGAGACCTTTATGCTTTTCTGCAAGTGCCAGACACCGCTCAGGGTAGTCATACCTGAGCCAACATGCTCTGAACTCCTGTTATCTGGTGTCCAAAATCTCTCTCCGCCACTGAGAGCAGCTGTCAGAACAATGCCCAATGCCCGCAGGCTGGATTGCTCCATTCTGCGTCCCAGGGAGAACCTGGCAAACAGCTGCAACCAGGTTACCTGCTCTGTTATACTGGGCTCTTGCTTCCCCTAAACTATTCGGTGGTGGAGTCGTGTTTTTGTCACCACCTGCATCACTGCCTCCACCCCAAGGGCATCATCATCAAGCTAAAGCCTCAGGGGAAGAGTCCTGCTCAGTTAACAATCAATGGAGTCATGTCCATTACTCTCTTAGCTCTTACTGTGTTTCACTAAGCACCTGCAGCCACTGGCTGGACTCCAGATGCCCGTTCCCCACCCAGACATGGACGCTCTTGAGATTAGTTGAAAATGTGGAGGTGGGGTTAACGTTCAGACAGCTGATGCTAGGGATCTGGCATTGGAGGCCATTCAGGTATGAGCCAAGGCCAAGGCCATTGCCACACTCGAGCTCACACCTGCACCATCCATCTCTGTCTGAGTGGCCCTTCCTGATGACCCCAGGAAGGGGCCCCACTCCTACGGAGATGTGATTTCTCTGTTTGGACTAATTTTCGACAGGAAGTTTGAAAATTTCATCCCTTGGAAACACACCCACTTGTTTTACAATTCCTTTGTACAACCCCCAAAATTCCGAAAAGAAATAGCAAATCCTACCTCCCGATGGGGAAAGAATGAGAATGTCTCTTATGCTCACAAAAAATTCTAACATTATTTTTAAAAATTCCACAAAGTAAATCTTAATTTACCCTTCTTCTTAGAGGAAATTTTTAGAGAGGAGATTACAAAATTCAACAGTGAGGGAGGCTGGGAGTTACTGACTTAGAGAAAGAGAAATAGTAAAATAATGAAATGCTTTCCCAGAGGAGTTCTGAGTTTGGATTTTACCTAAATATTTATTACATTGTGTTAAAATTTTATTACATATATATTATTAGCTCATTTATGGGACACAGAGTATGTGCCATGTACTGCCTGTGTATTTTACAGTAATAATTAGCTCATTAATTTTATTTAATCTTTATAGCAAACCCATGAGGTAGGATGATATTACCCTCATTTCATACCTGAGGAAATTGGACAACTTGCCTAAGGTCACAGAATGAGAGATGTAAAAACTAGGATTTTATCCAGGTCTTTCTGACTACAAAGCCGGTGCTCTTTTTTCAGGAGGCTATATTAGCTTCCAAACAGGAATACAATTTCACATAAATAAAACATATGACTAACTCTTGACAACCAAACAAAGAGGAGACATTTGCATGTGACACAAAAGTACCAGGAAAAGCATAAAATGATAAGTTTTAAAGAGCAACGGGATAGTTGTAGTTAAATTAGCCAGTTTAAATGATTTGTTTGTCCCAATAACAATAAGAACCTTTCTTTACTCAAAGTTCACTATTCTGTCCAGTAGAGAAAGAAAATGTTCTAGAAACGTCCCAGATGTCGCAGCATTGGGGACGTTTGCATTAATTTTAGCAAGTCCCAGTGTTTTGAACATCTGTCTTATGCAAGACACCCATTGATATCACAGGAGGGAAGGTTAAGGGTATAAGACAAGGGTATAATTCAGGGTCCTCTCCAAAGGCAAAGGACACCATCAGGGTGTTTAGCTCTGAGTTTGAGCCAAAAGGCCAGAGGAGGCTGGAAAATGTGCTTTCACTTAGCAAGAGAATAAACCTCATTCTCTCGTCCTAGACATGGGAAGTGAGCTCCTTAGCAGACAGTAGAAAGTCCTCCAGGATCTAGCATCTCCATCAACCTCTCCGGCCTCTTACGTATACCATAGTGTGGTACACTCATAAAAAACAAAGTAACTGTGGGTGGTTAACAAAATAGGCTCGAAGCCAGACTTCTTGGTCCAGTATCCCCGGGTTTTAACTTACTAGATACATTCAACTTCTCTGTGTCTCAATTTCTTCACCCATCAGTGGGAATAATAATAAAATACCTTATCTCATGGGGTCATTGTAAGAATTCAATGAGTACACAAAGTGATTGCAGCTTTGTCCAGGAAATGGTAAATGCCATATATAAATATTTGTTGCTGTTATTAGCATGTATTTGAGGTGAATAAACTAAAGCCCTCCTCACACATTCTGTAGCAAAAGCAAGCAGTACCAAAGCTCCCAAAAGAAATTCTTGAAAATTCCAAGGTTAGACTGTAGTATCTTCTTTTAAAGGTCCTTGGGAAATGGCAAAAGCCTAATTAGATTTGTTCTTAGAAACAAAAATTGATTTTTTTCCCCAATAACTCTATTCATTGAATCTTCTCCACCCCAGCCAAAGGCAAGATCTTTGAAGAACAATTCCAGTCTCTGTCATCTAAATAAGACAATCTTATGCCACTTATTATGAGAAGTTTAGACAAAGCATTAAATGTGCTACTAATGTATCTTATACCACCTCCCAAGTAATCATAACAATGCAAATAAACCATCTGTGTATTTAAATTAACAAAACAAAAAAAAAAACAACTGATAAAACCTAATGCTGACAGAGTTACAATTAATCACAAATATTCAAGTATACATTTTGGGCAACAGGCTAAAATTTTTTAGCCCTTTAAAAAACATCATGGCAATATGCTTCGAAATCATAAAATGTTTGTTTGTACCCCCATGAATTTATACCAAGGAAACAATTCAAATGACACAGGCTATAGGCACAGACTTTCACAGCAGTGTTATTTGTAGTAAATTTTGTAAATATAAATGTAAAATAAATGTACATACTGTGAATTCTGTTACTTTTCTCAATTTTAAGATGCCTTTTTTGGTAAATTTTCAACATTCCTGAAATTAGACTGCATCATGCATTCGAAGTACACCTTTAAAGTGGTAATATTTCTTTTTCTCTTTGAAAAGCTGTTATAAAGAAAATGGTACATCTTAAGATCAGTAGCATGTTATGATCAAGAAAACACAGTAGTATGTAGTCATTAAAAATAGTAACTCTAGAGACTGTATAAAAACATGAAATATAGACTACAAACACAGTAAATTTCATATGATTAGGGGCCAGAGTAGCAAGGAAATGTAGACAAATGCAGTCTGATTTACAAGTAATGCTTTTTCTTCCTTTCACTGAGTTCCATTAATGTTACTATGATATCATGCGTGTTAACATTTCCTCCTTGTTATTTTTTTTTAAGACAGAAAATGCTTTCTCTGACATCCACTTCCCATGAAATCCTGGGTAGAAACATAAACAAGATGGGAGTGGAAAGTCACCTAGATGTCTTGCTCACTGTGGAACCAGAAACTCAAGAGTGTTTCATCTCTGTCTCCTCCTTACATCCCAGCAGGCTGTGTGGGGCAGAGATGGGAGGAGAGCAGTGGTATAATCCTTAAGGACACCCACCTCTAAAGAGAGTGGGTGGGGAGGAAGCCTGCAACCAAACCAAACCAAACCCTTAAGGTAGAATGGGGTACCTAAGGTAGACTGGACCAGTTGCCACATTGGACCAGACAGTTGGGCTCGGCGGAAAGGGGAGAGCATGAAGGTAAGGCGGGAGGAATAGGACAGGCATTCACAAATGAGAAGGATGCCAGGAGGTTAAGGCGGAGGCAGGTAGAAAGCACGTTCAAAGGCCCTGAGGTGGGAGTGCGTAAAGGATGTTCAAAGACCAGCAAGAAAGCCATGGCGTCTGGAGCAGAGTGATGGGCTCTGAGAGGAAATGGAGAGGTTGGGGCCTTAGAAACCATCTAAGACTAAAGCTTTCACTCTGAGTAAAATGGGAGCCACTGAAGAGTCTGAAGCACAAGGGTGACATGATCTGGCCAATTTTAACAGGATCTGCTGTTTTGTTGAGAACAGTCCAGAGAGCAAAGGAAAGAAACAGGGAGACTAGCTTGAAGTCTAGTTTAATAATCCAGCTAGGGAATTGAACCAAGGTGATGATTAAAAAGTACTAAAAAGTGATTAGATCTGGGGATATTTTTAATATGGATCATGCAAGATTTGCAAGTGGATTAGATATGGGTATATGATAGAAAAAGGAGAGTCTAGGATGACCCCAAGTTTTGGGGCCTAGACGAGAGGAAAATGGGGCTTCTGTGCCGAGATGGGGAAGGCTGTGGAAGAAGTAGGTTTGGATGGAGAAGACCTAGAGTCTGTTTTCGGGACATAAAAGTTTGCACAATTATTAGGTATTCAAGCAGAGTTGTCCAACAGACAGGTTTAGGTGGAACAATTATATAAACAAATGGTCAAAGAACAGAAAAATTAAAACCAGAATGGGACAAAAACAAAGGCGAGAGGAAGCTAAACAACACCACCAAGAGCGTGATAAAAGAAAGGCGGGGGAACTCATAAGCCAGGGAGCAGTAAGACGGCGAGGGCCGAGGGGAGGGCTGGCTCCGAGCGGCGGGGTCTGTCACCCTCCCAGGTCCCTCAGCGGGGGCCTGAGTGTCTTCCCCACCCAACTTTCCTCCCTGTGCTAAACTAAGGCCACGTGTCTGCCACTGTAAACACCAGTGACAAGACGATTTCCCACGTTTGTCTAAAACGTGCCCGTTGGGCCGGGCTGCAGGCTGGGTGGGAATTGGAAATCTGTGGTGGGGCAGAGGCGCCCGGCCTTCTGCGGCCCACGCTGTCAGCCCAGCCTGGGGTCCGAATGCCCGTCTGCCGCAGGAGAGGAGCCGTCCCAAGGTCCCTCCGCGGCGCGATCACGCAGGCAGGTTGGGAAAGGGCCGCTCACGTGAGTCAGGGGCATTAGGAAGGCGCCCAGAGGGCGGCGGCTGAGGTGGGAGCTCCCAGTCAGCAGCTCTCCCGGCCCTTGCCTTCAACGTCCGATGCGAAGGCTGCTTGAAAGTAAAAAGCTATCTCCTTTCGAATGATCCTGCGAAAGCTATCTCATGGCCTGTCCTTTGGGGTTGGTTTCTCTGGCTCTGTGTTTGGAGAGAGCTGAAATCACTCCCAGAGGTCCTGGGGCCTGGGCCCACACTATCACTTCCTCGCTGTGTCATCTTGGGCGAGTGACACAACCTGTCAGTGCCTGGCAGTCTCTTTTGGAAAAATAAAGATAATTAGCGGTCGGCTGCCCGGAGGGGGGCTGCGGGGCCAGATGATCTGGCTCGGGCTGTTCCAGCTCCAAGGTCTATGACTGTGTGACGTTTATAGCCTGTGAAATGCACAAGGGCAGGAGTTTAGAGACGTGTGCAGGGAACAGATGTGATCAGTCACCCTCCACACCTTAACCGAGTGGAACTTCTTGTGGGATCTTTAGCGAAAAGGAAAAACCCCTCTCTCGGCTCTCCACTCTGTGCAGGGAGGTGGAACGTGAAACGGTGGGGAACCCATGTCCTTGGCACTCAGCCAGAACTGGGTTTGAATGCTTGGTTCCAGCACTTCTAGAGAGAGGACCTTGAGCAAACTCCTTTTCACATCTCTGTGGACTCATCTATAAAATGGAAATAGAATAACGGGAAGAAATCAGGTTGCTGGATTAAATAAAATGACAAATGTGAAATACCAACTGTATCAGTCATGGTCCAGGTACAGAAACAGACCACGGATTCCAGAGAGGACAGTGAGCACCTAAACCATGGAAGCACAAAATGGGGGTGGGAGGCAAGACGTAATTTAACAGGGTTGTCTAATGCTTGACAGACACAGCTTTACCCTACTCCTGGTTCCCATGGGGAAAGTGTTGCCCTAGGAAACAGCTTCCTCTCCCCTCCCATTCCAGTGGGGCAGTTGAATGACTCATTTTGCTTGATTCTGGGAAGAATGACTGAGCTGCTGAGCTCAGCTCAGCTCCATCTTTCTCATCCTGGGCATGAGCTGCCCTCAGGAAGCCAGCATTCCTGGCTCTTCCAGCTGGTGCCACTGGTGGGGTGGGGGAGCATCCTGCCATGACCAGGTGGGTACATTGACTTCATCCAGGGCTAGAGTGATGGGCCATTTGCCCGTCATGGCCAAGCCTAATATCAGCTCCAGTGGAAATAAAGACGAGATGTGGCTTCCATTTTGACTCCTTTATTTCTCAATTTGTTCAAAATCCAAGCAGGGGAAAAGGTAGGACCCCTCCGAAGCTCCCAAAAATGAAGATCAGCTCTGGTCTTTGATCTAATGCTTCCTAACTACACTCATCTCAATTAATAAGAATTGTCACTGGCCAATCAAGGCCGTATTATTTGTGTCCTCAATAGCAGATCCTTTTCACCAAAGTTCATCTCTTCATTTGCTAGTAGTTGTGGTCAGGCTCCAACTCCTGGGCTTTTGAGTCAGTCACTGTGTCTCTTCCAAGCTCCCCAAGGGAGTCCCACACTTTGGAAAGCAAGGTCTGTAACTAGTGGTTCTCACCCTTGGCTGCACATTAGAATAACCTGAAAAGCTCTAAAATGTACTGATCACCTGGGCTCCACTCCCAGAAACTCAGATTTCATGGGTTAGGTGAGAGACCTGCATATCTGGACTTTTTAAAGCTCTTCTAGGTGATTCTAACATGCAGTCTGGGTGAGACCCATTTGTATATGCCTTCAAAAGGAATCTTTCTGTACAGCATCTGATGTTGATGATGGCAGGAAGGCCTTCTGTTCACTGGACACCTCCTGGTCTCTGGAGTCCTGTTCCTCTGAAGAGACAACATGGTAGCTGAAAGCATTTTTAGAAATGCAGACCAGAATCCCAAAGTGCCAGCGCCATGATAGAAACGCATTCCCACTCTGGCAGCCCAGGCCCTCATCCCACTTTGCTCCTTTGTGGTTCTCACTCACTCTCAAGTGGAGTGCAATTTTCATCTCTTTAACTAGATGTACGGGTGTTACCGTCCTTGCAATCCTATGGATTCAAGTGCTGCTCTTAGCACCAAGTTGCATTTTTGTCACCCATTGACATTCTTGCGTGACCACATATGTATGAAGAAGCCCTGACATTTAAACCAGCATATACTTTGGGGTGAGAAGGGTCATCTTCAAATCCCTGCCCTGCCTGTCAAATGAACCCCAAACAGTAAAAGCCCCCTACTTTGGGGATTCTTCTCTTGGTCCTCTAGATTTTCTGTCTGGGGAGAGGCATTGGTAGGACAAGGGTCTGAGCCCAAGTTTAATAGGAGTCAGCTGCCTCTTCTATGGACTACTTCATTTCAAAGATGAGGGACATGAGGACAAGAGGTATGAATTAACATACCTTCAGTCATCAGCTGGTTACTAGTGGAGCAGTGAGCAGAACACACTTTTTCTTAACCCCTGCCTGGTACCTTTGGACCCACCCCATAGAGCACCTGCTTGTATTGCAAGATTTGGTCTCTAACTTGAACTATGAGTACACACCAAGAGAAAGGAGGAAATTTGGGAACATTAGACCTGGCTCCACAGTAGAATGACTCTGGGCAGTATGAGAAGAGAAAGGGAACTCATGGTAGAAGCTAGAAAAGATCTAAAAGTGAATGGGAGCAAAGAGAGTACTTGCATCTTGCTATCTTGAGACCAAGGTGGTTGGGCTTGGCAGAGATAACAGTCAACTGTGCTTGTCAAGTAAGTTGGCTCAATATGGATTCCAAAATATGATATAGAAACTCAGGGGAGGAATGTTTATCAAGGGACTGGACCCCTTGGGGAGAGGCCCAGGGAAAGGAAAGGAAACAGACAGATCATCAAATGTATGGAAAGAAGAAAAGGTTATATTGTTTAACAAGCTATGGTGTCACTGCAAGTTTATAATCTGAAAGCTTTCATCAGATATAGAAGAAGAACAGAGAACAAATAGCAAATGATCCAAAGCAGTTATTGGAGCAAGGGGAGCTCTGTAGTGTTTTCAAAGAATGTCCAAAGTCCATAGTCTAAACCCCAAGTCCCTTTATCACCCAGCCCCTTCCTATCGCCTTGGTCTCATGTTCTCACACTCCACATCCACAACCTCTCTGCAGCTATTGGACCACACTACAAAGATGAGAGACAGAGGAGTCCCTGGTCTGGAGCAAAAGGCTGGAGGTTGAAACCCTGGGTCCACTGGTCACTTGTTTTGTGACACCAGGGTGACTACTGCCCTGCACATGGTATCTCTTGGGATCTTGACTTACAAATCCCACTAAAAACTCTGGACCATTCAGAGCCCTGACATAAACATTTCAGACACAAAGCATTTTCCAGTCTGGCCTGATCTCTCTCCCAAGGCTTCCCAGCACAGAGGATGCACCATGACGCCCAGACCAGCCCATCCCAAAGCACTCAATACCAGAAATCGTAGGAAACGGAGTTCACATTTGGGAACTTCACCCAAGATAAAAAGGCCTCTGGAGAGAGAACTATAATCCTCCCCAAATTAGCTGCTAAGTAGCAGTTTGCAAGGGAAGTGAAATATCTATTTCCAGAAACTTCCACTCAAGAAGAAATTATATTTCCATAAGGGAAAACTAAAAATGAGGTTGCCATTAAACATCATTTGGGTATTTGGGGCATGTACTTTTTATTTTTTGCCAACTCAAAATCCAGCCCTTGTATTTTCAAATATGATACTGCCAGAGTGAAACTGATGAGACACCACAAAGTTGAGGAAGAGAAACACAAAGACCTAGATAGTAACCTATTCATTTTCCAGAGGGAAAAAAGTAACCGCTATTCTAGCAAAGAAAATAGCCCTACATTTGGTCTCTTTTCTTCCTGTTTTCCCCTCAATTTAAGAGAAAAACTTTTCAAATTCACACATAATGGTAGATACACTGTCTGCTTTTCTGTGGCTGTCTTCAATTACATCACCTTTCAGGTCACCACGAAACACTTTTTTGAAATATGTCTCAATCTGTCTTTCAGTCTGACAATGAAATTACCAGACAGTTCAGCATGTGACATGACTGAATTAGGCTGCAGCTGACCAGCTGTTATCATTGTCAGGCTCCGGTCTTTACTTCCTGGGGGAGGAGGGGACAGTCGCTGGAAAAATCCCGGAACCAAATCACACCTGATTATCAGCGCAGGTGACGTGACCCCGTGGGATCACCCGGCTCCCGGCTCTGACAGATCGCGGGGCAGGAGAGCTACTGAGGCAGAACCACGGTTGCTTAAGCTCCGCTTTCGCCACTTTGCCAGCCTCCAATTTGTGAGTCCATTAGCTACATACACCTGTCCAACTCCCTTTGGACGGGCAGGGAACACCTCGGAATGTCTTCAGAGTAAGGTTATATAGAAGTACTTGACCTTTTTAAGAAACACTGATCAAATTTGAATATTTCACTGCATCATGGGGGCAATCATAAACGGCATATAAAAATGCAATGGCTGCTGGGATCAATGAGCTATCCACACAGAAAAAAAATACACACACACACACATTTATGTACAAATATATGTATTACATAAATACATTTTTTTAATTGACAAAGACTTGCTTCGATTTCAGGTAAAATAGTTCTTACGCTTATACAGGGAAGCTGGCTTTTAGCCAGATCTGATTGGGGATACACACGGATGCAAATGAAATTCCTACCACGAGCACCATCTTTCTGATTTAGGGCACTGTCTCCAGAAGGATCCTGTTAAAATGCAAATACTTTATCTAGAAGGGGTAGCATGTTGGGTAATTAGTGGCTTCTAAACTATCTGCATGGATACGTCCATGGATTTAGCTGGCAGAAAGCAAATTTCGAAGGAAAGGGCCGAAGGCACATACCTGTGATGAGGAGATGGCTGGAGGGCGCTCCAGGAAGGCAGCCGTTGACTGAGAATGTCCAGCGGTGGCTGGAAGGCCAACAAAAGATGCCCCAAGGCTGCATCAGGGTCCTGCGGCTGGAGAAGCCCAACGCTCTCTGCTTTTCTATATTGCCTTGCCTCCACCCCTTCTTGAATAAAGTCCAGAGACAATGTGGCTCCAGTGTGTCTTTGGAATTTGTAAGCACAGCCCAGAAAGTCTCACGTGGAGGCAGATGCAAATAAAGTGAGATTGGAGAATTTCCTCTCCAACTCAAAACAAAGACACAAATATATCCTGGCAAGTCATCCAATAACCAAGCAAATATGGTATGATATGCTTTCCTGTCCATGTACCATAAGCCTTTCATAGTACCAAAAACCATTCATTCTCCCCCTCCCTCTCTTCTTTCTCTCAACTGGCTTCAGAGGACGCTAAAACGTTGTCCCAATAAAACTGAAACCAAACACCCAAAGAACTTGCTGGAGGAAATTCATAGATGGAGACTATCCTACATGTGAAACTCAGGAGGCTCCGGTAGAGGAGATTCCCTCGGTGATCTGCACTGAGGACACACACACGAGCATACACACACACACACACCAGTTTGGCAAATACTCCCATTTAAAGACCTTCCAAACACTCCTCTTCTCTCAACGGTCACATAGGTTAAAAAATAATAATAGCCTAAGAAGCTGGAGCTAAAGACCAAAAAGTTAAAACACTTACAGGGCAAATAATTTGAAGAGGCAGGATAAAATCAAAAGCAGAATTTAAATGGCCCCAGCCTAAGAATTTATAAAAGACCAAGTCCCAACCTACAACAGAAATAAGAACTATATTGGGCACATACCTCAGAAAGGCAGGAAAGGCTGATGCACAGAACACAAGGAATGTTCTGATGCACAGAACACAAGGAATTTAAATCTCAGTCTGACAGGGTCGGGAAAACCAATACAATAATGGCAGGGAGAAGGCGAGCAGGAAAGACGTGCTGCGCCAGTTGAGTGTGGTTCAGAACTTTGACTGCATAATTAGCCCGCGTTGTAATTAAGAATCTAAAGGGCCTATTGAAACGAAAGCACAATGGGCAGATTTGGATTTTGCTGCATGGAGCCAGAATACTTAACACAGTAAGAGTTTTCCCCAATTTTGGCTGGATATGTTGGTAGCTGACAGTCAACGAGGCTTATAAACATCTTTGTATTACCTGTTTTATAACAGCAGTGACTGATGAGAGGAAAACCTTTTTAAAGGCCTTAGGTGGTGGTTTCATCTTTGGGTTTTCTACCTGGCTTCAGGAAACTGCTTTTTTTGGTTATGATTTCATGATCCGATCACAGGGAACAGTTCATTACAGGCATGAGGTCAAGGCTGAGTTGATCTCTAAGCCAATGAGAAATTGGCATTACAGGCTTGTTTTATTTATAGAGATCCATGATATCGAATTAGATGGAAAGGAGGAGAGGGAAGAATTTAGCTTTATTTAGAATCTGTGTCTCTGGAAGGCATCTACTACCAGTTTTCTAAAGATACAAGACAATGTCATGGGTTCTGTCTGTGCCTTTAGGACAATCAGAGGAGGGGAATATGAGGCTTACTTACATACCACACTGTGCTCAGGAGCTAATTCAAAGGAACCATCTTCACATGGAAGCAAAGAAACCTGAGGAAAACAATGCATTCTGTTCATTTCCACTGCTCTTTTATTTATTTTTTAAATACGTTTTTATTGATTTTTAGAGAGAGAGGTAGGGAGAGGGACAGATAGAGAGAAACATGATGAGAGAGAAACATCATTGATTGGCTGCCTCTTGCACGCCCTCAACTGGAGATAAAGCCCACAACCCGGGCATGTGCCCTGCCCAGGAACTGAACTGGTGACCTCTTGGTTCATGGGTCAAAGCGCAAGCACTGAGCCAACCCGTCCCCTGCTCTTTTATACAATCCAATAAATAGACCCTAAGGGATCCCTGACTCAGTTTGCCATACTAATTGGGGGAAATGAAACAAAGAAAGATAGGGCTTTCCCCTTTTTCCCCCACCAGGGATAGGACTCGTTACAACTATTTGCAACATAAAAAAAGTCACATGCTAGAGGAATCATGGAGAAATGAAAGCCTCCACAAGAGCCCCAAAACACAACTTCTTGGTCATTCGGGGAAGATTTTTTAAGGCAGTAGAAAAGCCCACCAATAATCTCAGTATAATGCATCAAGAAAAAGCTCACTGGACACTCGACACCCACCACGGTACCAGAACAAAAAGAAAGGATGTCAGGGAAGCATCTACTTTTGAGTTCAGAATCCTTCATACAAGGCAGGAGGTGACTTTAAGAAACTCTCCCGTGAAACCGACATTTATAAGAATCAAGAAAGGAAACCTTCAGTATAAATGTGGTGAGCAGAAGCTCTTGGGCCCTTAATATAGTTTATCTTTCACATAAAGGTATCTTGAAAACCTTTACCCAAGTCCTTTATGAGGGAATAATTTCTGAGCGAGGGCAGACAATGGTCTTTCAAATCCATTCTCAGTTTAGAAAGCGTTTGTAAGGAGGATTTTTCCCAGCCGCCGCATGAGGAGTGTGTGATACCCTTGGAAACCTCTGTAATTAACAATAAGCCTCTTTCACGATTGAAAGTGGGCCCTCACACCCTAAAGTAGCACTGATGCTTCTCTTTCTGACCTACACCCTTCATTTTATGCAATGTCTTTGTAGAAACCAAGGGCAAGAACAACGTGGAGAGAAATTTTCCAATTTTGGACCAGAGCCACCAAATCAATAATGACGGAACAAAATGAATTATCAACCTCCACTGCTTCAATCACAGGGAAAGGCAAGGAGTTAGCCAAAAGAGAAGCTGCGGTCAATGTTAAGAAACAGAATGAATTGACTTTGAGGTAGGCTTCTATCTAATTAAATGAGACTGGGGGCAAAGTCAAGGTAGATGCATCCGCAGCTGCTAAGGAAGTGATCAGAGGCAGGTGACTCAGCTCAGCTCAGCTGTGTTCCCCAGGCTGGGACCGAAAGCGGGAAGCGTTGGGCAGTGTTGGGGGACAGACAGGGGAAACCAAGCTTTTCAGAGGTGTGTATTTTCCCATCCTGCTCCTGTATCTCGAACTATCTCAAACCCTCACCCCTAGCAATTAAGTCACCATCAACATCCAAAGGTTCAGCATGAGCCTAAAGAAACAAAACCCCTGCTGTGAGCGGCCTATCCTAAATGAGGGAGGAAAAGAGAACTGGGGGGAGCAGGGGATACCTACCACTGGTTTCTAGCGGTGAGCCAACAGTGTCGAGACCTTTGTCATGCATCTAGAAGCTTTATAATGAGACCATAGTTCCCAGACTCTTTGGTCACACAATCAGTAGCCAACCACGTGGTGCCACTGGGTCTGGGAAGGGCACACAAGATATATATCTAAAGGCAGAGGACACTCCTGGTGGCTTCTCTATGTATTCCCTGGGGACTTGGCTCTAGGATAGTTATCAAATGGGATCCAACTTGATGTCTGCCCCACCAATGATGACACCTCCTTTTTTGGAAGGAAGGGGACTTCAGAGGACCCTGGATTATATATGGAAATGCTGTGTGAGCGCCCAACTAGCACCTGCTTTAGGCCTATAGCCCTTGTCAGGGACCAAGAGCCAGAGCAAAGAAATGAAACCCCATCTCTCTTACCTCACTCACCACACCCACACCTGTGACCTGCACTCAGGAAAATTGCACTAAATTTTCACGGCGGACACTCAGATCAAAGCAGCAGCAGCTTTCTGCCACTGTGCCTGAGCCCTTCCAACACGCATTAACATTTCCTGCTCCATTTGCAAACACAGAGAGTTCTTTAAGTGTGTATAAGTGACACCTAGTACTTTCGAAACACTCAAATAAGCCCAGGATGACTCACCATTTTCTGGTCTTGTACAGCTAATTATATGTTCAAAACTCCCTTTAAAAGTCACAAAATCTATCTCAGTACTCTCAATGCTTTTAAATGGCAAAAAGGTTAGCCATGAAGGAGCAGGCTGCCAAGGCCAATAAGAAATTGACATAAACACTGAAAACAGCCTTTGGCCCTTCAATAGAGCTAACTTCACAAGAGTTGTGCACACCCTTATCAGGAAATTATAGATCTTATTATTGGGGAACTGGGTGGCAGGTGCCAAAAACATTTAAATTCACTCCATTTCCAATTCATGAAGCCCATTGTAGCTTGGTATTATGCTTTTATTAAATTTGTGCATTTAGCTGGGAACCTATTATTATAATAAAATACAAAATGCAATTATTGTTTTCTTGCAGTGAGAACCTCAGAATTATCTAACACTTTATTGTTTCCCCATCAATAGAAATCCCAAGTATGAATTTTTTTTTTTAATTTTTAAAGAAATGTCGCTTCCTCTACCTACTTTCCATAATAGTTCTTGCTTCCCGCTGCTTAGCAGGCAATGAAAGAAAAGGAATGGAGATGGAGGCCATAAGTCACATCGGTTTTCCTTTAATTACAGTATTATACTTATATTTCTCATATTTTCTACCGTTATCTCTGCCCAGGCAAATCTCCATTCCTCATTCAGTGCTCATTAATTGAGATGGTGTTTGGGGAAAGGTGATATATAGATATGAGTTTCATATGGCCAAGTGCTCACCTACTATTACACGCCAAGTGGAGTTCAATACCCATAATGGTCAATTTAGTTACTTGTCATATGATACCCATTCCTGCATGCATCCCTTACCAATGCTCTTACAATTCCTCTTTTCTCCTCTCTTTCCACTTCATGTTATTATTTTCTTGTTTGATCAGTAAATAAAAACGTGTTAGAAATACTGAGGGGAATCTCTTTAGCTGTGATATACCACAAAATTATGCTATAGAGTCGGAAGGGACCTCATGGGTCATGTCAGCCAGCCTGTCACTTTCCATATGAGGATAGCATGACCCAGGAAGTTTGCACTGCAGTTAGGGACAGAGTTGGGACCTGTCACCAGTGACTCTGTGCTGAACACTCAGCCAGTGGCATCATCTCCCATAATCCTCAAGACAACTCATGGGGTAGATGCTGATATTTCTTCCATTTTAGAGATAAGGAAACTGATGCACAGAGAGGTTAGGTAATTTGCTCAAAGATACACAGATAATGTGTGAATCAAGATAATAATAAGACAGAATCAAGATTTGAATCCAGGTTTGCCTAATTACAGAGCCTTACCTCTAATGACTACACAGTATACTATGCTCTCACTATTACCGCCAGCAGACCTTATAGTTAGTTATCACATATTCACATACACAAATTCATTGTTAGGGATGCTATTTTACAATAAATAAATAAAAGCACAGATTTTGGAATGACAAGGAGTTGGGCACTTTCATCAGAAACATTAATTTCATTGGCTAAATAAAGACAATAACAATACCCACCTTGAAGGATTATGTTGAAAGCCAAATAAGATCATTCAGTCTTACATCAAACATATACTGAGTGCCTACTATGTGCTAGGTGCTGCTAAAGTGCTGGGTATGCAGCCTCCCTGTTCCTGTGCAGATCTGACTTACTATGATTTTTTTCACTCACACAATCATTATTTACTGAGCATCTGCACCAAGCTAAGTACAAAGAGACTCTATTCTCATGGCGCTCACAGTCCATGAGAGGGGTAAAATGCAAATGAATCTCTATGAGAAAGTGGGGGTCGAATGACCTAAACCCAGGGTGAATTGCTGTGGGTCCATGGAAGAAAATAAGGTGCGGCTTCCCAAGCCTTCTCTAAGACAACGCAACACAGACACTCTAGGACTGAATGCAGTTCTAGTGGCCTCTCTACCACAACTTTCTGTGTGATCTTGGGCAAGTCACTTGACTTTTGCAGCCCTTACTGTGTCTATCTCTAGAATCAGGTTAGGGATCTAAAGTAAGGCTAAGGAGGCCCACCCTGCCACGCTTATGAGGGTCACACACGTCTGCAGGAGTTCGAATGGAAAACCTACACAAGCGAGGGCGAGAGGGGTGCAGGCAGAAGTCATGCTGAGCCCCAGGGCTAGCAATTGGCTTGCCTTTGGGAATAAAAACTATGGTGAGAAAAACAAGCCACTTTTCTTTGAACCCTGGAATCTCACTCAGGGTGGCCAATGAGTGTGCACCCAGAGAGGGGGTTCAGAGGGAGCACTGGAGTCTGCTGGTCCCCAACGTTATCTCGGTTTCCTCAGCCCTCTCCATGTGTGTGGCCTCACAGCTCCTGAGCTCCATCCTCAAACCCAAGCCCAAAGCGGCACAATGGGCGCTTGGTGACAAGGCAGGCGTGGAAGGGAGCTGATGTGGGTCTGCGTCAGATGTGAAGGGAAAAGTTGTCTCCGCCTGTCTTGCTTTTTCTCTCTCTGACTCTCCATGTCTGGGCCTCTACATCAACCCCTCCCACCCTCCCCCCCAGCCCTTGCATCCCCCCTTTCTCCCCAGATTTATGCTTGAATCCCAGTAAGTTAAACGAATTCAAGGTTCACTTTGCTCTATGCTAAAATGCTTTGCATCCATGGAAAGTGAAGTACAAATACCAGAGACTGTTATTAGTTCAAGTTCATGTCGTTAAGACTCGCCATGATTTTCCAGAAAGGTATGTCTTATGCTGAGGCCCACGAGGAATATATAATAGACTTTGCGAGAACTAGGAGCCAAGGAGACGGTCTTAAATCAGAGGCCGGGAGACACAGGAGTCTTTAGGAAGTTCTGCGCGTCAGGTGAGAGGAGGACTTGAAAGCTTACTTCTCTTTTAATTATCTGATGCTCAGCTCCCCTCCTTTGTTGCCTTCAGCTAGAGCTGATAAGGAAAGACACCAATAAATATCTTGGCGGTCTGGAGGGAGAAGCCATGTTTCATGGGACTCCCTGCTTCTACAGCTGTTGTTAAAATATTACTGCTAATTAGCTGGCTAGTTATATATAAACCCTTACAAAGGAGTATTTTTACACAATCATAAAATAAATTAAACTACCAAAAATTCATGCTGTTAATTAAAATAACCCCTGTAGGAGGGGGGGAAATCGCTACAAGGCTGAGGTAAACAGGAGGCAATTTCACAAGCACAGACTGATTAATTTTATTTCCCATTACATGTATTTGCTAATATTATCAAAATTAGAAAATAAAGCAATTTTGCCTTGACGGTAGTTCAAACGCAGGCGGCTCTAGCAGAGGAATGTAGCTGGTCAGAGGTACCCTTGGCCCTGAGGCAGCTCCCTGTCTGCAAAGGGTGAGCGGTTCTTCAGCAAAGACACTCCTCAGGGGGGCACAGAGGAGGCAGGTGAAAGAGAGGGCATCTCCCTGGTCCACGGGGCAGCCCCGTAAAACTCTGGGATGCCTATGGCATCACCTATCAAAGTCACATCCCCCAACCCATCCAAAGATACGAATATCTGGAGATACAAGAGAAACTGTGGTGCCGAGGGGCTGCAGGAGGGTGTAGAAAATGAACTCACACACCCCCAGGTCCAGGAACACCAAGACTGTTGACTCACGATGTATCAGTATCGTTTGCATTTTCTCTCTCGTGTTTCTCCCGCCCCATGTATAATGAAGCTGTGCTTTTCTAAAGTTTGTGGGCAATTCCCGTATTTAAATAATTGCCCAAACCCTTTGCGGATCGTTCTTTTACAAAAGATCACAAGGAGTTAATCAAAAAGCCTAGAAAGTCTTTTTGTAATGAAAAGCGCTATTTAGGAGAGAATGAACTCAGCCTTCCAGTTTTCGGACTCTTTGTCAGCCAGCCAAGTTAAATGATAGACTTGAATCCAACTGGAGAACCCCCTCCAGGTGCTTGATATTTTAATCTCCCTGGGCCTCCCAGCCCCAGTGGTTCAAAGCAAATATTCACCTGAAAATATATTCCTAAGAAGCCTAAATGCACTCTTTTATATCCCTTTTGGTCAACCAGAAAAATTCTCAGCGCCTTGGATCCATAATTAGTTTGGTTATTTTATAGCACCTTTGTGTGGGGTTTAATCACTCTTAGACCCCCTTAAAATCCCTCCGTGGGCTCAAGCCCTGTTTAGCACCTAGTGTTATGAGATGACTCTTCACAGAGCCTCGCAGGCTTTGTCAAGGGGACACCATACATCTGGAAGGAGAGATGAAACTTCAGGCCCAAATCCAGATGTTCTATCTGCGCAACTCCAAACATCCAGATGTTTGGGGGAGGGGGCAGCGTTTTATAAATAGTGTTCTGCCTTTGACAGAGAAAACGAAGAGGCACATGCGCAATCCGAAAGAGCAGGTAAAATGGGAAATGCTCATCGTTGCTTCTGGACGTGCTGAAATATTTCATTCTGTCCTTTTGCTCTGCCTTAGAGCTTTCTTCCAAGCCCGATTTTGTACAAAATAACATTACCATTAGCCAGTAATTCCCCAGCTGTCAGGGAAGCAATAGTCAGGGTGTCGGTGGCACGCTACAGCCCCAACGCTAGGTCCTGCTGATTGTCTCACCTTAATAGCTCCAGCCCACCCACCGCTGCTGCCCTGTGGAGCGATGTCACCACGCCTCATCCAGACCCCTGCGCCGCCCTGCAGCGGACGGCTGGCTTCCAGTCTCCACCACCACACAACAGCCAAGTGGCTGTTCTAAATCTCCAGCTGGGGATCCGAATCTCCCTCTTAAGGCTCCCCAAAGCCTCATCTCCAGAATGAAGCCAGCACCTCCGCGCAGTCTGGCAGGGCTCTTGGTCAGCTGGCCACGCCCCCTTCCAGACTCACCACCAGCACTGGCCCCGTGCTCCAGCCCAAGAAGGGTAACTTGCTGTGTTCTAGAAGATTCTTGCAAATCTTCAAGCCTGCCTGTCTGTGTAGTTGCTGTTTCCCTACCTGGAACACTAGCTTGGAAGATGTCCACTCTTATCTCACAAGGATTCGGGTGTTATCATCTCCATAAAGCCTGCGATGGCCTCACCAGCAGAGTCAGCGGCTTCACTCTCAGCATTCTCCAGCCTGACCTGGTCTGTATCCAACCATGACCAAGTCTGTCCATTTGACCCCCTCTGCAGCTCTTAAATTGCCTTCAACAGCCTTGGTCTTAAGAAGAGACCAAAATCTATAGTTTCTGAAGCCCTGCTGACCTCATCCACCTCTGTGGCCTCCATCACCCCTGGCTCCCCATGTTTGCTCCCGTTGTACCACTTGCCATTCCCCTCATCACATGATAACCCCTCCCCTCGCCTTCCAACCTCAGAACCTTATTAATTCCCACTTACCCTTCATAGTTCAGAGAAAACAGTGTGGTGGGGAAACATTCCCTAGCTCCCCCATCAACCCAAGCTGAGTCAGCTTTCGTGGTTCTCTACACACAGAACCACACCCCTTTCCCTCACTGCACTTAAGTTAGCGAAACCTTATTATATATTTATAAAGGTGAAGTTTTGATTAATGTCTTTCTCTTCTATCAGACTGCAAGCTCCATTGAGAGTAGAAATGGTGTTCTTGCTGCATTGTATCCCCAGCCCCTAGCAAGGTACCTAATTCATCATAACTGCTCATAAATGTTTGTTGAATGAATAAATGAATGATTTACATCCATGCAAAATATCACCACAACTACAATTCACTCCTTGAGAACAGAAGCTATATTTTATTCATGTTTGGGTCCTGGCATACCATGGGTCCTCGGGATGCACTTGTCAAATTAAGACTGAGTGTGAAGAGAGAGGGGCAGGTTTCTATGCCTCTAGTAAGTAGAGTGAATAGTTCAGCACTGGAGCATCTTCCTTCACATAACAGTGAACTTCCCACCTCTGGAATCATTCAAGAGGACAGATGGGACATGTCAGGAATGGTCTAGAAGCAATTCAACCAATGGACTTGATCACCTCTCCTGTCCTTTCCAACCCCCATGTTCTATGGTGCAACTAAAAACAATTAGAAAGAAAGAGTATGGACATAAGGAAGAGAGATCTACAGAACATGAGCGAAACTGTAACCCACCCACCCTCCAACTCCTAGACAGGAGAAGCTCAGGGCAAATAGGGAGAGTAGGATTTTTGCCAAGGTTTTCTTAATGGCTGGCAAGCAGCAGACTTGAGAGGCTCTGTAAAATGGGCATGTGATGGCTGAAGGAGAGATGTCAAAGACTACAGTCTTAACTCCCCACCCGGTTGATGTCTACTCACACATGCTTAACCTGGCCCTTATTTCTAGATTTAGACGCAGCTCGAAAGGAGCTCAGCCTTGGAAGACCCAGGCAGAAAACGGTGTGTCACATGGACGCATTCTGACTGTTTCCTCAGCTGTTTCCTAAGAAAACAGATTTAACTTTTGTCACCTTGCTCCCGAATAAGGAAAGCGTTTTCACTCACTCCTGAAAGCAGAACCACAAGGTGGGTTTGGCATTTGTCACGTGCAGAGTGGGGTTCAGATTAATGTCGTGTTGAGGGTTTCTTTGTGTTTACAATCTTTCTATAGTTTAACATTCACGAAGCTAAATGAATCGCCCGCACTTCTTCATGGGGCTTCCTCACAGATTGATCCCTCCAGGAAGCTGTTTTCTTCCAGCCCTCCCCCCCATTTCTCTTTCCTTTCTCCCATTGCATAGCTCTGGTGATCATTAGTCAGTTTCTAGAATACAAAAATGGCTGGGGGCTAGGAGTTAAAGGGGGAGACAAGAAGGTCAAGACAAGAATTGAGCAACACTCGATAAAAGGGGCTCACAGGACGGCCTTCTATTCACTGAACGTCTAAGCTGGCAATCATAGGATTTTATATATTAGGTCTTATAATCAGATCATCAATTTTTGAGCACGTATCATATGCCATATACTTTATACATATTCATTCACTGATTTTCAATTATCTTATAAGTATTATTAGCCTTATCTAAAAGGTGAAGAATTTAAGACTTCGATAAGCTAAATATCCTGCCCAAAGTCACGCCAGCTAGTGCCAATTAGTGTTGGAGCCATGGTTCAATCCCAGGTTTTCTGCCTTTAAATCCACATCTGATAACCACATGTCAGAGAGAGTCAGTGAGATTTTTCAATAATAAAAACTCAGCAAGCTGTCACACTAGACCAACCAGGGGCAATTCTGTTCCCAAGGGGACATTTGGGAATGTCTGGAGACATTTTGGTTGTCACAAGTGGGTAGGTGCAGCTGTCATCAAGTGAACAGAGGCTGGGGATGCTCCAAACATCCTATAATTCACAGAAAGCTCCCACCACAAAAAAAAAAAATCAGATCTGAAATATGAACTACACGAAAGGCTCCCATTATTACATAAAAGGGGTCTCTGTCACCAACTGTCTCCGTGTTCAAAAGGGGAAGAGTGTTCTGGCCAGTGTGCATCAGTGATAGTGTTGGTGTACACACCAAAGGGTCCTGGGTTCGATTCTTGGTCAAGGACACGTACCTGGGTTACAGGTTCATTCCCAGGCCCCGGTCAGGGTGCATGCAGGAGGCAACCAATCAATGTGTGCCTCTCACATCGATGTTTCTCTCTCTATCTCTATCTCTCTCCCCCTCCCTTCCTCCCTCCCTTCCACTCTCTCTAAACATCGATGGAAAAATTGTCCTCGGGTGAGACACAGCTAGTAACTTCTTGACATACAGTTATATGCTTAACAATGTCTGGAATTGGCCAATTCTTTTTAAGAATGAAAAAAAAAAGTAGGAAGGAACGAGAACAAGAAAAGCAGAGGAGAAAACTAACATTAGAAATTGACACAGCGGCGTTCAGCAGCTGGATCGCGTCACGTGGAAATCCGCCGGTGACAGCACAACAGGCTGCTTTCGTGTCCTCACGAATAACGCGATGTGCCGGATAAACGCTTTTCCCCACTTAGAAACAGGTAGTTAATGGGAACTGAAGTGATCCAATGCTGTGTAGCCCAAGGTTACTTACATCACGGGCCCGGGTGGCCCGGAGCTCATAAATAAAGCATCCGAGTGTCTTATTTTAGACCTGGTCAGATAAGCAAAGGCCGGCATCATGTGAACAGAGCCCACAGCGCGATGTGACACGGAGCCTGCTCATTCCAGGGCCTCTTGGAATGTGACATTTCCAGCGCAGTACACCGAGTCCGTGCCCTGCGGAAGCTCCGTGGCCACTGTGCCTTCACTTTCCATCATTCCTGTCTCCTGCCACAGGAGAAGGCTGTCGCTGAGCCGGACTTTAAATTATGCCAGGCTCCTTCCCTACCATGCAGAAGTTCATTTAAGGCACATTTGCAACTCCTAACTCTGATTTACTCATTTGCTGGGATGAGACCACACAGCTTGACAGCTGCCAGCTCGCCAAGGCCATTCCTTTGGAAATTGTTTGGCCCAAGTTGCGACCCAGCTTGGCAGCTCAGGAAACAGCTGCCGGACAATGGCAGAAAGTGGAGTCGAACATAAGAATAAAAAGGTCTATTCTTCCCCTCCAATTTTTACATATAATTATGTAATCATCTCCCTATTCAGATACTTGGACATAAATTGCGCTTAATTAAATTGTTGCTAATTTGTTGTTTTATTATTAGTTCGTGGCTTGTTTGCTGATATGCACGCACAAGCCATGTGTGCGTGCACACACACACACACTCCCTCTCTCTCTCTTTCTCATGCCCAGTTATATTAGTGTTGTTGCTTTGAAAGTAATGAAAATGTTTTCTGCGAATAATTTCTCTGTTCGACAGGATAACAAAAGATTTCAAAGAGTGCCTATTCATATGGTATACAAATGGCTGGATGAACAACTCCAATGTGATAATTTGCTGGTGTTATTGTTTCTTTTTTCATAGACTTCCTATAATCTGATAGCATCAATCAAATAATATATCCTTTGCATGAAATAAATTCTCTCTACTATAGAAAACTGCTCCCATAACAAATAGATTCCCTGGTGATCAGCATTATACTGTTTCTCATTCAGATCCTGAGACCCCAAGAGAGTGTGTTCAACAAGTGTTTATAAACTTAAATTTGGAGAAAGATGTATGGTCTAAATTTCCTACAAGATTGTATAACTAGTTGGCCATTGACTAACAGCCATCACCAAATCATTCATGAAACCATCTTCTGGAACAGGGGATTTCTTCCTCTAACACATATCCCCTCTCCCATTCCACTTGGCAACTCCTCTGCCTCCAACACTGTTTCTCAAAGTGGGGGCCTCAGGATACCTGCTTGCTAGAAATAAAGATTCTAATAAGCTTGTTAGGGTGCATGTTAGAAAAGATGGGGTGCTTATTCAAAATGGAGGCTTCTCAATGCCCTTTCAAACAAATTAGATGTCACCCTCTGGGGGAATATGTACTTTTAACAATGCATTCAGGTGAAAATGGCTTTCTTCTTTGACTCTTGGGGGATAGAGGAACGAAAGTAAAAACATACAAATGGACAATCTTCCAGGGCACATGGGAAGATGTTCTCCGTAATCCACTGCATTTAAAATAAACTGATGTCAATTCCATATAAATTTTCAAAGTGTTTGTTCTAGATCTGTGAAATATGCTGTTGGTATTTTAATAGGGATTGCATTAAATTTATAGATTTCTTTGGGTAGTATGGACATTTTAATGATGTTAATTCTTCCAATCCATGGACATGGTATATTCTTCCACTTGTTTATATCTTCCACTATCTCTTTTTGAAACGTCCTGTAGTTTTCTGAGTACAGGTCTTTTACCTGCTTGATTAAGTTTATTCCTAAGTATCTTTATTTTTTTGTTGCAATGGTAAATTTGATTTTTTTTTTTTAGTTTCTCTTTCTGAGAGTATATTATTGGTGTATAAAAATGCCATCGATTTCTGGGTGTTAATTTTGTATCCTGCTACATTGCCAAATTCATTTATTAAATCCAGCAGTTTTTTGGTGGAGTCTTTAGGATTTTCTATGTACAAGATCATGTCATCTGCAAATAATGACAGTTTTACTTCCTCCTTTCCAATTTTAATGAGTTTTATTGTTTCTTCTTGTCTGATTGCTGTGGCAAGGACTTCCAGTATAATGTTGAATAAGAGTGGTGAAAGCGAACACCTCTGTCTTACTCCTGTTCTTAGGGGAAATACTTTTAGTTTTTGCCCATTGAGTATGATGTTGGCTGTAGGTTTGTCATATATGGCCTTTATTATGCTGAGGTATGATCCCTCTATTCCCATTTTGCTGAGAGAGATCATCAGTTGGTTAATGCTCTACATCCCCTCAACCTACATAAAAATTCTGGTCTTCAGAATGAGAACCCCAAGGCTCAGCAAAGAGAAAAAGGTGTGAAAACAGAGCTATAAAGCCTATTTCCACGATATACCTTTCTTTTCACTATAAAATGAATCTTCAACCAAAAAGATTGGGGGAAGAGGGCATTCCCTAGGTAAAACTCCATTTACCTCCTAAGCTTTCTGTTTCTTAAAGATTTTACTCTATTTTGCCATAAAAGTATCTCTTTGGTTTTCTATTCCAGCTTATCATCACTGTGATAACAGAGTAAAGTGATTTAATTCAGAGTTCCAGAAGAGGTTCAAAAGTAACAAACAATATAATTTATGCCAAAGAGATCAGCTCTATCTTCAGAATTATCCCTGAGCCCCACATAACACACACAGGGGTGACCAACTCTCAACACCTTTGTCAACCTTACTGCAGGCCATTGTGAAGGCTGGCTGAGTAAGGGCAGGCAATGTGTTTACTCAGCACAGCGCAATCATCTCTGTTAACATGGTGTGCTTATGGTCAGGTAAATGGAGTCATGGGGCCTAGTTTATTTACCAAAGATCTCTGGCCTTCATTCACCCGTTCCCACCAACTAAAATGTAAGCATCTCAGTGGGGAGAGCTGTGTCTTCTATTTTTCTGTCCCCTCCTATCATCTAACATCTGACTGGATATATAACTGACACCCCCCCCAAAAGAGTCCTGTGGCGTGATAAGAACCATCCTATGAAGGTCAGCAACAATGGGATGCAGAAAGTCCACAACTTTGGTGTGAGGCTGCAAAGACCAAATAAATCACATTTTGAACCCTCTGCTTTCCATACAGGAACGTGGATTTCTTCCCCAAAAGACTCAGACATAAGATGGCAGCCTAACCACATCTGGGGAGAACATATATTACTGGCAAGCTTTCTGCAAATTAAAATCCTTTTACTTTGCAACCACAGAGAAGGAAAGTATCCTACCATCACCCAGGAACCAAGACACCTCTGCCTGGATCCCAGCTGCATGAGAGATTTACCGTGTGGCCTTGGGCAGCTCATTTAACCTCACAGTGTCTTAATTCCTTCATCTGGAAAATAAAGATGCTACCTACAGCCTGGGCACAGCATCTCAAGGTTAATGCACGAGGTTGATATCGAAGCGCAACATTGCGGGGCGATGTCTAACTCGCGGGAGGATGTCAGGCACAGCAGAGCACTTCGGATGGTTGTAACATATGCGGGATCGCAAACCCAGGCCCGAAGGTCAGCAGCACACATGACGGTGCAATAAGCCATTCGCAAGGCACCACCTGGAGTCTTTCTTTGTTCCTGCCAAGCGGGGTTGATAAAGCAAACAAAGCAAAGGGTCGGGGACCCCAATTTATCAAACACATTGATACAGATCTGATATTGACAGTCAACGGGCCACTTTTAGATTCAGATCAATAAATCTATTTCATAATACAGTACAATCCCAACACTTGGCCCTCAGATCCATCCATCTAGATATTAGAAATCCATCCCGCCTTGCCTGCAGTCTGTCAGATGTTGCCACGAGTGCAGAAGCCACCCTGCTGCCTCTATGCCCTGAACTAAAGCCCAACAGAAACTTCCCAGATATAAATAGCCACTAGGAACATACAGGGAAGAAAACAACCACAAAGTTTCACTCTTAATCCCCCCCCCTTTCAGCCAGTGACAAGGAAAAAAGTCAGAGTCACTCACTCTCCAAAAACAATCAAAAACCAGAAGGCTTAACCAATTCAATTTTCTAGTCACTGCGACAACTATTTTATCCTGTAAGGCAGAGCTGGGGGCCTAGTCCCGAGGTCCTTCCACAGCAGACCCTGCTAGAAACTCTGAGAGAAGATTCCGCTCCCAGACGCACCATGGGCGGTGACATTTGTTGACATTCGGGGTTTCCTGCCATGAAGGTAGATTATTTGCTGACAGTCAGAGAGCGAGGAACTTTTCTTCTACGTGAGGGTGGATTGAGATCCTGGGGAATGGGTTGTGAGGAAATTCCAGTTTAATGGGGGGCGAGGAAGCCACTCACTGTTTGCAAGGCCCAGGAGAGTAGCGTAAAGAAAATAGAAAACTGAACTTGAAAATTGGGATATCTGGATTTGAATCATACAGAGCCACGTGTGTGGTCTTGGTTGAATCGTTTAGCCTCCTTGAGCCTCAGTTTCCCCATCGTGGACAGGTGAAGAGGGCTGTTGTGAGAATTAAATAGCATGGAAGCCCTGGCACAATGCCTATCACATAGTAACTGCTCAAACTGAAACAAGAAATACTGAATTATTGATATCACTTCCTAACCAATGGGCAAAAGTTTTGGCATTGAATGCATACCATATGCCAAGTTATTGAATGTATACCATATGCTAAAGTATAAAACGTGTACCATATGCCTGGCACTAAATGGTGGTAATAGAGAGGTAAGAAGAAGAAGAAATAATGATGCTAGCTTTTGGAGTAAAACAGGGAAATGCACAGAACTGGACAAAGAGAACTGTTGTCTCTAGATATGGGACCCAGGTCTGGAGCCCCAGGGGCAGGCATCTCACCCGCAGGTTTGTAGGACTGTGGAATTATCCAAACATCCCTCCTCCAAGCTGGCTCCACTCTGGCTTCCTGCAACTTGTACACTAACTCCTGTGCTCATCTGCCCAGGGAATGCAGGCTCATTTTAATGTTGGCCTCAAACAGTTGTTAGGAAGGTAAATCTGCTGCAAATATAAAAGCCTACGCCTGGATTAGTTTAGGATTACCTAAACATCCAAAGGAGAGACACAGCGCAGGCACGGGCGCCATCCTGGAAAGCCGAAGGTAAATTAAAATGCCATGTCGAGTTTCAGACTGTTTTTCCTACTGAATTGAATTAGGCATCGGCATCCTTGGGGCCTGGCCTCTTGGAAATCTGTCCTCAACACAATAGAAGGAAGGAGGCAAAAGGGCAGAATTGGAGAGAAGAAGCCAGAGGAAGGGGAGGGGAGGAAGGAAGAAGAGAAACTGAAGAACTGCAGGGTGGCCCAGATCTCAGTCAGGCTCCTCCACAGCCTTTCAGGGCCAAGGGGGGGTATTTTTCCCTTCCCGGTGGAACTGTGGAAAATGGGAGTGAAGTCAGCGAGTTATGAGGCCTTCCCTTCCCCTGGTTTCCCACCCTAGGGTAAACCACTTGCTTCTTCCCCAGAACTTGAAGGTTTTATTGTTATTTTACACAACAATGATTTGGAGGCAACAGTCCCCTGGGGTAGCTTTAATCTCTCCTTTCCCCAGAATTTCCAGGGCAGACTCATCTGGGGACCACCTATAGGATTTTTGTGTTATTAGATGTCACCCTTACTATCATTCATTTTCTATGACTCATTTAAATCAAGTTACTTCTTTAAATTTTACTATCGTTCTAGGAAACAATATCTACAAAACCATGGCTTTTACTGTACCATTTTCCTGATACACATTAACATAAATCATTATTATTAAAATAGCATAGCATAGTGGATAGAAGTACAGAGGCTGACTATGTTCAAGCCCTGGCTCTGCCACTACGAGCTGTGTGATCTTGGGAAAGTTATTTAACCTCTCTGTCTCGGCTTCATGATCTGTTAAATAATAAATACCTATGTCACAGAGTCACAATGAGGATTAAGTTAGTTAACAGTTGTATAATATTTGTATCATCTAGAACCTTCAACATGAACAACGCTATTCGGAACACTGAAAACACAAAAGGACACACCATCTCTTACCTCAAGATCTGCTTATGGTGTTACTCTAGTGCTCCTCCTTTCCCCCCTTCCAAAACCCCAAAACAAAACCAATAGAAAACACACTCTCACTCCTGCCCACTTGAAAGCCTACCCACTTATGGTCTGTGTTAAATAGATATAATAGTAATTACAACCACTTATTAAGCACCTATTATTTTGTAGGTTCTGTGCTCAGTGCTCTGAGTACACAATCTCATTTAATTTTTATTTTAACCCTCTAATTTATCCATAATTTTCCTAAGGTCCTAAAACTACTAAGTAGGAGAGCCAGGATTCAAACTGAAGTCCACCCGACTCAGCCTAGATAGGTCCCATTAAGCCACAAGGCCCCACCATGAAGTTCTTCCAAGAACCCATCCCAGCATCCACCTAGACATAAGCTTTCTTTCCTCTCCCACTGGACTTAGTAAACTCTACTTCATAACATAACTATTTATCTGTTTGCCTGTTCCCCTCTATTACTCAGATAGTTTTTTCTATTTTAAGCATTTGGCAAGGAAATCATTCTAAAATGTCCCTACATTTGAAAAAGGGTTGCATTATATGGGACTGAATTTAACATTTTCTTTACAACTCCAGTCATCTTTATCAACACCAAATGTTGTAATGTTCTGTGACATAAACGTGGCTTTTGGGCAATTTTTGTCTGTGTGGTATGGGGTGACTGTTAAAATATCAGACTCCTGAGGCCCATCTCTGGATCTATTGAATCAGAATCTCTGGGTTAAGGCCTGGAGTCACCCCATTGCAGAATCACCACCTTAGGCTATGTGTGGGCATTTGACCCTGCTGAGGACTCCTAGACACAGTCGGACTGTGTTTCAGTCTCATGGCTGCTTTTCTTGGTTTTCCTGACCTCTCCTACCCTGCAAGTTGACAGCTATCATTTCTCATGGCCAACCCTTATTGCTGCACGAATTTTTCCTATTTCTTCTTCCAGCCACCGGTCTGGTTTGGTGGTTTCCAAGCTCTTTCTTTTCAGCTTTAGAACACATCCCTGGAAACTGATTCTTAGGCAGATGACAATACCAAGCACATAACATCAGAGACATTCTAATGGAACAGAGTAGCCAGGTTTTCCAAGGCCGGTCTCCCTGCCTTCCTGCTGGCCCTCACCACCACCTGCGCTGCCTCTGAGACCCCTCCCCTTACTCCCTAGGCTTCCACGGGGAGTGTTTTCAAAACCACTGAAATAACACCACCTCTGGCAGATCCTGCCACACTTTTATAGTGACAGTACTTTATTTTTTATAAACTTACAAGATTATCAGAGAAGTGTGTTTTTCATGAAAGTTTGTCCGCACAGGCAAAGGCAAGCATGCACTCCTTTCTATTTGAGAGCACATCACCGAATGTATAACTAGCCCCTGTGCTATATTTGCAAAGTTACCCCTTGCAATGAATGGTCTTAGCATGTAAAACAAGGATGTCATTGTATAGCAGTTGGTCTACTATCTACTTTTGAAAGGCTCTCAGAAAAATAATGGTCAAAATAATTTGTCTTTTCAAAAAAAAAAATCTTGCCCTGCCGGTGTGGCTCAGCAGTTGAGAGTCAACCTAGGATCCAGGAGATGGAGGCTCGATTCCCGGTCAGGGCACATGCCCGGGTTGCGGGCTCGATCAGTCGGGGCCGTGCAGGAGGCAGCCAATCACTGATGTTTCTCTCTCTCTTTCTTCCTCTCCCTTCTTCTCTCTGAAATCAATAAAGACAATTAAAAAAAAAAAAAAATCTCCTTTGTAAAAGAGAATGTCAGCGCATCCAGAAAAACTTTCGAATCTTTAAAATTTTAGGCATCTAATACTGGCCATGTTCTAAATATTTTAGTATATTAGTAGCCTACCAATAAGTTTCAAGCAGCAGCTTTTAAGTTTGAAAACAATATTTAAGCGCAGTTCTCTTAATGTTCTTTGTGGCTTTCTCTTCTAAGATTTATAACTTTGAGATGCAGACTTTAGAATGTAAATCTAACGTCATGCGCACGAGGGAGAGAAGGCTGTTGTGCCGAGGGTGCATGATTTCTCTGGTGCGTTAGCACAAAGTTCGAAGTCATGTCTGTCGAGGGGCATCGGTAAAAGGCGTACAGAGCACTTCTTGTACTATTCTTTCAACTTTTCTATAACTCTGAAAGTTTTCAAAATAACACTTGGGGAGAATATTCTTCAAACAAACGTTCAGATAAAGCAGAGTCACACATATGAGACCAGCATTTCAACAGGGCCTGGACTAGGGGGAGGAAAGTGCAAAGTTTAAGGAGGCTTCCTTCCGTAGGACCCTGAGGTGAGAGTGAGTGCCTCCGTCAGCTTTGCACCTTAAGCATCCCACTGTGTCACCCGACTCCTGGACCTAACGTTCAACATTAGCAAACTCACCTCCTTTCTCAAACTCATGGCAGTAATTCAACAGAGAAGAAGTTTAAAGTCTATTTCACCCATGTACTGACTGACTCGTCTCTTCTCCAGACATACACCAAGTCCCAGCCATGTGCTAAGGGACTACTCACCTAGGAACCTACTCTCTGCTGATAAACCACTTTGACTCTCAGACAAAATAATCTTAGACCAAATGCCTGTCATTCATTTACTCATATATGTGTTAAATGCTGGGGGCACTATGTAGGCAGACCAGTTCCTGCTAAAATATCTTAGTCTGGCAGACTTTGTTTCAATGCTATTATTTATATCATCATCATCATCATCTGTTGGCATGTCTAGTTTCCCAAGTCAATTCCCAGGGCGGGGAAGACGTATTATTCATCTTTGTTTTTTGACACCCAGAATGGTGGTAGATAAAGGGGTCACTAAATATTTCTTGAGAGGATGAAACCATAAATCTACCTATTTGTTCTTCCTCAAAGATTTGCCACATTCAGATGAATATGAAATGTCCCCCCGGGCTGCCTCACAGTACTAGCTAGCATGGCCCGGTGCTTACAGCCGGCTGGTACCTTCCCAGCTCCTTCCACACGTGAACTCCGCGAGGCCTTGCACCAACACTAAGGCTCTCCTTGCACGCAAGCAAAGGAGGAGCGGGAGTTTCTTTCCCAGGGTGGCACGGCACGGAGGAGGCCACGCCAGGGTTTGCCCCCAGGAGCTCAGCACCGGAGCCCGACCTCTCAGCCACTCCACTAAGCTGTCCCAGAATCAGGACCCAAAGAGGCACCACCCGGCTCCAAACAGCTCTCCTCCCCGGCTTGCCTTCCGCCGTTATTACCTGGAAATATCTAGAGGGCACCAGGGACACTTTTAGCAAAATGATCCTCACCTCTCAGGGCCTGGGCAGGCAAGTCAGACTTGGGGGGGCTTCCTGCCTCACTTCACCTTGTCTAAATATAACCAACTAAAAATAACCCGAAAAGGAAGAGTCTCCGAAGGGCCAGCGGAGCCGCAGAGCCTGCAGAGGACGTGATGCGAAAGAATGAGCCTGGCCTCGGGAAACGGCCCTGCCGCTTTCCAACACCGGCAAGTTGCGTTTTGTGGTGAGAAAACTAAGTTCCCGATTATTGAAATGCCATCATGTTTAATTACGCAATTATCTTATTGTATTAACAAGGGCTGGGGCACAGCAGCAGTTGCTGAGTTTTGGCCGTTTGGAACGGCAGAATTTATTCTTCCCCGCGGCTGGTTACTTCTCACGCGCCCATCCATTTCTCGGGGATTATGGAAATGATCCTATTTTTGAACTGCCTCATTCAGAAATCAAAAGCAAACCGGGCCCCGGTCTTGCCACTCCAACTTTCAAGTATGACCTCACTGCAGACTGAGCGTGTTGCAGGAGGAAGGATCTGCAAATTCCCATCATATTTGTTCTCATTAATCACCTTAGGCTCTTTCCTCTTTTGAAATTCAAATAAATATAATGTAAATATAAATAAAAAAGCAGTTATACAAATTACATATTTTCAATGATGCGAGCACAAATACATTCTTGCTGATTTGCATAATAAGGACTTATCCCAAAGGGTTCATGTATCAGACTGTAAAACCCAGAGTATTTCATCAAAACATCTAAAACAGATATGCTGTGATATTATTGCCCACTGCTGTTTGCCAGTTACCGCGGCAAATATGAAATGTAATCATGCAAAATTAAACATTCCATACATTTTCTATTCATTCTCAAATACCCTCCCCTTCCTCCAAAACAGGCTATCATGCTTTCAAGTTTACAGGGACAAAAAGTGAATCAAATTCCTTGTTTCTGAAACCATTACAAGTAATAGATCTTTTCACTTAGGGCTTTTCATCTAAGAATCGCCTGGCTCTTTACACATAAAACATAATTACTCCATACAGTCGGCTACATCCCTAGCCGATGGGACTCCTCCTTGCTGATAATCACTCACGGAGAAGCCATGCCCGCATTTTTCAGGCTAAAATGGGCCCTGGCTATTAGGAATGATGTTTCATAACTAAGAGGCACAACCGTATGAAGGAACACCTGGCCCCTTCTCCCAAATAAGTAACAGTTAAGAACACAAACTCTGGACCCCAATTGCCTGGCATCTGAATCCCAATTTGCCTCATTCTCTGTGAGATGTTGGAGCAAGTCCCCTCCCTTCCCTGTGCTTCAATTTTTGCAGTGACAAAATTGGGAGAATAATAGTGCTTATCCCATAGGGTTGTCACGTAGACAAAATTAGTTAGCATATGTAAGTCACTTAGAAAAAAACATCCTTGTCCTGCCCAGATACGACACCTGATACCTTTCAAAGCCATTGCACAGCGATGACCTCACTGGGGTCTCACCACCTTCAAATGAAGTAGTGGAAGCAGATGCTATTACCCGCACTCAACAGGTGAAAAAAGAGAGTTTCAGAGAGGGTTCCTGGAGGTCAGGACTAGAACTGCTGGAACCAAGTCTAGTCAAACTGACTCAGTGACCCAAACAAGCCCTGCTGCAGGGAGAGGGAGGGGGAATTTGCAGGGGGCAGTGGTCTTATTTCAATGGAGACACGAGGCCCAGGAAGCATTCTGTTGCCAAGGCTTGTCTTGCATAGCAAAAGGGACCCAGATGGGCAGAAGACAGACACATCAACAAGACTGCCTTCATCATGATTTCTGCTAACTAGGAAATGAAAGTTAATTTCATGCCTTGCATTCCCAGACAAAAAGGTTCAGTGCTGTGTAAATTCTCTTCAGCCCAATGACAGTTAGTAAACAGGAGGCTTCGTGTGCTAAAGCTTCAAATCGCCTCTCGTATCTGAATATATTATTTATGCACGTGGCTTAAAATAAACAGCAACTCCAAAGTAGGTGAGTGGTCTCGTCTAGTATGAACTATTTCTGTTTTCACTCTGACAGTTACTTTAAAACATCGGTAAACAACCTTAATTCACTTCTAACGAATTAGCAGGCTGCTGCTGTGTCTCCAGGAGGCAAGCAGATTGTATTATTAACCAAAACAACTTTCTCCCTGTCAATCATCTGCACCTCACAGAGGGATGTGGGCTGTGCTGGCTCAGTACTCAAACCAGTCCATGGGTGCACGTGACTCCAGATGGTTTCTTCGAGGTCACTGTCTTCCATACCTTTGATTAGCTCTCTTGACTCTGAGACGCAGAATGGGGCCTGGAGAAGGCAGAGTCTCAGTGCAGCTTGCTAAGAAAGATACAGACAAATGAGAACCTTTCCAGAGGGGTAGAGTCTGGAAGTCGTGGCATACAAGCTCCAGCTATCGAGGGACCTGAAGCTACCAAGGACACCATTCTAAGGGGGACCTGATAAGCGCCACCAAACACTTGAAAGGGTGACGCTTCAGAGGAGGAAAACTTGTTCTTTGTAGGTTTGGATAACAAAACTGGTACCCAAGGGTAGAAGATACATAGAGTGTGGATTTGGGTTCAACTCAAGAAAGAATGCTGTAACAACAAAGGGTTGCCCCTTGAGGCAGTAGATCTGCTTCTAGAGGTTCTTGGACACCCATCAGATGAATCCTTATATTGACCAAGAAATTGCATTAGATGGGATATGTAGACCCTTCCAGACATAAGATCTGACAGGCCCATGAATCTCAGGGTAACTCAGAAAAAGGAGCTTGACACTAATAAGGAGTCATGACACTTAATATATTTCTCTATGTCAGGAGTTTTTAAAGGGTGACAGCCACCTTTAAAAAAAAAAAAAAGTACCACATGCTAAGTACTGGGCATGTCACCAGCCGGTCTATAGTTGTCCACATGATGCCAGGGTACTGGTTAACTTAGCAAAATAAAAAGATGTGCCATTCAACAGGGAGAATCAGTGGAAGCAGTCACTTTGGGATTGCAGTGTCTGCCTGCTCTCTGCTTGTGTGGCTTGAAGCCCTTGGCCCTCCCATGGACAGGAGGCCACTCCCAAGCCACCTGGGCAGTAACATGGTCAGGGAGGCGTGATCCACAATGAGTTCACCATTCCAGTTGGTCTCCTCCTTCACCCAAGTCTGGAAACACAATACTGAGCAACTTGTCTAAGGAATGTCTCATTTAGTTTCATCATTAACAAAACATTGCTGACTTTAGTGAAACACTCAGTCTCTCCCAGAAACCAACCATTTCTTTAAGACACAAATCTACTGCTCAAAACACAAGAGTTAAATGCAAGTGTAAAAAGAGGGGGAGGGGGGACAGAGAGGTGGGGGAAGAGAAATAAAAATACCTGCATTCAAATCCAGGGTTCATATCAACATTTTTATACAATATGCAGACATGTATTCTTCAAAATTATCTAGTAAACATTGACTCAATATCGGGGGGGCAGTAGGTCAGGCTTTTCTACATCCAACATATTGAAAAACCATTAGAGAGTTTAGAAATATTATATTCCTCAAAGGAAGTCAGATTATTGATATTTGGTATGAAACTTGGTGTTACCGATTTCCTAATATGGCATGAACAGACATCTGATATTTGCACTTTGGAGTAAAAAAACAGAACATGACAATAATGTGTTATACTTACAAAGTACCCTTCATCCATGGGGCTCCAATTCTACCAATATTAGTTCACTGATTTTCGCAAAAAACCTGAAAGGCAGAGGGTAAGTTTGTGTTACCCCCACTTCACAGATGGGGATATTGAAATGCAATAGGCAAATAAATTATGGGTCCAATATAGTGAGAGAATTCAGCAACAGGAGGACAAGAATTACAACTCTCATCTTCCCCGGCACAGTGCAACTTGACCACCCACCTTTTCCTTGGGGACTGATATTTCCCTCGTAACTTCTACCATGGTCTCAACACATTAAACACAGTTCACCCAGAGTAAAGACAGTGCTAAATGTAAGCCTTTGCTTGAATGAGCCCAGACTCCAATATTCTTTTAATACCAGAAAAAAGGTTAAAAATATTTCCCATATCCAGGTTAAACACGGAGGAAAAATTAGATTGACAAAATACAACCATCCAACTAAAATTTGGCCTGAAAATAATGTTACTACTGTTCAGTTTGTTATAAACTTGTGTTCACATGTCAGCATATGGACATGTCTTTAAAAATTATTCCAAGGAAGTCAGAAAGCTTCAGAAGTAATCTTGCTAACAACATTTTTAGAAGGGTGTATTTTTAACAGCTCTTTCTAGGACACCCATCCTTTCTACCACTCTCAGGCCATTTATTGATTCATGCACTGACCATATAGTCAATATTTACGGGGTTCTTACTACATATAAGTTTTGCACTCCATGTGGATTCTTGGAAAACACAAAAATGTGCATGACACAGGTCCTATAATCAAGAAACGTATCATCTTATGGTTTAATGATCTGAGTACAGTGAAAACCACTCTGATCTAAAACTCTCCAGAAAGATCTGACAGTTTCTAGACACACCTGTTGAGTCATAGACACCAATCCCAGAAGGATGGCACCTTCAGAAATTACTCTCAAAAAAGATGACTTTGGGCTCCGTTTATGAGCCATACTATTTGGGATTAGAAAAATGCAAAAAGATGGGTCTTCTTAAAAACGCCTGACCATATCCTTCCCAAAGCCCATGATTTGAGAGTCATGAGGGTCATGATCTCCCACTATCTTCTCAGTGGCAGCCACACTGACCTGTTGGCTCGTCTTCAAATCCCCAAGCCCATTCCCACCTCAACACCTTTGTCTTCCAATCGTTCCCTTTTCTCAGGACAATCTTGCTGCAGGTATTTCCATGATCTCTGCTCATAGTCCTCTTCGGTGAGGTCTCTCCTGAGCACTCACCTAAAATAGCTCACCGTGCTCTGTCCCCCACTGCTCTTCCTCTTTGTTGGTCAGACTCACCACACCTACCATTACATGGCCCTCTCTTTACTCACTTTCCTATGCCCCACCCCTCCACTAGGACATAAGCTCATAAGAGCAGGAACTTTTTACTCAGTACTAAACCCCAGGGCCAAGGCACTCCATAAATGCTGGTCGAACGAATGAATCACAGTGCTGAACCGGGTGCTCTGCCCCTTTCCCACATCTCCTTTTATTCTCACTGGGGTCCTGTTATAATTACAGATAAACAAATTAAATACTAGATCATAATAAATGTTTCCACCCACAAACACTCACTGAAATGTTCCTGAAAATATAACAAACACCAGTTTTTATTATTTTCCCTTCTCCTGATTGCTGGCGCACTGGGCCAAGGGTCAGGTGACCCCGCTCTCTGCCCAGGTCTCCTGTGAGTTGCTCTGAGGCCCCGGCCTCTCCGTCCTCTGGGGTGTGTTTCCAGTGGCAAAATAAGGACAGTTCAGAAGGTCATTTCCAAGGTTCTTTCTGGTTCAGAAACCATGAAGATCAACATATAGGTGATGGGCCAAATTATACTCCTCATCTCCATCTCCTGATCTAACAGCACTACGCATGAGCTTACCCCAAAGGTAGCCAGGTCCTTTCATACTAAACAGGTAGGAATCCCAGAGGAAAGGGTTTGGTCATCTAATCACATCTACAAGCACACAAACTTCGGACAAACACCACAGGTATCACTGAAAACCTCCCTCCCCACCCCCCATACACACTATCACACCACCAACATAGGACAGACGTGCAAAGAAAGATGCCACGCCCGCTGTCTGTGACATCTTGCATCACAGACACTTCACTGGCATCTATAAACAGATTTCTTGTTTACTTGCACGTTAATAAAACTCACACCTTCGCCAGTCAGAATTTTTCCCCAAGCCATCAGAACATGCGAAGAGACTTAGAAGCAATTAACATTCACAAATAACAGAGCAATCAACGTGGGAATCGCTAATGGGACTGGACAGAATCCGAGAGCAGATACTAGGGTAATGGCGAGCCCCTGACATAGGTGAGGGTGTTAACTCTGGAGGGAGCCTTGGGTATGTTTCCAGTAGCTTTGTAGGGCTGCTGTGACAGGCACATTTGCCTCCTCTATATATGGTTCCTAGCCCCCAACGACATACTTTTTCTTAACAGCTATTGAAAAGAAGGCATTTTTGCATCGTTATAACACAACCTCTAGCATTAATGGTATATATTGAATTCAAGTTTATTTTTAAATTGCCTACCTGACAGAAATGTTAAAATGTCATTTTTCCCCCACTTTGGGTCTCTAGACTATCTTCACCTGTTAGCTCTTGTAGCTAGAGGCCACAAAAATAATAGCTATGAATTTCCACCTTGACGCTTCCCAGGTAACTTTTGCCACTTTCTTGCGTATACACGGTTCATACATCCCCCGTGCAGAGGAAAACAGGGACATTCCCATTCCAGTGAGCTCTGTGCTTGCCTCCTTGTCAGTTTTCCTGACCTGTTTTTGTAAATATAATTTCGGAAATCAGCACACCCCTCCCGCAGTTTTCCACCCTGCTGGGAAAGCCTCTGAGCAACAGAATGTTTCCATTGTTACTCTCGCTGCCTCCCCTTGCATCGCCACTGCATCCATCTGAAATGCCAACGTCAGGCAAATGTCCCTTCACCCTCCAGGGACACCCGCCTGGCTCGCCCTCTCCCTCAGCCTGAAGTGTAAATGCCCCGCCTTCCGAGCCTGGACCTCTCCACCCCCGCCTCTCAGTCCTCAGCTCCCCCCCCCCCCCAGCACTTCTGGGTCATCTGGTCTCTCTCTTGACCAAGACATTCACCTCTAATTACAGGACCCCTTCCCTTATCTATGGACTGTGAGGCCCAAGCAGGCAGAACAGCTGGTTTGCTCCCATTTGTTCCTTTGGATGTAATTAATCACAGTCTGGTATGATTTTCTTTATTCTGTGTGCCTTAAGAAAACAAATTTGTTCCAAGGAGGGGCTTTTACATTTTTTCATCTACGTTATTGCTAGATACAAGTATGTGATTGGGTAAACCCCATTCGTCTTGGTGATATTTTTCTGGTTACTCTATTTCAGTCACACTCTGTTCCATTCCTTTCTCTTCATTCGCTGTTCCTGGCTATTAAGCGGTCCCATCTTAAGAATCCAGCGTGGGGGGGGGGTTTCCTTCACCTTCCCACCCCCAACACACACCCATTATGAAAGTGTGTCCCTATTTAAAGCTTCCAGTTATTTCCTGAAAGCGATCAGCCCCCATACACACCCTGCCGCCACCAGGCAGTGGGTGCTGAAAACCTATTCTGACAAAAATCTCATACACCAGACCCCGAGCGGAGGGGAAGTTACAGGCCCGTAGTGAGCATCCGTCCCTTTACCCCTGTGGCGGGCCGCTTCCTACTCCCAGCGCAGGCCGAAGCCGGGAGGCTCCAGGCTCCAAGGTCCCTCAGCGCACGGGTCTCAATCATCGCCTCCCTCCCCAGAGCCTCCCCACCCCAGGGAGCAGCAGTGGAGATTACAGTGCTTCGGGGGCTGTGGCAATCCAACCAGGGCCGGGCGGGCTTCAGGCTCTACCACGGGGTAGGAAAGCATTTGGGCCGCATGGCTTTCTGCTGCATCTGCACTCCGCACCGGTCCCGAGCTCATCCCCGACGGCTTTGCAGAAGTGGAGGTGGCCCCGGCCCCCCTCCCCTTAGGAGCAGCAACTCAACGGCCTTCCTAAACACCAAGGTATCAGGAGCACTTCTGCCATAAAGGAGTGAAGAGCATGTGTGTGTGTGTGTGTGAGAAATTCTGACTGTATCCACCCACAGGTGGAAGGGGGGAAAGGGAATGGGAAAATACTGAACAAACACACAGATTTTTTTTTTTAACTTCAAAGATTAAAGGAAACCCATTTTTCAACGCTTTGCCTTACCTAAGCACCCAGTAAAATATTCCGCTCAGTCTGTATTAGTCAGGGCTGCTCAGGGGTCCTTATCTTTCCCAGATCCCTTTGGCTGTCTGATGAAATCTATGGATCCCCTTCTAAGAAGAATGGTTTTTAAAGGATTGCAAAGGAGATTAATTATATTGAAATACTTTTCCAGCCCAGGTTAAGAAGCCCAGCAGGGTGTGGTCTCAGTCGATGGGAAGCAGAGCTGGAGTCTGGACTTTTTAATAGGAAACTCGGAATTTCTGCTGAAGGGATTTGTGCTGTGACAGGGATGGGCTATAGCAGACACAATGAAGGGACTACATCCCTGTGACTACACACCTTCCTGTGCCCCGAGCCCAGCTGCTCCTGCTTTGCAGACAGCCCACGCCCACTGACCCGGAGCCCTTGCATATTTGCTGCACTGGAATAGCCAAGAACGTAGGCTCCCTTGTATTTACAACCATAAGCTGGTTTTAACTACTCCTGAGAGAAGTAGACAAATAAAGAAAACAATCTGAGGAGTCTAGGGAAAGTAGAAGTAATGATAAAAACTTGTTTTGAACATTTATCCTTTCACCAGATATTTACTGAGCACCTACTCAAGCTTCACAGTAGTGAATAAATGACCTAAAGGACTTTCCCTCAAAAAAGTTCATGTCCAAGTATGGGAGACACAATGTAAGCAAATAAACAAGTAAATACATGTCCAGAGAAGATAAATGCTGTGAAGAAAAACAAAGCAGAGGACACTAGAGAGTATAATAAAGGCATGGACTCATACTTTATGGAGCAGATATCCCCTCTGCTGCGAATACATGTGTCACCAAGCTCCTACTATGTTCCCAGCCCTGGAATGGATTCTGGGGAGGCCAGGAGAGATACAGGTGTGGAGGTGGCGGTTAAGGCCGAGGCGGAGCTAGGCGTATAGATATAGATATATGGATGGCTGGGTGAACAGGCATGGCTATGGATATATACACATCACACGCTTGGTTTCCAGTGATTTACATGTGAAGGGTATGCAGTCCTCACCAAGAGGGGTCTGTGAGTGATGGTGCACTCCTGACAGCGGTTTCCTTTAAAGGAAACTGATGAATGCCTCTAAGGGCCCCAAAAGTGGGACAGGTGAAGAGGGGTCTGTGTCTGCTGGGCTGAAGGGCCTGAATGTTGGAAGCATGAGGTCAGTAATCATGGTTTTTGACCTCTTACCTCACTGAGTGGCTGGAAGCAATTTCCACCACTGTGAGGTTCAAAGGCAGTGATGCCAGGAAAGTGCCCAGCACAGTGCCTGTCATTGAGGATTTGGTGGCTGAGCCCTTGTCCCACTCATCTTCTCATCCAGGAAAAAATAAAAAAAGGACACCAGAAATGCAAAAGCCCCAAACAAAAGACTATGCACCTGGAGTAAGTACACTTGACCCTTGAACAATGTGGGGCTTAAGGTTACTGACCACCCCCCAGTCAAAAATCCAGACATAACTTTTGACTCTATAGTCAGTCACCCTTTCACATTTGCAAATCCAACCAATTCTGGATCAAAAACAGTATTTTCCATCCGAGATGGGAAACCACAGTTGGGAATGAGAAAATACTGTTTCAAATCATCATTGGCTTGAATCTGGCAAGGGAAACTCACAGATACAAAGGGCCAACTGCATTTATTGAAAAAAATCTGCATATAAACGGCCCTTCAAAGTTCATACCCACGTTGTTCAAGGGTCAACTGTATACAACTGCTTTTGCTGATTTGTTTTGTCTGTGGGAATATTAACAGACTACTTTTTAAAAAGTCCACAGTGAAATGCATTTTAGAAACCACCAGTGAAATGAAGTCACCCAGGTCTCTGTACTTGAACCCCTCTGATTCTTTACTATGCTGATGTGCATCACTGGAAGAAATGAGAACAATGGGATGAGATCCCCACCTTATTTGACTGGGGAACCCTCTCGCATGGAAAATCACACCAGACGGTTGTTCACTGGAACAGACTTTGGGAAACGTGGGTTTGCTCTAAGGACAAATGAATCAAAAGCTAAGGAACATATACCCTATTTGGCCCTGATGTGGTCTGGTGGCTCTCTTTGAAAAGGCTGACTTGGGCCTGGCTGGGCGTGGCTCAGCAGTTGAGCATCAACCTAGGATCCAGGAGATTGTGGCTCGATTCCCGGTCAGGGCACATGCCTGCGTTGTGGGCTCGATCCCCAGTCGGGGGCGTGTAGGAGGCAGCCAGTCAATGAGGACTCTCTCATCATTGATGTTTCTATCTCTTTCTCTCCCTCCCTCTCCCTTCTTCTCTCTGAAATCAATAAAGATATATTTTAAAAAATAAAATGAAATGAAAAGGCTGACTTGGGCATATTTTCTGCCAACAAGAAAGCCTACTAGTAGTGTCTCCTACCCACTGGACCATGGCAACGTCTCCTCCTTTTCCCATAAAAGAAGCCATTATTCTGGGACCACAGTGCATTTGGGGGAAGTGTCTGCAGCATCGGAACACTTCTCATTCCCTTGGACAGGTAATTCCCCTATTTTCTGCAATAAATGGGCTCTTAAAACAAGTTCTGTTAATTATGCTCTTTAAAGCCGAATCTTCTTCTGGCTCCACTGGGAAACCTGCTGCTTAAAGTCACTCTGGGTTTTCTTTATTATCAGAACGCTTCACGGTGCGCGTGCCTTACTTTCATAAACAGAAGCTCAATGCTGGGAAAGAGAGAAGAAAGGCTTCAGGGGGGTGCGGATACACCAACGATTAGTCCCCAGATTACCTACTTTTACATGGAGATTTTTATGTATGGGGCTTTTCATGAAGATCCTACTTAATATTAGAACACTAGATACATCTGAAGAGGAAGGGGTAGGAGAGGAGGAAACTAGGGCCAAGATTGTTCCTCCCATGCCTAGAATTCAATCCTGAGATGGGGAGAGGAGGGGAGGGGAGGGGGGGGAGGGGAGGGGAGGGGAGGGGAGGAGGGGAGGGGAGGGGAGGGGAGGGGAGGGGAGGGGAGGGGAGGGGAGGGGAGGGGAGGGGAGGGGAGGGGAGGGGAGGGGAGGGGAGGGGAGGGGAGGGGAGGGGAGGGGAGGGGAGATAACCAAGAGAGGAAGAAAACAAGAGAGGGGTAAGCAAGAGAGTTGTTGAGAAGCCTAAGGTGGGGAAGGGAAGGAGGGGAGGGGGGGAGGGGAGAGGAGCTCGAGCCCACAGATGAAGTTGACCCAAGTCAACACCAAAGGCTTTGTGCAAGGTCTCCAGCCTTGCGAATCAAGCACAGAACATAACCGTAGATGCCGGAGTTCGTTTTGGACTAGAGGTCTTACGTGACATGAAGTTTAACGAGAGGGGACTCGGAGCATTTTGCAGGCCTGCTGCCGGCTGTGGCCTGGCGGGGAACCTGAGCAGCAGCCTCCCACCTGGGACAGGGCCCACGAGGCGAGCCTTAACCCTGAGGCCTGCCACTGAGGAGTCGGTCCGTGGTGTTGGTTGGTGGGGGTAAAGGAAGGAGGATGGCGGGCTCTGGTGAATCCTTTAGTGATGTAACTGATGTAGTGGGGGCCCCTCTGAGTTTAGGATCAAGCAAGTTCTTTCAATCGGTCTTTCACGAGAGCCTCTGGGGACCTGTTTGGTTGGGGTCTTACAGATACCATGGTAAACAGCTTTACCCTCTCCCGGAGAAGGAGCACCAGCAAGGAATAAGAACATCTGCTGGTTGTAAGAGGCCTGAAGAAAATGAAAAAGGAAAAAGGGACTGAGGGAGACTGTGGCTCCAGGGAAGGCGAAATATGCCCAGGGCAGGCATCTTGAAGAAAGAGCATTTCAGCTAAGATTTGAGTAAGGAGAAGGACCCCACCCTGCAAAGACCTAGGGCAAGAACAGACCTAGCAGAGACCCGGTGTTCCTGAGCCTCCCTTCCAAGCAACCAAGCACTGGCAACACTGGATTCAAAACACCGACATGTTGAATCTTAAAACCTTAAACTGCGCCCTTTGCCCGCTAGGAAAATGTATCCTGAAATATTTTTACAATGGTTCAGTTCAGTCTCCTCAAGCCCTTCTCTCCAGTTCCACCAGAAGGCCCAAAGAGGCCAGGCACGCAAGCCTCCTCGGATAAATGAAGCTGCGCTCATCAGCCACTTTTTAAAAGTCGGGGCTTACTTCAGAGCTGAATGACTTGATTCCTCCCGTGACGGAATACATTACACTGATTACAGGGTTACCCACGTGCCATTTGGAAAAGATTGGGCAACATTCCTCAACACTCCACCCACCAACAGACAAGGGTCGTACGAGCGGAGAAACATAACGCTAATACTCAAATGCCCTCCATGTCCTGATCCCACGATACAATTTCTCTCCGCTCCTTTCTAACCAGTGTTAAGAAAGGGGGTGGCTATTTTGGTGCAACACAGCTCGGAGAAGGTAAAAGAAAACAGGGCCTGCAGAGGCCCAAATATAAAGCTGTTCCCCTGATCTGCACACACTAGGCGCTCGGTAAATATTGGTTGCTTTCCCCATTCCCTTTTCCCCTTGCATGCCAAAACCCTGAGTATTGATTTTCATATCAATAATTTGCCAATAACATATTAATTGGTTCATTCTTTACCTGTCAGTCTAGGGCTGTGTTTTCAGCCCTGTAGCAATTGATTTGGCTTCATCAATTCATAAGAATGTCTCGCAGCGAGAAGAGGGGTGAGGAGGTGGGAGCTTTATAGATGTGATTCACTGCTAATCGATAATTAGCATTTTATGCTCAAGACAATCAAATTCATATTATTTTACATTTAAAGTTTTTAAAGGAATGCTTCCTAAAAGCCGAAATGAAAACAGGGTATCACGAGTTCAAATAAGCCATAAATTAGACAAAGCAGCATAATTCTACTGAACACCATTTTATTAGCTGATCAGCGTGTCAGGGTGGAGTGTTGAGGAATGTTGCCCAATCTTTTTTTTCTGTTGGTATCTACTTGCTGTCATGTAATTTCCATAAAGGCACCATCTGTATTTATAAAAGAATTATCTTTGTGATGATCTAGCAATCTACAAACAACGGTGATATTTAACTTTTCTTAGAGGATCAATTTTAGAACTGGGGTAAAGGATTTGTAAGTCTCTTTTTCATGATAAACCGTAAAAGGACTTGTTCATACACCTCTGTGACACTGGAGGCACTGGAAACAGGTAAACCAAAACAACCACAACAAAACATGATTTTGAATTATTAAAATGGTAAGGTTCTAGATCTTGACTTGGCCACTTTTTAATCAAGCAGGATGAAGCTCTACTATAAAGTCCAGAAAAATAATCATAAGTAAAAGATTTTCTTTTCTTTCATTTTGGCTAAAAGGGCAAGTCAGTTTTCAACGTGATCTGATTCGGTGCCCTGTGGCTCAGATAGAAGCGGGTATTAGCCACGGTCACCGCTATGGGCTGAGTCAGGATCCAGCTCCCTCAGTTATGACACATGGTCAAACCTCGCCTTGTGCGGCTCCTACTGCTGGTCCTGCCAGGGCACGTCACTGGCCAGTGAAGCCGCTGGGGATGAGCCAACAAACCCCTCACCACTGATGGAATAGAAACTCCTAATAGATTTCCTCCTGTTGGGCACAGGCTTCATAGATGAGTGACAGAAGAGGGAAATATTTGTGTAAAGGGTTTCACTGGCTACCAAACAGGGCCTCAGAGAGAGCAGTCTTTGGTTTTATACAGGTATATTAGTTCAGCTTCGAGTCATTACAAAAGAGGAAGATGCAGTTTGAGAACATCAGAAAAGACAAAAATCTCACTCTTGGTTAGGATATACATTTCTTTGCTAATAATCAGTTACTTTGTAAATTTAATTTTAAACAAGATTTAAAAGAATTTTGATTAAAAATATCTATGGAATACTAACCAACAAAATACAAAAGCAGAATACAAACTAATATTTATATTTTATTGATTGATTCTTTAATGTGTACATGTTCATGAATTCCTACCATATATCAAGTATTGTATTAAGTAGTAGGCACAGTAAATAAAACAGATATAGTCCCTGCTTACATGGTGCTTAACATCTTTTTAAAACAGTATGTGTATGGATAAAAAAGCTGTGGTACATTTACACCATGGAATACCATGCAGCTGTAAAAAAGAAGGATCTCTACCCTTTGAGACAGCATGGAAGGAACTGGAGAGTATTATGCTAAGTGAAATAAGCCAGTCAGAGAAAGACAAATATCACATGACCTCATTTATATGTGGAATCTAATGAACAAAATAAATTGAGGAACAAAATAGGTACAGAGACATGGAAGCATGGAATAGATTGACAAATCTCCGAGGGAAGGGGGTGGTGAGAGAGATTAACCAGAGAACTTACATTCATTTATGCATAACCCATGGACACAGACAATAGGGCAGTGAAGGCCTGGGATAGGGTAGGAGCCAGGTGGAGGCGGGCAATGGTGGGAAAATGGGGGACATCTGTAATACTTTCAACAATAAAGATAAATACTTTTTTTAAAAAGTATGTGTAAATGAGCAACTGAGTAGAAAGTCACCAAATCATATTAGTGATTGAATTAAGATATATAACTACTCTATTTTCCACTCTTTCTAATATAGTTTTATTGCTTTTAAAATTTAAAACAGGTATTTCCTTTAAGTAATTTGATTATGCACTAGGATCAGGAAGTAATCTTCCTGAATATTGATTTTTGTATTTGTTTTGTTTGTTCAAACATTATTCATCGAAATATTAACAGTCAAAGAAATTTTAATCATTGACTTTTAGAAATATTTTAAGAAAATAGTGTTCAGGAAAACATAACAAAAACACACTCAGGAGTAGAAAATGGGTTTTCTTGGGGCAAGATAAGTAATTGGGGTCATTTACCCCAAGAAATAACTTGATTATTACCTCTGTGGAAATGAGCATATAAGAGAATGAACTCTGGAAGCAGAAAAGACTCTGGCTCTACTGCTATGTAGTGAGAATCTCTCCCCACCTTAGTTTTCTTACCCATAAAAGAAGCATATCACAAGAATTAAATGACTATAATAAATGTAAACAGCATAGCATGTAGTCCTTGATCACCGTTAGCTGTCTTCATCACCCATCATCATCATCATCACAACCATAAAAAGGATTGAGCGTCCACTGTAATAAAGGGCAGCTTCAGAGTATCTTGGCTGCAACTGCAAATGAAGCTGGTAACAATCTTTCTTGAGCAAACATTAGAGTTTAATTCAGAGTCCTGGCACTTCTGTTAACTGTGCAAACTTGGAGAAAACTCTTAAACTTCTACCTCAGTTTTCCCAGCTCTAAAATGGATCTACTAGAACTTATTTAATGAGATAATGTATAAGGAAGGACCACCATATACATACTCATTAAATACATAATGCTACCGATTTTATAGAAATGCACATTCTGACAACAATCCACCATAAAATGGGCGCTTTTTTAAGCAACCCAGGAAAAAAACTCCCAGAAAGATCATGAACTTGGATTTCAGCTCCACTATTCACTACATGGGTAAAATCTCTTCAATTCTCAGGCCCCAGTTATCTGGCCAGGAATGGGGAAAATAGTATGCTCCTTGTAAGTATTAGAAATTAGATGTGCAAAGTACCCAGGAGGGGGTCTAACATCAGACACACTCACTAATAGGTACCTTCCATTCCTCTCTGCTAAACTGTGAATCAGAATATTCCATTTTTGATATGTATATCCTTACGCTCTAAAACCCTCTAAATGAAAAACATCATAAATAACCTTTGGGTGATCTTTAAATAATTCTTTATGGTTTGGAGGGGAAAAAATCTATAGAAACATAAACTATCCGGGGTGTCAAGTATACACTGTAATCATTTTGTATGATCACTGCTAATACAGTTCAATCTAAATTACAGTCTCATATTTGACATAATTATACATAACCAAACACTAATAAAAATTGCTGCCTTATATTTCAAATTAGTAATTATGGTAGTAAACATTAACAACATGTCAGATATAAGATGGTGATTTGTTCCGAAATGTATTAGAGATCATTATACTGTATGATAATTTTAATTACAGTTAGGTAGCGAGGGCTCATGCAGCGGTCTACAGCTCCAAGTGTGTTATGGGAACCAGCAGGTCTTCTTCAGCCCTGGCTCTGACTCCCATTATCCAAGTTCAGGAAATGTACAATTCCTTCTCCACCTGCAACTAGAGAACCCGGTTTCCCACGGAGAATCAGCATTTTCACAAGGCTTGGAGCCATTCTTCCAGGGTTTCAATCCCTGCTCTGTCACTTTCTGGCCATGTGAGCTTGGCCAACAGTAATTTCTCTGTGCCTCAGTTTTCTAGCCTTTGAAACGGAAAACCTAGTAGTACCTACCTACCTCAAAGGATGCTAACAGCAGCTAAATTAGATCATTCTGCAAGTAACACTTACCCTGGCACCTGGAACACAGTGTCTTCCATACATACTAATGGTTGTAATTATCATTTTACATTAATATAAACCTGATCAATCATTTTCCTGAACGCTTAAGACTATGGTCTTAATCATAGTAACAAGATATCCTATTTAAAGGAGTAGAAATGTGCTGAATGTTAGCTTCTCTCCCTCAGGACACTCTAGTCTTCAAAACTTAGTTTCTCCTTCCTTCTCTCCTACCATGATTTCTGCATTTCTCACTCACTCAGCATGTGAATCAATGGAAAGACCCTGTTCTTTACATGTTGACCCCTCAGGAATGCCTGGCATTGGCTCATTCCTTTTTGGCTTCTATCTCTGTGCTGGCTTTGACCATGGCCTCTAAACATAGTCCAGCACACAGTGCGTGCTCCGATAATGGTAACGCTGGAGAGACACTGAGAAACTCCAATCCCACAGTGAGTAGAGAGGCATGAGACTCCCACCTCCACCCAAATTACAAATTAACACATGATCACTGGCCCCTTAAAATTTAGGGACTTAATGCCCTTTGCTCCACCCTTTGCCCCACCTCACCTACCCCCCCCAAAGTTAAATTTGTTATTCTACCATAAAAACCATTTGTGTATTCAGAGTTACCTATTTTCACCCTCTTTTAAATATCTCTGGATTTATTCAACATTAAAAATAAATTAAAAAGACCTCTGGGTCTTAGAAAGCCTTTGCAGGACTCTCCCAGCTCCAAGATCTCCCTGCATTTGCATGGTCTCCTGCAAAGTGGGAAGGAACTCCCAGCATTATGATAAAGCACCTTTCCTGTCTACATTTTCAAACTGTTTCAGGTAAAATATTGAGGGGAACAGACTGGACTGCTAATTAGAGGACTGTCTGAAACCACCACGAACCACATTTCCATTGGTGCAATAAGCAAAGATTCTTCATTAAAATTGCTGTCCTCTGCAAGGGAAAGCTGTTTCCAATGCAACAGATCTAATTCACGGGAGTGATCATGCAGACCCAGGGACAGTATTCATTATTAACTTAAAAAGTATGCCAAATCAATTAAAAACCATTTTAAAGGGAAGGAATAAAATTTACTTCTACCTAACTGCAGCTCGGCTCTAATTTATCTTCCAGCTACTTTCAAGGGATTTTACTTGGTTCTTCATCTAACAGTCATTGGAAAGGGTAATTCTCGTGAAATTACAATGGCATTTCTTGCATCTTTTAATGGAAATATTCCCATTCTTCGGAAATAGAGAGCAGCTCCTCCAATAAAGGGTCCCTTCAAGGTGCAAAGTGAAGAGCCCCGGGATCTGCTTGAGAATAAAGCATTGCATTGCAGAAGCTGCTCGGACTCAAAACTCTGCCTGCATCCTATGACAAATTGTATTCCAAATATAGGTTATTCACAACATGTTTGTTATGGGGCCAGGCATATGAATTCCTGCCCTGTCTCTCTTTACAAACATGTCAGGACTTGTGAACCCTTAATGAAATGCAGCATTTTGGAGGCAAGAGGAAGCTACAAAAGATGCCAAACACAAGAAGTTCCTTTCCTAGGATTGGGACCTTCTTATGCTAGTGAGTTTCCCATCATCAGAGACATCGTGTCATCTCAGAACCAAACACGTGTTAGAGGTCATTGAGATGAGTGACCCATCAGCTTACAGATGAACAGACTGAGGCCTGGGAGAGAGTGAGATTTTTCCAAAGTGTCCGGGCTGCTGGGGGGCAGTGATGACTGTCCCAGGCCTGGCCTGACCATGCCAAGACTGCCTCCCACCAGTTCCACATGGCTGACCAGACTCTAAAGTAGACTTTGCCCTACTGGGGCATCTTTGTATGTCCCATAGGCACCAACCTTCTGGTGTTCCCATAAAAGTTCCATAAAACTTGGAAGGGAGAGTATCCCAGAGGGGTATTTTTCATGCTACAGCAGTTAGTTGGATTAGTTTTACATTTGGCATTTTTTAACCAAGGCCCAGGAGTACAATTCTTTTCATTTGTTAAGTCATCTTCTCCCTTTTAAGTAAAGCACCACTGTTCACGATTGACCAGGCCTTCCCACTCAACCCCTCCCCACTATGGGGCCCCCCAAGAAGGCCAGAGCAGAGGAGCCTGTCCTGGTTGGGGTTTAAAGCCGGGGTCCGCAGGCTTTTTCCATAAAGGGCCGGAGAGGGGCTACTTTAGGCTTTGCTGGCCATGAGTCTGTCGGAGTGACTCAACCTTATTGTGTAAAGTAGCCGCAGACCATTTGTAAACAAACGAGTGTGACTGTGTTGTTAAGACTTTGCTGATCCACGTTGAAACTGAATTTCTTATAACTGTCCTGTGTCACGAAACCTTCTTCTTTTGATTTTTACTCAGCCATTTAAAAACGCAAAAGCCCTTCTCAGCTCATGAGCTAGCCAAATACAGGCAGCGGGCCGGCTTTGTGTGCCCCACACTGCCGCTCGCCACCCCATGTTTGAAGTTACGACAGCTCTCACCATAAAGAAAATTTCCTTTGCTACCCAGATTCTCTCTGCATCTTGCTGTTAGCACTCACCGGCTAAGCCACGCTGCCTAATAAATACGCGTGCTTTCCACTGGTGTGCAATAGGTATTGCTTGAATGAGGCTATGTTGCAGGAGGATGAGGTGGGTGGGATTCCTCCGTCACTAGTGGGAGTGGGGTTCTTGAAGTACCTTCAGAAAAGGGCTTTTCTAAGACTCACACGGAAGGATGAATGATTTTTATTTGTGTAGAATTATATTCCTCGGTTTCCAAAGTCCCCATGTCTTCAAACTAGTCCTGGAAAACATGCAGCTGGGGCTGCAATAAAGCTAGAAGCAAGGCCAGTGTCCAAGGTTTCCCGTCCATAGTGGAGCGGAGTCTGGCAGAGCACCAGACTAGACTCAGCCCATTAGTCCATTGTGTGGGTCCCATGCGGCTGCGAGCCATGCCCCCTGCAACAGGAGTCCCAAGAAAGCAACAGGGTCAAGAGCACAGAGCGCAAGAGAGGGAACTTCCTCTGTTCTGGAGTTAAGTATCTCAGATTTCGCGCCCTTTCAGCGTCCACGCCTATCCTGGACACTGACTCGCTCCCTAGTGTGACTGACAGGTAGGCATCTCCCCAGGTCACCCGGACCTTACTGGGCATGCGTCTAAATTGCCTTTGTGCAGTCCCTCCCCCCAGCGATCTGTGGGAAACAGGCTTGGAGAATGTTCACTGCAGTTTTGTAGCAAAGTTGTATAAATGGCATGTCTATATTAACTAGTCTCCCCTCTGCTCCTTTCCTGTTAAATAATAGCAAAGTTATTCTAATGGTATCAGTTATATCTTAATAGCTAGTAGTTTTAAGACTCACACAGTGCTCCTGGGTGGGTATTTTCTTTGGCGGGTAGATTTTAGTGAAATATAACTGACTTGGTCACCAAGAAACAGTTGTGAGATTTTGTGATTATTATACCAACCCAGGTAAAAGGAAAACATTCATCCGTGAAACAGTTGATATATGTTCTACTGCTGGATTTTTACCCTTCAAACATAAATACTGTTTTAATTTTGGGGAAAAATATTTTAGTTTGGCATGTGGCTAATATTAGCACCAACAAGTCAGTCGGTGAAATCACTGTCCGTCTTTTGTCCCTACCATGAAGTAAGGAGGAGCGCTCCATTTAAATACCTTTATACACAGCACAACTCCACTGGCATCAGCATATTACAAAAACCAATTTTCTTACATCAACTTCTATCTACTTCTAATTCTGTAGCATAGCTCTGGGGAGTTGCTACAAGGTCTGTGTAAACTGAAAATCTAAATAACATTATGACGCCTATTACAGAACTAATTTATAATCTAATACCCCAGTTGAATTTAATATCCTATTTATTTATTCAAGCAAAATATCTGGAAAAAAATATGTCACATCATAATGTAGTTGTTATGAAAATGGAAAAATAAAACAGAACTTTAGAGAAGGCATGATAATTGCTAGGGGCAGGTATGAGCAAGAATCCCAGAGCCCCTCACACGAAGGAGAGACGGAGCCCTTCAATAAATAGAATTTTTGCTTTATAACGCAATTATTGTCAAATTTAGTATTTTACATCAAATTTACAACTTTAAAATGTGATTCCTATTAATGTTATCTGCTCAGAGCTACTGCAGCGTAAAACTGTTGGCCAACAGATGCCACCTCATCAACTGTCTGTAACAACTCCATTCTCATCCCGATGGAAGAACTGAGTTTATGGCAGCGTTTATAAGCTCGCATTGCCGATACAAATGCTCAAGTGATGAGCATATATATAATACATACCGGCTAATGGAAAAAGCTATAGAGATGCTTCTCGGAATACTAAGTTTCATACCAATCTCCTTATCTTAAGATAGGGGGAGGGAGGGGGGAGGGAGGGAGGGAAAGAAGGAAGGAAGGAAGGAAGGAAGGAAGGAAGGAAGGAAGGAAGGAAGGAAGGAAGGAAGGAAGGAAGGAAGGAAGGAAGGAAGGAAGGAAGGAAGGAAAAGGAGGGAGGGAAAAAAGGGAGGGAAGGAGAGGGAGGGAGGGAAGGAAGGAGAGGGAGGGAGGGAGGGAGGGAGGGAGGGAGGGAGGGAGGGAGGGAGGGAGGGAGGGAAGGAGGGAAGGAGAGGGAGGGAGGGAGAGAAGGAAGGAGGGAAGGAGAGGGAGGGAGGAAAGGAGAGGGAGGGAGGGAGGGAGGGAGGGAGGGAGGGAGGGAGGGAGGGAGGGAAGGAGGGTGACAAAAGGAAAATAGGAAGGAAGGACAGATGGAAAAGAGTGAAGGAAGATATTGTGGCATTTGAATAAGAAAAGCTAAAGAAATCATAAATATAAACACATGGTGAGGTGACAGTTACATCCTACCATGGATGCTCCTGGCCATCCAGGAAGCAGAAAGGACTTGATGGAAGTTTAGTGGGGCTGGAGGAACATTTACAGGAGAGTTCCAAGACTCAGAAAAAAGACAACAGTGCCTGAATCCCTCCAGTAAATCAGGAAATGCTTTCCTGCTCGCTTTTTCTTGAGAGAGAAGCCATGCCTGTGGTTAAGGTAGCAGCCCAAAGTCATGCTTGCTCTAGGTCCTGATGTGTGCAATGAGGGGCACACACACACACACACACACACACACACACACATGCATGCCCACATTTGTAGCACTGACTTCCAGTCCTCACAGAAAAGGCACAATAAGCAGCCATCTACATTGCAGAGTCTCAGGCATTGAAGTCTTTGAGTCTATTCCAAACCTGCATATCTGGACTATTAGCCCTGTTCTAACCTCTTATATTTTTAATAAGCTCCCTGAGTTATTATGATGCTCCTCAATGTTCAGGAACCAGTGGCCTCTGTGATCATATTTGAAAGTCATCTAAGAAGAGCCCTTTGGCCCAGAAATTATCATAACACTGCTCTCTCCATACTCAGGAATCTCATAATTAGCAGTTCATTCTTTTGCCTTGTAAAAGTTTTCTGGTCTCCAAGGGTAGTGAAATTAACTCACATCTACCTAGGAGAGGAAATAGCTTAAGCCCTTGTACCAGATCATGCCTTGTTAGATGCTAAAGCCCTGTAGAAATTAAACGAGGCACCCCTAAAAGAGCAAGAAAGTGACCCATAAAAGGAAGGCATGAAGACACAGGCATAGACTCAGTCTTGCACATATACACACACATGGGTTCAGTGAGCACATTCATCTTCTGCACAAAATGCGTGGGTATCAGGGCCAAGCATCCCAGCTTCATCTCGTTCTGCTGAGTACAGTCTGACACCAAAAGGAATTCACATTCAGGTCCCTAATGTGTTCCGGGATGTACTGAGCTCCACACAGGTGAGCCTTCATGGGTGCCCATTTCAAAAACCTACACATGGAGACTTTGGTGTGAGCACATGCTCTGTCTTGATAGATGGCCTCCTCTGATGTTTGCCTTCTCCAAATATAGAGCTGGACCCCACACACACACCACCTACCATTTCCAAGCATCTCTCTTCGCGAAGATTCTGTCCCCCTTCCCCCACTGTCACCAGCTCAGCTAGGATGCTCGGGGACATGGAGCCCAGCTCTTCCGGATCCATTCTCCCCGGTCTTTGTTGAAGGCATACATATGCAACAGAGCCCAGCTCACACTCTATTGATTATTGCCTATAAATCTGGCTACTCATAAAAGGGCCCCATGAAATACGATCCAGGGACATAAATCTCTCTAAGAGAGATGAAATCGGATGGGAAATAAAATTCCCTCATTTCATGTATTCCCTTGTTTAAAAGACTGACTGACTTTCCAATGAGCTGTGGACATTAACATGAGATTGGCAGGGGGGCGGGGACAGAGGTGGGTGTGGGTCAGACAGACCAGACAGTGAATGCTCCCTGAGCTCCTCACTAGCTGGGCTGGGTCACCAGCAAGTGACTTCTCTCCGAGCCTCGGGTTTGTCATCTTTAAAGTAAGTATAATCAACTCCCTTGCACGGTTGCTGTGTTGATACTCTAATGTACCAAGCGTACACTAGGACCTCAAGATGGTAGCTCTTACAGACAGCATATCCCTTCCTTTAAAATTCTTTTTAACACAAAAAAAGAGAAAAATAATTAGCTGCCCCCAAAAAACATCTATACAAGTCCAAGCAACAGCCCATAAGATGTTTTCATTCATTCAACTGATGTTTTCATTCATTCAACTGAGCACCAACCATGTGTTGGACTTTGTCCTAGGTACCGGGAATTGTCCAAGCTTGTCCCCTAATTTTTAAAAGGCTGTAGTATCAACACTCAAGGTGACACACATGAAGAAAAGGTGCTGGGGAAATCATAAATTTTTTGCAAAATTCCATACGCTGCAGTAGGCTCAGTCCTCGATGTCCTTCGTGAATCTTGAAGAGTGTGTTTGTCCTGTCGGAAGCCTTCAGAGGCCTGAGCCCAGCCCTCCCCTGGGTTCTCTTTGCTCCTGAACTAAGGTCGGTCTCTGGATTTCCACACCCTGTTGCGATTTTGATTTAACGAACTAACAAACCCCTACACTGAGAGCTTTATGAGGCAAGAGGCAAAGTCATGTTGATGGTTTGCTCCCCTCCCTCACTAGAAGGGTGCAGACTCATCCAACCACACCTCTGGGACCCTGTTTCTAGACTAGAAAGCCTCCCCCAGGTCACTCCGAGTGACCAGAAGGCCCGCCCTGAGTTTAAGTGGCTGAGTTCAACACATTTTCCCACAGCAAAATATGACAAACGGCAACTCTTTGTTCTAGAGCAAAAGGAAAAACACACAAGGCTGAGCGAACTTTCCTGGGCGATAGTGCCGTCACCTCCGGCCGGGAGCCCGGGCTGCCTTCCCCTCGGGTCCTCTGGGCACCGCAGCTCTGTGCCTCTGCGATCCCACCACGTGGCAGAAACCACGACCGGCTCTCTCCCCAAGTCTTGAACAATGAAACGGTCTTCGGCTTGAGGGAGCCAGCGGCCTGTTTCCCTTTTTCCCTGAAGCGTACGCTGCCGCTGAACCAGGAGCTTACACCGACTCAGCGCTGGGCAAAGAGCAAAGCAAGTTTGGGTGGTTTCTCAGGAATCTTGAGAAAGAGAGAATGTGCGCCGAGTGAGTGTCCTCGCACAGCCCTACCTGTCCCTGGGTCACACCGAGAGAAGCCTGGGACTGGGGAGAGGGAACAGGGAGGTGTTCCGATGACATGCAAAGAAGTAACAGGGGGAGAGAAAAAATGTCTTCTGTCTTGAACCCTGTAGAGGCCGGCTAAGCGCTTGTGATGGCTGTGTCTAACTCTAAACCAAAAGAGAGTAAAATCAAACCAGCAAAGAACTCACCGGCCAGAACCGGCAGACTCTCCGCCTTGATCCACACGGGGCCCTCTCCCTCCCGCTCCCGCCACAGATGGTGGCGATGCTCCGCTGGCACCGGCTGCGCCCGGAGGCACCGAAACTTCCTCTGCTGTCCTCTGCAAGGGTGGCTGGCACCCTCCCCCCGCCCCAATCTCAGCTGCCACCGGGCATCTTCAGCTCCCCCTCTCCTCTCTGCACCCTGCAAAACGGCACGTTGTGAGAAACGTGCTCGGGACGTGCGGTTTGAGGCAAATAGTTGCTGGAGTCCCCATATGCTTAAGGTACATAACTGGGCCACTGCGAAAAGAGAATTTAAGCATCCTAGAAAACAGCAGGAGGGCAAATTGGCCTTGCCCTCCCGGAGCTATTATTAGAGGCCCAGCCCAATGCAGCCAGAAAGCCAATGTCTAGCCCTCCGCTGGCTCTTCCCCATCCCCCCTTACAGTGACCCCGGTCACGCCCCTTTCAAATAGGACTGTGCCGGTGCATCCCAGCCAGACACACGTCTCATCTTGAACGGTGACCGTGGGCTCGCAGAGATCAGCGGAAGCGTCCCTTCTCATACAGCAACTTAACGGGCCCAAGTGTAATTCCCCATAATCCCAAGACCACGAGGAACGTGGCATCGCGTTGGATTCGTACTGGTGGAACTTGGCAACCTGCTAGCTCCTCTCTCTGTGTACCTGCTGAAGTCACAGCTGCTGCCTAAACCTTGTAAATAAATGCTAAACAAACGCCAAATAAAGAAGCCAACTTCCCAGGAAGCGGAAGGGGCAGGAAATCACGGTTTCTGTTCTCAGAAATATGCTGTGACCTGCTTCAGAGCTGCGTCCTGCCAGCTTAGGCATGTCTCTGTTCTCAGGTGTCTTGGATGCTCTTTTACTTCGGGGGGCGGGAGGGAGAAGGGGAGGAGGAAGAGGAGTAGAGGAAGGGAAGGCAGGAAAGAAGGGAGGGAGGAAAGAGCAGAGAAGGAAGGAGGGAGGGAGGGAGGGAGGGAGGGAGGGAGGGAGGGAGGGAGGGAGGGAGGGAGGGAGGGAGGGAGGGAGGGAGGGAGGGAGGGAGGGAGGGAAATAAAACCTTTCTTATTATTTGTCCCCCAACTATTAAGTAGAAAAGATTGGCTGGGAAGACCATACACAGCCTTATTATTTCTTATAGCACACATTTCTATGGAAATTAGAGATTTGGGAGTAAACTTTTCTCACTGGACTTAATCTCCAATTGTGCAATGAAAGTTAATGAGAAAATAGGCTTCATTTCACTTGACCCTCAACTTCTCGGGCGTGTGTCCATTGCATGTATGAAGACATCGTTAGGTGGGGCCTCTTTATTGCTCCTGTCCTTTGGCCTTGGGGACCTGTTTCTCAACAGCAACTCCTTGCTGAAGGATTGTGGGGTTAATCCCTCAAGATACTCTGGCGTGTTGCCGTCTGTGTTCTCTTGGGCACAGGTCACGCACAGCTGAATCAACCGACCAAAGATGGAGATGCCCAACATTCCTCATCATGGGTAAAAACAGACTTTATAAGTGGGCCATCAGGCAGCCACCTCTATTTCCCTGCCTGTCTCAAAGGACACATCCATCCCATGTGCAAGGTGAGGTCCCAGAAGGAGGTACAGGCATGACATCTGGACTAGACGTGACTAACAGCTCACTTCTGCCTTTCAGGTTCTGGCTTCTGAAAGCCAGGTAAATTCAGCAACAATGATGAAACTCATGGCTACCACCTGTTGAATGCCAGGCTCTGCACTATAGCACCTTATGTGTCTCACCTTCTCCCACTAGACCTGGAATTCCACGAAAGGCACAGATCTTGCCTCTGCTGTTTTCTCCAGTTGGTTTTCTTTTGGCCCGAAGTTGTCCCTGCCATGTAGTAATGGCTAACACTCACAGGGCACTGGCAGAAACTCATCGAACCCTCACAACAACCCTAGGAGGTAGATACCCTTATTTCCCTGCTTTTTAATAGATGCAAAAAGTGAAGCTCAGAGGCTTTGGGTAACTAACTGGCGAAACCAGAATTCAAGCATTGATATGGTGCTTCTAGAATCTATGCGTTTGACCTCTATGTTATTGTAGGATGTTTATTGTACCAATAGCCATTTTTTGAATGAATGAATGAAGGCTCTCATGTAAGCATTCAAACAGCATCCAGGAGGGGAAGATGATTATCCTTATCTACAAATTAAGAAACTAAGACTCAGAGTGGTCAATTAACTTACCCAAGGTCACACAGCTAGGTGCACAGAATGAGGACTCAACTTGGGCCTTTCCAACAAGGAGGTCCGTGATCTTGGAAAAGATGTGGTACTTTAGACCATGTGACTAAGCAACTCCCTGCTCAGTGCTTCCATCCAGGGCGCCACGTCCTCCATCTTATCAATAACTGCATCTATTTTTACCCATAAAGGAACTTGTTTACAATAAAGCAGACATGTCTCCTTAAGGGTCTGTGTGTGTGGTGTGTGTTTTTTGTTTTTCCCAATAAGCTGCATAACAAAAGAAAGGCTGATATTTTAGATGACAAGTGAGAAGTGGGTCAGGCAGCTCTCTGATTTCAAAGGAGCCTGTTCATCAGAGCTTGTCACCGAGGAGGACATTCTCTGTGTGGTTAATTCTGTAAGGAATGTCCCTGCCTCGGGCTCTGGGCATTGCTTACTCAGTAGTGGAAACACTTGATCCCGAGGCATACAGAACAGAGAGGCGTTGATGACACACCCTGGGTAAATCAAGGCCCTCGCCCTCTCTCACCCAAGCAGTGAGTCAGGGAGGTCTTAGTGAGCCGTGGAAGACTTTTCCCTTTCCCCGGCACTTGCTCCAACCACTTGCTCCTAAATGACTGTTCTTCCATCTGATTATTTTTCTTCCATACTCACCTGTCACCCAACTTTTCATTTTTTAAAAAGTTTTAAAAATTTATGACTCTTGAAGCGAGAACCTGAGAATGAGCAGGCGATTAACGGAATCATTTCACTGACCTTCAGGAGACCCAAAGGTAGGTGATTGATGAAATGGCTACAGGTTTAAGCAGCAGGTCAGCTTCAATAATACGGCTGCTACTTCCCATGGTCCTGGCAAACCAACTCACTCATTGGCCTTCACTTCTCCTTTGCAGCAATTTGAGGACCAAGACATATGACCGACTCCACCACAAGCCACCTCTTGTGACGCTCATTATGTAGTGATAAAGTCATGGTGTTGTTGGTATTGGATCCACAACGGTCGTGATCTAACACCAGACACGATTCTTCTCAGCCATGACATTCCCTGTTAGTTACTTTCCCACGGTATCCAAGTCAACCTCCCTCTGGCTCATGCTGGTGGTTACCTGGAGAGTAAGTCCCCGCTGCGCCACTAGCCATGTGATCCATCGCTACTTCCCCTTCCTTGTGCTTAAAATGAGGGTCATAAAACCTCCCTCTCCACCTTCAGATATATGAAACATTAAAGTTCTCTTTCTGGCTGGTAGCATTTGAACTTGAAAGAGGGAACAAAAGATGGAAAAAGACTTCATTCAAATTGTTTTCTGCCAACTTATAAGGGTCAGTAATAGATAACTTTTTTTTTTTTAATATATCTTTATTGATTTCAGAGAGAGGAAGGGAGAGGGAAAGAGAGAGATGAAACATCAATAATGAGAGAGTCATCATTGATCGCTGCCTCCTGCACGCCCCCTGCTGGGGATCAAGCCTGCAACCTGGGCGTGTGCCCTGACTGGGAACCAAACCTCAATCTCCCAGATCCTAGATCAATGCTCAACCACTGAGCCACACCAGGCTGGGCAGTAATAGATAACTCTTTAATCTCATCAACATTTAAAAATACCCTTCTGATTGTGTCTGGAAAGTAACCCACTAAATAGAAAATAGTAATAGCAACAACTAAAGGGTCACTGTATAATCTCACAGTGACACCTCAAAGGTTTCCTATGAAAGCAGGACAGTGGAGTGGTTAGGAGCAGGGGCTCGGGACCATACTGCTCAGGTTAAAATTGGTTCTTTCTCTGACCAGCTATGTGACCTTGGGCAAGTCCCTTAACTGCTGCCACTCAGCTCTTAAGGCTGCTGTAAGGACTAAATGTATCAATGCCTATAAAGTGTTAAAATAGGTCTGGGCACGCAGTATATGCTTAGATAACCACTGTATATTATTACTAACATTAATCCATTTTTATAGATGAGGATACCGAGGCTTTGGGAGATTGATTAAACAATAGGCTGAAGGCTGTGACTATTGAGCGGAACATGAGGAGTTGAACCAGGTTGTCTAACTCCCAAGCCCAAGTTCTTACCCACTCCATTAGTTTCTTGCTGGGGTTAGCTTTTAGCTGTGGGTTTCTAGACCCACAATCTTCTTTAGCCTTTTGAAATCAACTGAAGATGGATGTTTTGAAGGGGAAAAGACCCCACAAGGGCAGCCCAAAGCCATAAGAAGAAGGTATCTCCAGGGGACCAGCAGGGAAGAGGTTCCCCCAAGTGCTACAGACTTGGGACAGCCCAGCTCTGTGGCCCCCATGCCTTTCCGGAGAATGAATAAACCCTCCCAGTCTGTCCCTGCCCTGAAGCAGGATGTGACGGCAGGGTTTTCATTCCTTAGAAAGGAAAGAAAGAAGTAACAAGTCATCCACTGAGACAAAGAGGGCACCGCTCGGCGTTGTGTGAAACCTCTCGTCCTAATGAAACTGCATTTGTCAAGTCGGTCTTGGGCAGAGGAGGAGGTGATGGCCTAAATAGAACTATCTAAGATGCCTCAGGAAGACACAACTTCCCCCCAAAAAATGTTTATCCCCCGACGTCTTGCTATTCCTGATTTATGCTTTTGCACTTAGCTTGTATCCGCTTGGTCTTCTTCTTTCAAAAATGCAAATACGCCTCTGATGGGTAAGACAGTAAATTCCTGTCCCCCGTGTTCGTCAGATCCCTTTCCCACATGGCATGTGGGTGTCCTCAGGGAGAAATTAGGAGTAAGAGGGTGACAGGGCTTCTGAAAAGCAGGCTGGGGGAAGGGAAACAAAAACCAAGCTTCAAGATGCCACCAAAGAGAAGCGACATGATTTGACTTTCATGAGAAAGACAGAGATACGGTACTTACACGGTGCTCTATGTTGGGTGCTTTCATTTACTGCACGTTACAGTATTGAGCCTCAGCAAGGTTAAACGATTTGCCCAAGATCACACAGTTAATAAGGAGCAGAGTTGAAATTTGAACACATTTTTCTCCAAACCCCATAATCTCACCCCAAACCCTCTGCCTCTCTGTATTAAACTACCAGTTCTTGCAACTCAGAGACCACCATGGGTCTCTATTACTGAACCAGAGCTAGCGCTCAGCCATCCCTTGGCAGATCGCTGTGTTTACAAACTTTTCCCCCTCGTATGTATTCTCCATCTCCCCACCACCGCCAAAGCAGTCATGAGGATAAAATATGTGATTTTGTTTCTCTCCATAATTTCTCTCCTGGAAGGCTATGGTCACAGTCTGAAGCAGCGGGGTTTGCACTGGGGCTTAAGGAAAAGCAGAACTATTAAGCCACAGTCCATCCCTCTTCAACAGCTCTGCTCTGACTTCCATGGAAACAATGCTCCCTATTACAGCAGCAGTCCCCTGAGGTTCATCCAGCAGCCAAGAGCAAAATACCTGAACCAATCCAGGCCTTCTCTCCCTCCTTACCGATTCCCAGCATGCGAGCCTATCTCAGTGGGAAAATATCTGCTACAAAAAGGGAAGGAATAAATGGGACCTGCAATTGCCCAAGCAGCCAGTGCCCAGAGACCTAGAGTCCTGGACTCTGGACATGGCTATTGCCACCACAGGGAATTTGCCCAAAGCTATAGGCTTCTACACTCAGAGACAAAGGTGTGGAATTGTCTCTTTTGCAGGCTTGCTCTTCTTTTTTTCTGCTAATAGAGACCACTTGCCAGCATAGTATTTGCTTTCCTAATCCATCTTAATCTAGGAGATTGGTATATGTCTTAACCATGACCATAGGGATCTGAGGAGAAAGTCCTGTAGGTATCTACTATGGAGAGTTTCATCCCTAATAAAAAGAGATGCCTCAGAAGTAACTTTCCTTCTTGCTTCTGAATATGAGTGTGTGAGCCTAGAGCAGTCATCTTATGATCGATCATAAAGGGAAGCCCAAGGTCCAGCCAATGCACAGAGATTACTGAATGAAGGCACAGAGAGAACCTGGGCTTGGATGACATCGCTGAATCTCTGATCCCATTCCAGAACCACCTTGCCTCTAGACTTCTCATGTGTTAGCTAGCTATTGTTGTGAACAAATTACCCCAAAGTTTAGCAGCTTAAAATAACAAACATTATTTTACAACTTCAGTGGATCAGGAATCTGAGAGTGATGTAGGGAAGTGATTCTGACTTAGGGTCTTCCAAAAGGCTACAATCAAGGTGCTGATCAGGGCTGCAGTCATCTCAAGGCTCAACTGGGGGAGGACCCACCTCCAAAGTCATTCATGTAGCAGTTGGTAGGCCTCAGAATATCTACTTCTGAGGTCACTCACACAGGCCACACCTAAGGGCTGCTTCACAACAGGGCAGTGGGCTTCCCTCAGAGTAAGCAATACGAGAGAGACTAAGAAGAGTACCCAACATGAAAGCCACAGTCTCTTTTATAACCTAATATTAGAAGTGACACCCTGTTACTCAGTACTATATTCTATTCTTTTAATGTAGGGGTTCTCAACTTTGATACCATTGACATTTCAGGTTGGATAATTCTCTGCTGTAGGACTGTGCACTCTAGGATATCTGGCCTCTCTACCTACTAGAAGCCAGTATTATCACCACTACCACCACCCCCCCAACTGTAAGAAAAGAAGAAGTCACTATACATTGTCAAATGTTGCCTGGGGGACAATCACCCCCAACTGAGTGACAAAATCTAGCCCACACCAAGGGGAGAGGGTTACTCAAAGGCATGAATGCCAAGAAGCAGGGACCACTGGGAGCTTTTCCTTTCTGATTCTGAATTTGAGTGTGTGATGCCTAGAGCAGCCATCTGAGTGGTTTTCTAATGTCAGTCTCCCTAAAGTATTCCACCCAGTTGTCAGCCTGCATCTTTAAGCCTGCATAACACATCCTGCTTTATAAGATAATCAACCTCTTTATGTTTAAGCCATTTAAAGTTGATCTTTTGCTTATTTGAAGCCAAGATCTCCCTAACTGAAACAAAGGGACTAGCCACTTTTTTCACCTATTAATACAACTGTTACTTTTCCAGTCTTCCAAGAGTGCTAAGTAAAAAGTCAAGCAAAGCACCATGCTTTCCAAGGAAATGACTCAGCACTTGAGTCCTGGGAGAGAACCAATATCTCCCATTTCAGACCAATACAATGCTGGGCATCACCCCCCAACACCCTCCCCACACACACACAGTTTCTAAAGCAAAGACGCCAACTAACCCCATCTGGTGCATTTTCACTGAATGGAGAAGACACAAAAGTCAGAATATAAAAGACAGCAATAAAAAATGCTACTACTTCAAAAAAAAAAAAAAGAACCACTTAGATTCTTTAAGTACTCAGTAAATGTCACATGCTCAGACAAAGACTGCTCCCAACCTGCCTGGAATACAGCTGAAATGGGGAAGGGTTATCTACCACTTGGAACACCCAAGAGATGCCTGTCTAGCAAAGGAGAGTGACAAGCAGCTGATCCTGTAGCACCTTCTCTCATATCTGTGCCTGTTCACCACCACCACTCCCACCTCTTCAGGGTGCCCTCCAAGTCAAATCTTCTTTGGGGACCTAGCAAATCTTGGATCCTTCTTCCCCCATTCCAATTCTCTGGCTAATCTACTGTTATACCCCAAACCTGAACCGCAGGAGCTCACCCAGTTTACCAGCAACTCTTTACTCTTCAGATCCTTCAGGCTCTGATCACTCTGTGCAGCCTCCCGGGGGCAAAGAACTCCCTTCTACCTTGTGATGACCCCAGCTGGGTTTCTCACCCCCCAGGCTTTCAACACCTGGTCCTAGGGAAAGGCCATATGGTGATTTTTGTTCAAAAATTAAGGGTCTTTTTATTGGCCTAACTCATCCCTTCACAGAGCTCCCTCAGGAGATTACAGAGTCTGTAACTGGCATCCAAAACCAATTATCAACTAAGGGGCAACAGTCCCAGGAATAACTATGGAGTTCAAGATAAAAGGCTCAAAATGAAAGCTATTTCCAACACAAATATCTCTCCGAATGGTAGAAATAAACCTTAGGGGGAAATAACATTATTGTAAAATGTGTTTTATGACACTGTAATGATTAATGGCATTTCACACTAATAAAGTTGACAGGGAGAGGATGCGAAAGACTAACGAAAGTGCAAATACAAATTTCCTTTTAATATCACCAGCATTTTTCTACAAGAACGAGACATGCGCCAACAGGACAAGAGGAACAGCTATTTTAAAAGTCCAAAATAAATAGATAAACAGCGGTAGACACCAACAGCACAACCGACTGAACAGTAAGTCTCATTTGATGAATTCCCCAGAGAGACTACTAACAACATTCCTCCCTCTTTTCAGTCTCCAATCTGGTCTGCTGACCAACACTTGCACCTGAATAACGTGGAATCTTACTGTTTGAAGAAAAAGTTCATTGTCTGAAACAAGAGTCCCACCTACCTACTACTTCGCTCCATTTCAGCAAATCCACATCATACATACGTCTCCTTTCCTGTCCTTCACTGGACTCAAGAGCGGAGCCCTTCCATCAACGCTGGCCCCTCCACCACTGCTCTCTGTCCCGTCCCCTCCAGCCACCTGGGCCCTTTCGTTTATTTACCTGGTCAACATCTAATTCCCCTCCCCACACTTCCCCTCCCAAAAAGTTGTTTCCACGTAGAACATAACTTGGTGGTGTTTGCTAGCTGCTACTTTATTTGCTTCCTTCTGTCTCTAACTCCTGGGATGAGTGGTCTATAGATTCACTTTCTCACTAGACATGTCCTCAATCTGGGGAGGAACTTGATATCCAGCATCTACTGTACTACTTGGGGACAATGACCACTGGGACTTCATCAGTAGGACTTTCCAGCCAAATCCCGAGGTCTTTCCTCTGCTGAACTTCCCAGGGCCCTTGACGCTGATCGCTGCCACCAGCCGCTTCTGATCTCTCTCCCACTGCTCGGACTTTCTCCCTCACTCTGCCCCCCGCCTCCAGCGTCATGGGTCAGTCTCCTGCAAAGCTCGGTCTTCAGCCTTCTGCCTTTCCTCTCACATTGGCCCCCCCAAGCCTCCATTTCCTCATCTATAAAACAAAGATTTTTACAGTATCCGTCTCAGTGAGTTGTTTTAAGAAATAAATAACATAAATAAGCCAAGTGAAGTGCTGAGCAGGGTGCCACCCCAAAGTCAGCGTGGTTTCTGGCCGTCATCTCCTTGAGCGCCCATTCTGGTCTCCAGCGTGGAGCGTATGCTCCAGGCGGGCAGGGACTTTGTTTTGTTCGCTCCTGCATCCCCAGCTCGTAGGATCGCGCCTGCACAAATTAGACACTGAAAAACTATATTTTTGAACCAACGAAAAGAAAAAACATTTCAATTAATGACTTTGTGCTGGCAATTCCAAAATACAGCCCCTATTTCTGACTCTATTTGATTTCAATTTTAAGATCCATTTCATGTGACATTAGAGCCTGAGTCTGCCGAAAATTGAATTTAGTGTCTCTTTTCTTACTGATTCTTCTTCGCAAAGTGGTCATTTTTATTAATTTGAAACAACCACTTTCACCATATCCTACAGACAAAATCTGGGTTCACAGTTCACTCTCTCCTCCCCAGCCCACTGCTCCCCTGCTCTCACGTATCCCACCCATCCTTCCTCTCTACTGTCCCTGTTATCTGGGTCCTTATCCCACTTTCTGCCTCTCAGACCATCGCTGCGGCCTCCTGAGTGGTTTTCTGCTGTCAGTCTCCCTAAAGTATTCCACCCAATTGTCAGACGAATCCCCTGGAAATGGGTCCCTAGTATCATGCTCTTCTTTAAGAAGTTTGCCTCTTTCACTTTTTATAACAAGTCCAAACCCCTGAGCCTGACAATACTGCCTATTTAAAATCTCCCCTCCCCGCCTCTCTCTCTCTCTCTCTCTCTCAAATATCTCTTAATGACACAGTAAATGAACTTCTCCCCACCATTTCCCCCACCTTGGTTTTGTAGGGGACAAGAGGTAATGTGTAGCTAGCTATTCTACGTCAATGCATGTGCCACACAAATGTAAAAAGTATTCCTTGAACTTGAACTAGGATGGCAATAAAAGGTAAACAATAGCGGTGGCTGCCACTCATCTGGGCTCTTGCTTTCTGCCAGGCATGACTCTGAGCCCCCCACACACCCTCCTGTATTGCGTTTAACCTCACAAAAGCCCTAGGAGAGAGGGAATTTGATCCCCAAGTATGACAATCCTGACACTCAGAGAACGAGCAGAATACATAGCCACCAAAGTAGTTGCTTTTACCCCAAGGCCAGCTGATCCCAAGGCCCGCACACTTGACCAGCCTGGACATTTAAGCTGAACTCAGAGTCCAGGGTGCCCAGGGTGGAGACCAGCGGAAATAAAGAATAAATTAATTAAAAGAGAAAGGAGCAGGAAGAAAGCAGTAAGTCAGAGAGAAACATCTGGTATGAAATCGCTGAAGAGTGGAAGAGCTGGAGAGAGAATTCTTTGGAGGATGTGAGAAATGAAGACATAAGTGAATTTGAGAAGAAAATGGCGAGAACAGCTGGGAGGAAATAACTAGGATTCCTGTGGGTGCAGAACAAAAAGGGTTCTCACTGTGGATGCCAAGCAGCAGCAAGCACAGAGAACTGGGGAGAGGGGCCTTGTTTCTGCAAAGGCAGAAAGAAGTGGGTTAAGGCAAAGAGGCCCAGAGGCGAGTGCAGGGCTGAGATGACTGGACAGGTACCTCTCGAACGCTGGCCTGCTACTCGGGGACTGTCCTAAAAACATGGCCTCTGTTCCCCCACAGCATACACATGAACCCCAGGAAAACACATATGAATCTCCAGTTACAAAATAGTCGCTCAACCAATCCGTCCTGCACTGAAAGAGGGAAATATTAGGATTTGCTTTGAGTGGCCTGATTATGTCAATTCTGGTTGCTTTCGAGAAAGGAAGGGCTAGGAAGAGATAAGAGGTCAGGACTGCTGACCACGATTCTATGGAAAATGTCAGTTACAAATAAGCAGGTGGTCAGGACCTGATGCTCCATCTCCTAGATGCCCTTTCCCGAGAAACGTCCGAAATGTCACCCCGTCATGCCTGTCTCACTTCCCTCCCAAGGTGCACCCCCCTCCCCCATACCTGTGCTCCTCCCACCCTCCCTATCACTTCAAAGCCCGGCCTTTCTTCAAGGGTGACAGTCTTCCTCCGTGCTTTCTAGAATAATCTCGTTCCCAAGGGCCTTCCCCTTGCTCTGAATTCTGGTAGCACAAGTCACCCTAAATTGTTTTCTCATGGCTAAGGGTACACCTGCCTTCTCTTTGGTACTTAAATCCAGGTCTTTTGGTGTAGAAATGATATTTTCTCTATTTCTTCCCTTCTGCATTTTCTTGGGGACGATCTGCACCAAAGCTGAGGCTATTTTTATGGAGTGAATGAAGAGATAGATAAATGTATAAATGTATAAAACTTTCAGAATAGGCCTTGGCAGGTAGAAAAATCTATATAATTGTTAGATATTACTATTACTACTTTAATAGCTACAGTGCCTTGCCTAGTACATAGTTGATGCTCAGGAAATATGATGTGAATGTTGCTTCAATATCCATGAATACACAGCTAGTGTCCCTAAAATGCATATGATAGCTTCTCCATGGAAGGCTTAATTTTTATGGGCTTTCATTTCTAAAGTCTCTCTCTGGGAGTAAATATTGCTACAAATTCTCTCTTTTCTAAAATAAATAGGAAGCAATTCAGAAGTATAGTTAGGTCACGAATAAAAGAATATGTGAGAATGAGCTGAGCTGCCACCAAGAAAGCCTGTGAGGCCTAAACAGCCCCCATCCCCACCCGAACAAGCTTTTTGTGGGTTGAGAATCATTGGGAGATTTCTAACAAGAGTCAGCATTCGCATGGGTCTCTTCATCCATGGCTACCAAATGACTGTGCAGTCAAATTTTAATCTCTCCTGGAGAATATTATGCTAAGTGAAATAAGCCAGGCAGCGAAAGACAAATATCACATGATTTCGCTTATACGTGGAATCTAAAGAACTTAATAAACTGATGAGCAGAATAGATTCAATGACATGGAAGCATAGATGAGACTGATGAATGTCAGAGGGATGGAGGAGGGCGGGTGGGTGGAGGGGGAGAGAGTAACCAAAGAATTTATATGCCTATATGCACAACCCGGGGACATGGACAATGGTGGGGAGAGGGACTGGGGAGGGGGAAGGAATGGGGTGGAACGGGTCATTGGGAGAAAAAGGGACATCTGTAATATTTTAAACAAAAATAAAACTTTAAAAAAAAAATTTTTTTAATCTCTCCCTTTGAAAGATAAGAAACCAAGCAAAGGATTTCCTTTTATGGTGTTCATTTCCCCGCCTACAATCACACAAGAAACAATGACAAGGCAACAGGCGCTCCCTGTTCTCTGGCCCCAATCCTGTCTGTCACTCTGGGATGCTAACCATCAGGCTTTTTGAGGGTGGTGGCCCCAGCTACAAAGTCTGTGCAGCAACACAGCACAAGCCCTCCCCGACCCCTGCACCAGCAAGCCCCCGGGAAGGCTTCCGAGGAGGCGGTTTCATGGGCGACTGGCCCTGCCTGGGTCAATCAGAGGCATCAATCGCGGCTTTCAGCCCAGCTGCCTCTCCAATTAGTGCAAAGCTGTTTAGCTAGTGCCTGGAGAGCTGGGGCTGAGAAACAGCCTCAAAGGCTATTCGGTAAGGATCAAAGCAAAACCTCTTTTCGTTCCTTATCAGGAGATGTTTCTGCGTGTTTGTTTTCATTTTTTAAGTTTACCCAAAAAGGAAGAGAATGGCAATAACCTCCTTCCCTCCATCACAACTTTTAGAGATGTTCATCGAAGCCAAAACCTCTCTTGACGTTTGCCAGTTGCTAAATAGGAGCTGCTTTTCCTGCCAAATATACCCTCTCTTTTTCAGTGCTTATAAATAGATTACACATAAATAGGGTAAGTTAATGCTGTTCATCTGATCAACTGGATTAAAATAGATGAACACAAAATTAAGGTAAAACAGGGTTCTATTGGCGTTTGTGGGAAAAGCATCAGACAGAGCCTTGAGCTAGAATCCAGGGCGCCAGACAGTGGAGAGACAAACCCAACTTCATCCTAAAGGCCTGTTCTTGGCTTTACTAGCAAGGTTAATAGGAGTACTTACTATATGGCCCCACAAAGGGTTGTAACATTTAGGAAATAAAAATAGATATCCAGTTAAATTTGCTTTTTTATTTTTATTATTATTGTTGCTTTTTAATCTTCACTCAAGTATACGGGGTATGTTTATTGATTTTAGAGAGAGAAGAAGGGGGGAGAGAGAGAGAGAGAGAGAGAGAGACATCCATGTGAGAGAAACATCCATCAGTTGCCTCCCATTCCCACCCTGACTGGGGATTAAGCCTGCGACCTAGGTATGTGCCCTGACCAGAAACCAAACAGCCCACAACCTTTGGGTGTATGGGATGATGTTCCCACCAACTGAGCCACCCAGCCAGGGTGGTGTCTAGTTAAATTTGAATGCCAAATAAATATGAAATATTTTTTTCATGGATGTATGTCCCAAATAGTATGTGGGACATACTTACAATAAAAGTTATTTATTGTTTATCTGGAATTTATATTAAGAACTGTACTGTAATTTACCTGTCAACCTTACCCCCCAACAATTTAAGTTGATCCTGAGAAAACAAGAAATTAAGTCACATTGGCAAACTCACTCAAAGGCTACTCTCTTCATCTAAATCAATGAGGCTGGTAGAGAAGTCGCTTAAATTATTCACAAATTCAGGACCTAGCTTTCATGGCAACATGGTCAGCAGCCATCACCTTTGTAAATTTTACCACTTCAGCATTCCTAGCTGTGTCCTTGTGACACGTGCTTTAAAGTGGTAGCCCATTCACATTTCAAACAGAGAATGATGGTATTATCAAGAATGATTTTTGTGCCCAGCCTCTGTGCTAGGCCTTTCTAACTCCAGCTCATGGAATACTCACATCTCTGTGAAGCTGGTAGTATTTTTCATTCAGCAAGTTGCAGAAACCTGTCCAAGGTCACAGAGATGGTAAAATGGAGGGGCCAGGATGGACATCAAGGTCTGTCCTACTCTCAAGTGTATGTCCTTCTATCTCACCATTCAAATCAATACATTATTTTTTCAATTGCAAATGTATAGTGTGTGGAAGGCTGTGTTAGACACCAGGAATTGATTCAGGTTGATGGTGGGGGCAGAAGACAAAAAACAAGGGGCCTGAGTATTGTTATGGAGACCAAACAAAGGCATTGAAGCACAATAAATGCAAAGACAGGAGGGAAGTGTCAAAGTGGCTCTCACTTGAAACTAGAACAGATTCTGGGTATCAAATCAATATTACTAATAATGAGCACCATTTCCTAAACAGCTGCTCTGTCCCAGGCACGAGGTAGGCATTACAACCTTACTAGTACAAATGGGGCAGTAAGGCAGACGCTAAACACCTCTCCCAGAGACGCCCAGTAGTAGCGTCAGGAGAATCTAACCCACATCACTATGGTGGCTCTCCCACAAAGCCCATACATAGCCTATACTCTAAACCATGAAGCTGCGATGCTTTGATATATATTCTTCTCAGAAATGTACTTTAAAAAACATCTCTTTTCTCTCCATGAGCTTTTCACAGTCTTCAGCTCCCCTCAAAATACCAACATGTAATTTGCCTTCATGGGCCACCATGGGGATGTAAAAAGATTCCATAAAAGCCAAAGAACAGATTTCATTCATCCATATCTAGAAGAAATCTTTGTACCCAGAAGAAAAGGGTCACTGCAAAAAAAAAAAAAAAAAATGGATTTATTACCATAAGGACAAAAAAAAGCCAATCTCAATTGTTTTGTTTTTCCATCCCAGGAGTCAGAAAATAACTAACAGCTTGAGCTTGTCATGAGCTTTGAAGGAAGTAGAAGAAGTGACTATTAAGAGTTAATCCATGTAAACTCTTTAGACTAGTGTTTACTATGTTGTAACTACGCCATCATTCTTATCATTAATACACACGATTGTTATTGACCACCACAATTTGAGGACTGTTTGTCAGTGCAGCATAACCTCTCTTATCTTGACTTACTGATGGTTTAGTTCATTTCATCTAACACACACTAAGCAGTACCAGATTCTGGTTAAGGTAATGAACACGAATAGAAAAAGCACTGTCTGAGCTTAAAATGTGGTAGAAAATGTATAGTGTTCCTATAAAACGTAGATTTTACTATGCTTACTTCCACACCAAAAACAAAACCTAGAAACAGATGTTCAAGAGGCACAGTTCCTATAAAGTTCTGGGATCTGTCGTACAAATTTACTCCTCTCAAAAGGTAAACATCTAGAAGCACCTATGCCTCCCTTCGGTGAAACAGCATTTAGACTACATATGTGTTTAATAAATGTGCTTACTAAATGTTTAATGATAAGAACCTAAACAACTCCTCTCGCTACAGTAACATACAGCTAATAGGCCACTGGTGGAATGAGCAATAAAAAGCAGCACAGAACTGAGTCAACTAAATCCATAGGTCTCATTACCAAGAAGGGGCTAAAACATTCTAGACCAAACCCAATGCACACACGCTGCCAAGAGTCACAGCCAAATACACAGACGGAACACAAAGAACAGATGTGGTAAAATGTTTGTGCTCTTTATTGCACAACTTCTCTAAGGACCTCATTTTAAATTCAGTCACTGATCTCCTCATTTGTCAGCGAGGATCGCCACAGCCGACCACAGAACCTACTTGATGAATGGGACTTTCGCTCTTAAAAATTATTCACTAAAGCCATAGTTTCCATTGCAATAAAAAATATATTGACATTGCACTGTTAAAAGTCTACGTCTCCTGCATGCGCATTTCTACCTAAGCAGCTGCGGCGTAAGGGGTTCAGTTCTATCTGGAGTGTAGGCTTGTACACAGAGGTAGGTATATGGGCTTTTTAAGGTCGCAGCCTAACCTGGGCAGTAATTTACTAAATAAAGCCTCTCCAGGGGGTTGAAATGGTTAACCACCTTGCTCAGCCCTACTGGAGCTGAGGAATTAGCTCACCATTTGGAGTCTGGGAAACGTGGGCTATAATTGGGTCCTTCCCCAAATAAGTCAAAACAGGATTCAGTTAAATGATCATGTGAACGTGAACAGGTATCCAATCAAATCTATGCCACAGACCATGACAAAATAAGGGCATCCCAGCCCTCACTCACAAGTAACTTCTGTCTCAGGGACTGTCACAAGGCTGCGTAACCAGGCTCTTGGGATCCTTTGGGAAAGACCCATCCGACATTAAAATCTGAATGGCATCACGAGAGGCAAGGCCGAGGCCAGGAAGTCCAGGTGAGGAAGCACCTTTGTGAGAAATATAAAATCTTTGTGTTAATTGCGTATCGGTCAACCTCACCTATAAGGACCATGTGGGTTGAAGCCCTCGCCAGAGTTGCTCCGCGGTTAGAGCGGTAGCCCGAGCACCGAAGGGTCGTGGGTTCGATCCCAAGTCAAGGGCACGTGCCTGGGTTGCAGTTTCGAGCCCCAGAGCCAGTCGGGGCACATGTGCAAGACAACCAATCAATGTGCCTCTCTCAAATCGGTGTCTCTCTCTCCCTCCCTCTCTCCCTTCTACTCTCTCTAAAAATCAATGGAAAATCTATGCTCAGTGAGGATTAACAAAACAAAACAAAAAAGAATTATGTGTGTTGAGATTACAGTCTGCATCAAAAATCATGTGGCTTTTTATTTGTGGCATGCAAATTAAACATTTCCTTCTCTGCAATTTAATTTTTCACTAAATTCATCATTTCCAATCTGATGAGGGTCCCGTGCATGGAGGCCTTCTAAAGGTCAGGTCTGATTAGGTGGGAGCAGCGTGAAATAAATGTGAGGACAATGGCACTCCTGCCTTCAGTATCTACTCTCAGCTCCTTTACAGGAGCAGTTTGCATCAGTTATTTGTGTCCTCGTATTTTTATACCATTGTTCGATTTGCGACATTTTGATATATAGGACCTCATTAGCTAGAAATAAGGCAAAACTGCTTTACTACTGCTTTTATGTTTCCTTTTCCTTTAAGCAGTGTTATTTTTCCAAACTATAGCATTTTTTGCATAAGTTAAAAACACACATGATATAGGCATACTGGCAAACGTGCGTACTTATGTGATAAAGCATTACGTGAGCATATATCAAAATACATGGTTGTGTAAAAATAGGTATGTATGTACACACACCGCATCAGTACAAACTATAATATAAATTTCCAGTTAGAAAAACTAGTTTACCTTTGGCATCTGGCAGTAACCTGACATCTGCAATAAACCTGTTATTAAATTGACCCATCAGCTTATAAACTGGTACTTGTATGCCACAGAGAATGCCTACCTAATACCTATTAGTCAGGCTGCCTACCGAAAATTCCTTCTCCCATTCTCCTTAATAATAAAGCCCAATTTCATTTGGAGCACCAATGTGCCCAGTTGAGCCTACATTTCACAGCTTCCTTTGCAGCTATGCGTGGAGAGGTAAGCTCTGGCCAATGAAATACAGACAGAAGTCACTGACTAGGATGTCCAAGAAACTCCTTCAAAGATGACAGAAGACTGAAACTCCCCCTTTTTGCCCCTTGCCTTTCCCCTTCCTATCTGAAACATGGAAACAATGGCTGAAGACTCAGCAACTGTCTTTCTTCTTCCAAATGAAAGCCCATACACTACACATGTAAGAACAGAAAGAGAGAAAAAAGACCTGGGTAATAAATTTTTGGAGCAATGATTCCAGTCTTAAAAGGCCTATTTCTGGTCTTCATTTATAGAAAGGAAAAAAACAGCCCTTAATTTTGTGTGTAATTGCTACCTAATTTAGTATGTATAAAGGAAATTACATTAAAAGTCAAAATCATCATTTATGATCCCATTAATGGTGAATAAATAAATACAATTCAGATTTTTACCTTAATAAAAGTTTATTTCTTTTTCAATATTTATCATAAAATGAAACACAGGATCTTTCAGACCCCATGATTTGGAAGGGTTTTATCTGGCAAAGCCATCCAAGTCCAGGGTTAATGAGGTTCATGTTGATGAGAACTGAAGTCTAGCTGTTAAGTAAATAATAACACCAGTAGTGATTTAGAGTCTTTCATCCCTAAAATTTGTAGCAAACTGCAAATAGCCCTATGGGGTAGGTGAAATTACTGACATAATTTTATTGACAGAGAAACTGAGTCATCAAGTCATTAAATAGCCTGGGGTCTATTTAGTGAGTAACCACAGAGGTTGAGAGAGAATTCAGTTAGCATCTAAGGCCATCAAAGAGGATTCTTTACGGATCAGCATTTAATGAAAAGTTTATAATGTACCCTCCCCACCCACATTTTTTTTATAAATTTTTTTAATATATCTTTATTGATTTCAGAGAGAGGAAAGGATAGGGAGAGGGAGAGAGAGAGATAGAAACATCAATGATGAGAGAGTCATTGATCGGCTGCCTAGCCCGCAATCCGGGCATGTGCCCTGACCGGGAATCGAACCCCAATCGCCTGGATCCTAGGTCAACGCTCAACCGCTGAGCTACGCCCATCCAAGCCCCTTTTTTTTTTAAAGTGTGTACATGTATTTTGAAGCAGGTGGTTGAGGTTTTTTGGTTCTTAGAACCACTGACTCCCTCAAATGCAAAGATCCTTTCTGATGTCTTTTTATCATTTGCCCTCTAACCTGGCACAGTGCTGGGCAGGTGATAGGTGCCCAATAAATGTTTAGTGACTAAATAGCCACTTTCTAAAGTCATCCTATGGGGCATTCTGCTCCTGAAATTAAACATGCACTTTGAAGCAACAACATTCCTGCATTGGGAGCAGCCACTTCCTGTTCTCTTCCTTCCCCCCAAGGTTGTCCCCCTCTCGAGGCAGACTCTCTGCATTCTCATGAGCCCCTCACCACTCTTAGATTCAAGCCACCTCCAAAAATCCATCTTTCTTCCTGATTCATTTTTCAGCATGAACAACAAACTGGTTTGATGATAGAATAGTAATTGATGGTTATGATATGTGATGTATAAAAGGTTTGACTTCATGGCTGCATAACTGTTTACAAAACATCATATCCCAAAAAAGAAAATTGTCCTGAGTGATGTCCTTGCTGGAATACTATATTTCTAGGGAGCAGCACTGCCCACGGAGACTGACGGGCAACGTTAAAAGCAGAAGGAGCTGCGATGTCTGTTCTCCCCTTGCAGGCTGTTGTTATGAATGGTCAGCATCTGGCTGATCCCTTCTTTGCTCCTGCCCCCCAGGCCATCTTGGCTACTTGTCTTAAACTTGGGCACTTTGACAGGGTGTTTGATGGAGGTGACCCTGAGGCAGAGAGCTGGTTTTATTGAATTAAAACACTGTAGCTTCGCTGAAGACCTTTCATCCGACCACTGCTGAACGCTTTTGAGGCCCTCATTTATAGCAGGTGGATGGAGCGAACTTCCCACGGTCACTTAGAAAGTCAAGGGCCAAGCAGGGCATTCCATAATCAAGTCCAATGGCCATGAAACCTCCATTTCTGCCATTTGTCATACACACTCAGTGTTTCTCAAGTGGCATTCAGAAATTATCCATCCCAAGGGGTTTCTGGGAAAGCAGGGGGGCCCAGCCGGAGTGGCTCAGTGGCTGAGCATCGACTCATGAACCAAAAAGTCCCGGGTTCAATTCCCTGTCAGGGCACATGCCCAGATTTGGGGCTTGGTTTCCAGTAGGGGGCATGCAGGAGGCAGCCAATCCATGTTTCTCTTTCATCAATGTTTCCATCTCTCTATCCATCTCCCTTCCTCTCTTTCTAAAATCAATAAAAACATATTTTTTTTAAAAAGGAAAGCAGGGGTCCAAGGAATAAAATTACAAGGAGACAAACGAGTCTCTGCCTGGGGAGACAGGCTCCAGATCTGATTTCAACTTCTCCAAAGGAAGAAGAAAACCATCTTAATGAACAAATGAAACATTCTTTCCCATTTTCAGTCTACTTCGAAAGCCACTCCATTCTCGTACCTCTCGGTCTAAACTCAGATAAAGAAAAAGGGTAGCACCCAGCCAAAGGGAGCATTCCTTTCCCTGATGTGACAACCCGGACCCCTGTTAAACTACCACCACATTCAAAGTCACCCCTTCCCCACAATTTCCATCTCGAACACAGGCACCCAGAAATGTCAGCTAGACAGGAACAGCTGAAATCCCTGTGGAGAATAGTCCTTATTTCCAAGACAGAAGTTATTTTTGCACAAAGGGAGGGGGAGAAGACAGATGAGAGGTTATTTACAGAAATTAGTTGCAAAGAGAAAAAAAAGTGACTCTAAATGGAGAGATTATCAACATAGAAAGATGTGTTAGAGCCTAATAAGAAAGACAGGCTGCACGCAGCACATCTGAATAGGACCATTAGCATCATGGGAGAGAGGCTGTTTACTGTATTAAAGCTACCTTTACTGGTTGTACAGAAACAAAGAAAGGATTGTATTGGGGCCATCACACTCCCATCTTTTCAATTACAGAGATAGAACAATCTCAGATTCCGAAGCTAACTACAAATCAAAATTGTGTTATGTTATCTGCTGAGACACAAATGGAAAATAAATACTGTTAACTGTCACTTTCCATTAGGTAACAGAAATTCAATTACATTTCAAACAAGCCTCCATGTCAACAGAATAAATCTGTTTCATAAATGAGCAGGTAACCATTTTTGATTCCAACTTCCCAAAGGGAAAAAATCAATTTTAATCACAATTCTTCAATTTTTTTGTTTCCATACGAATGTTTTGGAGTTGAGTACATCATCTGGTCTAATAAACAGTGTTGTACAGTAGAAGGGAAAAAAGGCTGAAATTGGTTCTTGTTCATTTCTGGTGCCTTTTAAACCAGAGGCTCTTCGTGTCCGGCTTAACTGAGTTCTGTGTTGCTCAGATGCTTTCACTTTCAAAGCAAATGCCAGCAAGGGGTTGGAAAGGTACAAGCGAGATCCTGACTGCTGTGGGGTTAGTCCCAATAAGAACTGGACATGGGGAATGAGAATCCATTCCAGTGGCAGACCTTGAAAGGGGAAACCCTTTTGTGAGCCCCCACCCCAACTCCTTTGAAACATAAGGAGAATCTGGAAAGACACGTTTCTGTTCTGAAAGATTCCATCAACCAGGGGATGAGCTGACTTTATCCAGGATGACTAGGAGAGCCTGAAGCAAATTGCTTATTCTGTATGAGGGTATTCTCATTTAATAAATGCTTTCTGGTTATTTGTTTGTGTTGCAAATGGGGCAGCCTTTTAGAGGGGAGCTTTATACATTTTGCCTACTTTTAGGGAGTGTTAAAGGACAGAGATTTCCAATAATGGGCCCCAAACTTATGATAACTTGTTAAAGAACAGAGTACTCCTAATAGCTATATCACTTAGAATCTTGACTATGGCCCGGGCACTGCTATAAGCACTTTGCATAATTATGTCATTTAATCTTCACTACTAACCCTGTGAGATAGATTTTAGTCTTATATTCATAAGGAAAGGCAGGCACAGAGAGGTTAAGTTACTTGGCCAACTTGCACAGCAAATATGTGGCTGATCCAAGCCCAGGTGATCTGACTCTGGAGTCTGTACTTACAATCATCTCCCCACCAGACTTCCAAATTCAACCCTCCTGGACTCGGCAATGTTTTAAGTGTTATACGTGGATGACCGCCTAATTCATTGACCAAATCAGGACACTTCTGAAAGTAGACAGGGGCCTTATTAATAAGTGTGCCAGGCAACAGAGGCAAGCTGGAACTGTCCTTGGCAAATAGGGAGACTCATCCTTTTAGTTGTAAAGAAGGTATACATGTTACAGAGCTTGAATGATAAAGGAAGACCTAAGCAAAAGCCATATGTTATTGGTTTTTAAGAAAGGCTAGAGAGGGATAGTGAGCTGACCCATTCAATTAAGAAAATACTATTAAGCACCCACTACATGTCCAACAGTATGCCAGATGCTAAGATTATGGCTAAAAATAAACCAATGTCCTTGCCCTCTCAAAGCTTACATATTCTAGTGGGTTGTGAGGCTTAAAATCAGTCAGATGAAATAACAATATGCACAAGAATGGTTGTTTTAGGGCACTCTAAAGTGCAATACATGTGCATTATGCTAGCACTAGGAAGCGAGGTGTTATGGTGGAAAGAGCATAAATTTGGGAGGGAAATAGAACTGGGGTGTAATTTGGCCTTTACCACTTACTATCTGTGTGACTTGGGGCACATTAATTAACCACTCTGTGTCTCCAGTTCTCTATCTACAAAATGTAAATAATATCTTCAATGCAAAGTTAGTGAGAATTGTAGATAATGTATGTTACATGCCTAGCACAAGGCTCAACACTGCTTAAAAGATGGTGGTCATTATTATTATTATTGAGATGTCTGAGTCCTTGTGCCCTAGGTAGATTCAAAATCCAACAGGTGTATAGAATTTAAAGAATATTTAGCTGGCTAAACTAGTACAAAATTTGAAGGTGGCCTAAAAGAGATAAGCCTAGTAAAATTGGAGTTATGTCCTCAAACTATGGAAAAAATCTGAATGACACCAAAAATGGAAAAGGAAAGGAATAGTGTGCATGTAAGTTAAGAACCCAGAGGAACAGGTAGCTAAAAAGGGAGCAAGGTCAGTATGCTCATTGGGTTCTTGGCTGTGTCATAGATTTACCCCAAGACCTCAGTCAACATGGGGAACTTCCAGATATTCATCATCAAATCCTGAGTGATGGTCTAAGCCAGAGGCTGGCAAGCTTCTTCTGAAAAGGACTTGGTAGTAAGCAGTTCAGACTTTGCGGCCACACAGTCTCTGTTGCAACTACTCAAATCTGTCCTTGCATCACAAAAGCAGTCAAAGACAATAAATTTAAGATCTGGCTGCAGAGTCTCTGCAAACTAGTACTATGTCTTATCCCCATTCTCTTCCCAATACCTAACTCAATGTTCACTAAAACTCACCGGGCAAATGAATGGGTGAGTGAGTAACAATACAGCAAAGTTGAAGCCTCCAGCAGCACCACTTTGAGCAGTGGTCAGTATTTTCAGGTTAATAATGGAAAAAAAGGGGAAAAAGAAGAGTCAGAGAGACTTAGCACTAGCAATAGAAAAGTAAATCTAAACCAAACTGTGGGGGGCGGGAAGCTAGCAAATGTTTTGGGGAAGGGTGTGATATGATCCAATCAGTCCTAAGGAAGGAATGCTCTTAGGCCTAATACAGGAGGGAGGCAACCTTAAGGACAAGACGACTTCTAATCAAAAAGGAACAAGGGGCTAAAGCAGAATAGTGCCAGTGAGGTTGACGGGCAGAGTCCAGACATTTTAGAGTTAGAATCGAAGGGATTTGATGTACACAATTAGAGGGGAGCTGACACTGAAGACGTCCCTGTGGTTTTAAATGTTAGCACCTAGACGGTCAATGATGGCATTAGCCAGGGAGGGCTGAGGCGTGGGGTGATGGCCTGGTGGCCACGTGAAGTCTGACATAATGAAATCTGTGACATACTTCTTGACCAGCAGTAAATTCTTCTGTGTCACCCTCCTGCTCTCCACCTTAGCTATCATCTCCCAACCGGAAGAAAAATAACCTTTGCGGTCTTGGTCAAACATGCTGATAAAATCCATATGTACGCTGTCTATATAGCATGTCCTGGCTGACCGGTCCGCTAGTCCACTGGAGAAGAAATGAGGTTAGTGTGGCTTCATCTTTATCAACTTAAACCCATTTTAGACTATACCCGTAGTAGGGAACACAGGAAAAAATCTAGGTAAATATGCTCTATATTGAAAAAGCAGAAATTTGGGCACAGGGAATAAAGAAGGAGGACAGTAGGCCTGGGTAGAGAAGCATAAAGAAAATAGTGATGCAACAGACAAGGTTGTTCAAGGGCTCTCGGGAGCAGGCAGGTAATATTCAGTTTGAGGTGATTTGTTTTCTTCTAACTTAAACTTCTCTCATCTGCCAAACCTTAAAAGTTTAGTAAAGTTTGCTGCATATGCAAGTGCCTTGTATGCATGGCTGTGGTTTGTTTGTTTGCTTGCTTGTTAAAAGGGGCCGAGAGCCCTGGCTGGGTGGCTCAGTGGGTTGGAGCATGGTTCCAAACGCCAAAAGGTTGAGTGTTCAACTTCCAGTCAGGGCAAATACCTAAGTTGTGGGTTCGATCCCCAGTCAGGGTGTGTACTGGAGGCAACTAATGAATGTTTCTCTCTCTCTCTCTCTCCCCCTTCATCTTTATTTGAAATCAATAAAAACATATCCTTGGGTGAGGATTGGGGGAAAAGGGGGGGGGAGGGGAGAAAACTGAGTCAAGAAACAGAGGTTCATTTTCAGGTCTCTGCAGTCCAAAGTAGACAGACACCCAGGGGGCATCATCATGGCCTAGAGGCCACAAAAGGGCGTCGGGTTCCCACTAGCTGTGCAGTGGGTTCCCCCAAGCTATCAAGACCTTGGCGGCAGCTCCTCCCAGCTGCCACTTGCATACATTTTTTCTTTCTGCTCATATTAAATTTTTACAATAAATAGATATTCCTCCACCCAGAGGAACATACACTTTTCTAAACATTTGTTTGAATTGAACAGTGTCAAAGGCACACGATCCTTGCTTGGCATTGTGCTCGGCACACTTATGAACTTCAGGCAATTCTAATATCCCAACTTGGCCTCAAGAAGCTTACACTCACCCCCAAAATAAGGGGAGGCAAGTAAGAAGCTAAAGCAATTCTCTTTTGCTACTGGACACGGCTCAAAAGAATCAGATTGAAGAGTCTGTGGGAAGAGCCTAATTAACAGGGAGCGGAGTCCCAGCCGACTCATGAAGCCACCCTCCTGCCCAGTCTCCCTCTTTCCCTTGCCTGACTCGTCTGTTTTAATGAATCCCCAAGACAGTCCTACAGCAGCGACACTCCCGCACCACCCTTTAAACAGCGGGCAGGGACGCAGACCCCTGCTCTGGAGCTCTGGTGCCCAGTCCCTGCCTTTCCCACTAACAGGGGGCACTGCTATCCCCTCAGGAGGAAAGGAAGAAAAGTAGCTTTGAAAGCATGTCTTCTGTGAGGTTAACCTTTAAATCAGGTTAACTTTTATTTTGTTTGCTGGGTTTGGGGTCATATTTTCCTGCTTGAATTTTTTAACAAGTGCAAATGTTTTTGGATGTATGTAGTACATAAGGACTAATTATGCTCTTTACCCCATGGACAGGAAGGGGTTTATTTACCTAGAGTTCATCTCAGAAAACTGATCGGGTTATAGAGTCAGAGGCTGCTTAAGCCGAACAGACTCTGGTTTTCAGGCTGCATCCTGCAGACCTTGGGTTCTACTGAGGGGTCTCAGGGGTCCAGTGCAAGAGTGAGAGGAGGGGGCAGAGGCCTCCGCTCACTTTAAATAGAGCCATCTGAGGTTCTGCATAAGACAAAAGACGTCATTAGAAATAAAAGAGATGAAGGTTTCCTGCTGCATATTCTTTTACAATGTTACAAAAAACATTGTAAACTACTGATTCTCATTTTACTCTCTCATTTCACAGATGGAAAAAAAACTGGGTCCCAAGAAGATGGGAAACTTACCCAGGACCTTTCAGCTCATGATAACAGAATGAGAATAAAATCTCAAAGGAAATTGATACAAATAGAAAAAAAATCAGTCATATCAGTGATCTCTTTCTACCTTTGAGCATGAGGTGTCAGAAAAGGGAAAAACCTCAGATGAGTTGAGGAGTTCAGTATATTAACAAACAGAAAAGGCTCAGTACTCCTGATTTCATTCATTTATTCAACAAACATTCCTGAGTACCTTTTACGTACCAGATGCTATGCCAAGCACTGAGGAAGAACAGTAATTGAGATAGGAAAGGGTTTTGCTTTCAAGGAGCTTATACTCCAATGTGGAAGAAAAAGAAAGATTACAAACTAATAAATAAGCAAAGTAATCACAGACGTGATACACACCATGAGAGAAAGAAGGTCGCGAGATAGGAAGTAATTCTACAGATTGCTTAGGAAAAAACACTTTTAGGGGGTGATACTCGAATATAAGCAGGGGAAAGAAAAGGAGCCAGTCATGCGAAAGGGGTGGGGAGAGGATTCCAGATGAAAAAGCTCCAAGTGCAAAATCGCAGAAGAAAGATTGGGATCTATTCAAGAAGCAGGAAAGAAGACAGTGTGGCTGGCGCCCGATGGAGGCAGTGGCCAAGATGAAGCTGGAAGGTAAATGGAACTAGATTACAGATGGCCATGTGGACCATGGTTTAAAATAGAGTTTATTCTAAGAGCAAAGAATGTAAATCACTGAAGAGTTTTTAGCCAGAGAATCACATAATCTGATTTATAGTTGAAGAATACTATGGCTGGTGTGTTACGACTAATTTGTAGGGGGTGTAGGGTAGATGCGACGAAGACTGATATTGAGAGGCTATTGCATTAGCCAGGGAAAAAGCTATAGTGGTAAAGGTGGTGACTTAGAGACGGGGAGAACTGAATGAATTCAAAGGGTATGTTGCATGTAAAGCCAATAGGATTTGCTGACGGACTGAATGGGGAGGAGGAGTGAGGAAAAGTGTGTCAAGAGTGACTCTTAGTTGAACATCAAGAATGACAGTCCATTTATTGAGAGTGGAGGAGGAATATTTTGCATTGAAAAACCAAAATAATTCATTTTCGGTATGTTGTGCTCAAGAGTCTGTTAGATATCCAAATGGAGATGACGAGCGGGCCACTGGCTATGCACGCACGGAGCTAAGAGCGTGCCCAGGCCGCAGCGGAGAATGCGGCATTCAGGAGCATGGAGATGGCAGTTAGGAACCTGGAACTGGGAGGCCCACTTCACTGTGGCTGAAGATGCTCCTATCGGATTGACCATCCATAGGTAACAACTGTGAACTCTGGGCAGAATACCACAACCACCACATGAGGCTCTGAAAAGTTAATAAAAGCAGGCAGATTCTGGAGAGGAATGAATACTTGGGAAACTATATCATAGGTGAGTGTATCATTTTTAGTTTATTTAGGTGGGAAGAAAAAACACACCTGTCTTTTTGACTTGAAGAATTAGAGGACAACAAATCTCTGTGACCCTGGACCATAAATGCATGGGGCCAATTGAAAGCTGTTCACCTAAAGATAAAATAATTAAACTGAGATTTCAGCTGCTAGTGCCCAAGAAATAGTTTTCTGTCTGAGAACAACCAAGTTTAATTACATACTAAAGCAAAAAATACCAACACTCTTTGAGGACAACAGCAGAATCCAGAATCTCCATGACATAAAATATGCAAAGTCTGAGATACAACCTAAAGTTACTCCACACACAAAAACCTAGGCAAGTGCGGCCCCTATTAAAATAAAGACAATTGATGGAGAGCGGCCATAAGATGACCCAGGTGATGGATTTAACACGTTATAATTTTAGAGTAATTATTAGAACTTTGCTCAGTGAGATCAAAGAAAACATGTTTGTAATGAATTAGAAAATAGGATATTTCACAAAGAAAAATAAATAATACAGAAAAACAAACCAAATGGAATTTCTAGAACTAAATATAGAATATTTGAATTTTAAAAAAAAAAGTCATTGGATAGGCTTAACAGCAACATAGAGACAATAGAAGGATGATTCAATGAGCTCGAATATAGATTGATAGGTAATATACAATCTAAAGAATAGAGAAAAAGGATCGGGGAAAAATGAATAGAGCCTCAGTGACATGTGAAACAACATCAAAACATTAACATGTATATAATTAGAAATGTTAGATAAGACCATCTGGGTGGATGAAGAAGAGGAGGGGTCCGAGGACCATGCCCTAGAGCACTGCAGTACTTGGGGGTTTCCACTGACAAAAGAATCAACGAGGAAGATGCTCTTTAATTTTCTTATTCACCAGAAAGTCAGCTTTGGTGTTTTGCTTTTCTCTTTATTTCTACAAATCCAGCCACCAGTGAGTTGCAATTTTATTTTATTTTGTAAGTAAAAGTCCCTCATTGACCCACTACCAATACCTCTATCTCTAACTTTGATACTTGAACCTAAACAATAGTATGAGCCCAGTGATTTGTTAAAACATAAGGAAATTTACTTTCCTAGAATTTTTTTGTTAGTTTAATTCTTTTATCCCAAAGTAAAACTGTATATAACATTCTTCCAGAAATTTCTGTCATGAAAAGTCCCCTGAAAAAGAGAAATTCTAAATTTTAATTTATAATCAGAAGTCACATCAGAACAAAAAAATTAAAACAGTGGAAAGAAAAAAAAAAAAAAGGCATAAAACCAGCAAGGTTCAGAATTTTATTGAGACCAAAGGGGAAAAAAAATCTTTCAAAATATTGAAATTCATTCCAGTGTGAGGCTTACAGAAGAATAAACTTTAGCAGGTGAGATGTAACGTGAAGATTAGAGAGGATTAAATATAGTGTTTGAAAACAGCCAATGATAACACAACAAATAATATTAAATTCTTTAAGTACATCAGAAATAAGACTGCTGCAAAGGGATCAGGGAATCGGCTAGACAAGCGGTGCACAAAGGAGATATTCAACAGGATAAGGAGATTGCAGGGAAACTAAATAATATATTTACATCAGTTTTCACACTGGAGAATAAGGCAGTAGAGGAAAGGGAGGAAAACCTTATTATGTGAGAGAGGCCCAGCTCCGATTGAGACATCAAAGGAAACCATGAGTCAATGAAAAGTGAGACAAGGCATTGCCATGTTCCAGCCGGAGCAGGAGGCACTCACCGGAGGCCGGGGCACAGGACGCCTGTAATCTCAGATTCCTTAGGGCCTCAGTATTTGCCATTTAAAAGGCTTCCTACGGTGGTGAACTGGAAAACAAGTTACATTCTCTCATGGTTGGAACATTTACTGTTTCTATAGTAGAATGATCTCCATCCTGCAAGATATTCAACCAGTATATTATAACCCAACTGGCTGGTTGATCAAAAGTCAAACAAGAGAAGGTAGTTTTAATCCAGCCCATTGGAGAATGTATGGGAAAGAAAAGGTTCATACTGCTGGTGGGAGTGTAAATTAGCACCAGCAGCTTTAGAGAGTGCTTGTAACATCTAGGAAAGTTCAAACTGTGTGTATGCCAAAAAAACCACCAACTTCACTGCTAGGTACGTACATATACTAAAGAAACTCTAGGAGAAATCAGGATTGCTCAGTGCAAGATTACTGCTAGAGGTGAAAACCTGGTAACATAAATGTTCATAAACAGAGTTATGGATAAATGAAATATTTTCATACAATGAAATATACAAGAAAGTCTTCAACCCCTAATTAACTGGATCTACATGTATCAAGTTGCATATTATTGAGTGGAAAAAGCAAGTAGACAAAAGGATACAAATAGTATGACAAAATTTGTGTAAAAAAATTTAAATAACACCAAAAACAATATAGTACATTTTTACAGATTCATATATGCATATATATGTGAATTTATTCATATATACATATGAATTTACTCACGTATACATGAGTAAAAAGTCAAAAATACAATAGTAAGCCATGCAACAAATTTATAATATGGAACACCTCTGGAAAGATTGAGAGGGACATGAAATGGATTCAATATTTCACTTTATCTGTAAAGATCTATTTCTTTAATGTAAAAACAAAAAGTTGAGGTAAATCTGACAAAATATTAGCAATGATCAAATCTGGAGGGTGGTCATGTTTCGGTTATAGTACTCTTTTTTTTTTATTTGTTTTTAGTTTCCAAAGGGGGTAAAAAAAGGCTCCATCACCTGGATACAAAGCTTAACTTTATTAAATTGATTACCATTGAATATATTAAGACCCATTATTGACCTAAACTCAAAATTTGCCTCAGAAATGCAGAGTGGTGGCAGAAATAGTCTTTTCTGCTAACTTAGATGATGATAACATGGCATGCTTTCTGTCCCTAAGGTCCCTGCATTCCACCACCAAAGATCCATGAAGAATAATTACCACCTCTTACAGCATTCTTTTTCCTGGCAGGAAATATTGACTCCATTTTATAAAACAAACAACTGAGGCCTTGGATGTAAAGGGAAAAAAATTGAAACAAACTAATAATCAAGGGCTCAGCCCCTCATATGTCAAGAAGACCCTTTCCCACCTGTATCTTTACGTTTGGCAGGTTTTTTTAAATTTATTTCATAGGGCCAAGCCCAGAAATGACAAACAGGCTACATCTTGCTTGCTAATTCTATGTTGATTGATTGCTAATTCTATGTTGAAAGGATGCTGAAGCCACTAAGGTTGGTAGTAGAGAGTGTCATGATTAAATTGCAATGTTTGCCATGAGCACCAGAGTGGGGGAGAAGGGGGACTGTAAACCACATAGAGTAATCCCCTCTTATTCATAGGATATGTTCCAAGATCCTCAGTGGATGCCTGAAACCACAGATAGTACTGAACCCCGTAGAAACTATGTATTTTTCTATACATGCATACCTATGATAAAGTTTAATTTTAAATTAGGCACAGTAAGAGATTAACAACAATAAAATAGATCAATGACAACAATATACTGTAATAAAAGGTATATGAATGTATTCTCTATCTCTATAAAAATATCTTATTCTAAGTGCAGCATGGAGACTCTGGACAAAGAAATTATTTAAGTCCCAGGCAGGACAGAGCGGGATGGCAGGAGATTTTATCACACTACTCAGAACAGCATGCAATTTAAAACTTATGAATTGTTTGTTTCTGTAATTTTCCATTTAATATTTCCAGACTGCATTTGACAGCAAGCAACTGAAACCACGGAAAGCGAAACCGCGGATAAGGGGGGACTACTGTATCTGCTATTCCAGGTTTAGCTGCTTGAAGAAAATGGCCTTCTCCGATATCCAAAAACTGGAAATGCATGGTGCTTCATGGTATTAGGTTCCAAACATCTTACAGAATCCCATCCGAGAGGAATAGACTGCATTAGCTGCTGAACATTCAGAAGTATACCTGGGATATGAGATGTGTCGATAAGCTAAGTCTTCACTGCCCAGCTCTGCCCAAGCCAAGACTTCACATGCCAACAACCCTGCAGCTCTGGGTCTCTACCAGGGCTGATTCTGCTGCACTCCCAGGGGACACTTAGCAATGTCGGGACATTTCTGCTGTCACAAGTAAGGCAATACTACTGGCACCTAGTGGGCAAATGTCAGGGATTCAGGTAAACATCCCACAATGCAATGTACAGGACAACCTCTAGCCCAAAATGTCAATAGGGCCACAACTGAGAAACTTTTCCCTGAAGTTCAGAGTATTTGTAGGTTAGGCTGCCAGGATCTTCCTGGGCATTCAAGACCAGAGCAAACTGGACCACATGAGACAGGCCTCCTGCGCCTGCGCTTCCGAAAGTACACGCCATATCCAAGGACTCTAGCCCACATGAAGAGCCACAGACCAGCATGAGGCCAGGCCAAGGGGGCAGCTTCTGAACCCAGCACTTTTCATTCTGACCACTGTGGACTGGGGGCTCTGCTCAGTTTGTCTCCTTGGAGATTCATTCCAGAATGGATTTCAGGATCGTTCATTTTCTCATGTGTCTTGATCTAGCTGTAAGATCACAGTTTCTCCTGATGCCAGGGCCCAGCCAAAGTGATGCTGCTTGTGAATGTGTCTGCCACAGGGTGTTCTGTCTGGGATAGGCAGAGACAGCTATACCATGGCTAAGGAGAGACAGATACCTGGGCCAAATGAACCAACCATATTCCTGCAGCTGCTGAGTCAGGGTAAGGTCCACGTCAAGATTCTAAACCAATTAGCACAAAGTCCAAATGCTTTCCTTTCAACGGCCACTTAACAGGTTGTGTCAATACCCTATAGTCCTATCATCCAGCAAAAATGGAAAACAGTATGGAATTTCCTCAAAGAATTAAAAATGGAACTGCCTTCTGACCCAGCAATCCCACTTCTGGGAATATAGCCTAATAATCCCACAACATCAATCAGAAAGAATCTATGCACCCCTATGTTCATAGCAGCATTATTTACAATAGCCAAGATCTGGAAACAGCCCAAGTGCCCATCAGTAGACGAGTGGAAAAGAAAAGATGTGGTACATTTACACCGTAGACTATTACACAGCTGTACAAAAGAGGGAGCTTTTACCTTTGCAACAGCACGGATGGACCTGGATATCATATGCTAAGCAAAATGAGCCAGTTAGAGAAAGACAAATACCACATGATCTCTCACATGTGGAATCTAATGAACAAAATAAATGATGAACAAAATAGAACCAGAAGCATGGATGCATGGAATAGACTGGCAGCTGTCAGAGGGGAGGTGTGTGGGTGGACTGGATGAAAAAAGGGGAAGAGAGTAGCCAAAGAACACATATGCATGGCCCATGGACACAGACAACAGAGTGGTGATGGCCAGAGGGAAGGGATCCGGGGCAGGGTGGAGGTGGGCAAAGGGGGAGGGGGTAAAATGGGGGACATCTGTAATAGTGACCACAATAAAAAAAAAAAAAAAAAAGGTTAAATTATTTTTCAAATAATAATAAATAAATAAATAAGCATGATCATACTGCTGAGGGGCTTTAGCTTCAAATGAACTTGGTCTTCAAACACTAATCTAAGAACACTTTTTTAAAACCTTCGATGTCCATTTTGCAGCAGCGTCTTTCACACCAGGCAGAGCCGGCTGTGCTGACCCACAGCCGTGGGAAGACGGGGCACACTGGCTCTGCCACTTGCTCGCGCTAGACCCTGCCTCTGACGCCTCGGAGCTCCCGTTCCGTCGGCTGCAAAATGGGGATCACAACCCACCTGTAACGACTGGGTCTGAGGACTCAGTGAGATCACATATGTGACTTCCCTGGCACACTCTAAGAACTCTGAAAACAGAAACTAGTTTTTAATAGTTCCCTGAATTAAGGAGCCACTCATCAAGCCATCCTGTCTTGGGCTAGTTCTGCACCGTTATGACTACAAACGCCCCTGCAGCAGAGCCCACGCCCATCTCTGCTGTGTGTGCACATTGGAAGAGAAGAGAATTACTTCATTTGGATTCACAAGTAAAAATAAAAAGATATCAAGCTGTAGCCGAGGACTGTCCTAAGCACCGATGGCTTAATCCTCACCATCGCCCTAGGAGGTAGGTAATATTATTACCCCCATTATACAGATGAGAAAAACGCGGCTTAGAAAGGTTAGGGAAGCAGCTTGCCCTGGTCACCCAGCTAGTTGGGGAGCACGCCTCCTTGCACCGTGGCTACTCACCCCTACTCATTCATTTGTTCACTCACACATTGATTGAGAAACATTCGCTGCATCCCAGCAATATTCTAACTCTATGCTGGGCACTGGGGATGCAGAAGTCATTCATTCAGCAGGTACAGGCTGTGTGTCACTGTGTGTCCCCACGGCGCTGGGCTCTGGCACTCACAGGGAAGCACGGTGTCTGGAGGTGAAACCGTCAGGTAAATGAAAGAATGTCAGCGTGCTGGGCTCCACGAGGGAAGTTTGGAGAGGGAACCAGGGCACCCCAGGTGGGGGGGGGGCCTTCCTACTTGCTGGGGGGACGAGGAGCAAGGAGGGAAAGAGATCAAAGGATGAAGGTCCAAAGAGGCTTCCTAGCAGAGGCGACGGTGAGGAGTCCGCTGTAACAAGGACTGAAACAAGAACAGGGGCCACCAAACACAGAAAGGACTGCCCCTAAAAAACATGCAGTCAATAGAAAACAAAAAACAAACAAACATGCAGTCAGACCGGCTACAGGACATCTTGTGGACAAAGAAGCCAGTCGTGACACCAGTCGTGGGGATGGATTGTTTACTCCAGACCCCGGGACCCAGCCCCAGACACCGACGAGCATCCATCCCCACCGAGCGGGAGAACAGAGCTCCCCAGAAAGGCCTTTCAAAGCACCTGCCAGGACGGACAGACGTGCGCCCCGGCCTGCTTTTTGTTTGCAGAAATTGTGTGCTAAAAACGGCAGATAGAAAAGAGACTGTGGGTGTGATTTATTTAGCCTTCCCGAAGGCCCTGGAGCGGGTCTCCCTCCTAGGAGGCTACTAAGGCCAGGCAGGCGAGTCGAGAAGGCCGGGGCGAGAGGTCAAGTTCTGTCGCGATTAAAGGCTTCTTAAGGAGGGAGGAATAGCGGCCAGTTCTCCACGAGGAAGCTAAAAATAATGGGGCCGCTCAAAGCTTAGCCCTGAGGCCAGTGTTGTGCCATCTATTTTTAATGATTTGTCAAGTGAAGTACAGGAGCCAGGAGAATGCAGGTAGCGATGGCAGGAGAACGGCCGGTGGACCGGAGAGCGCGCGGCTGGGAGAGCATCAGGGGCCCCGGCGCCAGGACACGTCAGTACCTGTCTCTGTGCCTCACCTTCTTCATCTGGAGCGATGGGCTTACACAGGCCGTGGGCTAAGGGCTCTGAGACCCTCTGGGAGACCAGCTAACACCCTTCAACGGGAAGCTGAGGTTGAACCAGAGGAATGAAAGGAATTCGTGAAATTGAGCGGCCCGCGATGAAAAGGAGCATCGGAGAAGGCACAAGGAAACCTTTCGCCCTGCTAGTTTCGTGCGTCTCGATTGCTTCGCAATAAGCGGCGATTTCTTTAGAGAAAGCTAGACGCGTCCCCATGGACGGCTCCCTGAGAACACCTATTCTTAGTCCGGCACCCGCAGATGTGCCGGTAAATCCTATGCAGCAGTTTTCTCCAGCCCTGAAAGCCACCCAGAAGTGTGTTATTAGGCTGTGGCCTAAATCAGCCTCATGTCCTATCTTTGATATTATCAGAAGAGTCTTTATGAAATCAAACGACAAATACTGAATCAGTCAAGGGGGTGTCATTTGGGAAGCCCCTGAGTCCTTTTATCTGGAGAATCTGCAATCTGGTCAGTGAATTCACAAGCACAAAAGAACTAAGCATTGCTGGTTGTGCCCCATTAATAAGTAACCCAGCCAACAGAGTTTGAAGAACTTCCCAGATCAGGTAGTATGTAAGTGTCACCTGTAAGGGTAAATACTATTTCCGTGGATGGAGAGGAACAGAGAGATGATTCCAGATTTAAAAAAATAAAAATAGCCCAGTCGGGCGTGGCTCAGCGGTTGAGCATCGACCTAGGATCCAGGAAATCGGGGTTTGATTCCCGGTCAGGGCACATGCCCAGGTTGTGGGCTAGGCAGCCGATCAATGACTCTCTCATCATTGATGTTTCTATCTCTCTCTCTCCCCCTCCTTTCCTCTCTCTGAAATCAATAAAGATATGTTTAAAATAAAAAAATAAAAAAATAAAAATAAAAAAGAGCATCAGGAGCAAAGAAGGAAAGCGATCAGAAATGAAGCCGTCTTTGAGAAAAGACCCAGTTTGTCCTGGGAAGAGAGTTACTTCATTGCGAAAACAGAGAAGCGTCAAGAGAGGTAAAAAGTAAGGATGAAGTAATTAATAATTAATAAATGAGGATTCATGAGTATGCCAGATGGATACTCTTAGTTACCTTGTGCCACAATGCACGACCAGGGAAACACTCCATGAAATTGAAGAGAGGGAAAAATAAATGGGTTTGAGGAAGTGCTTGGAACGTAACACAATTAGCTTATGGGATTCGCTGCTGTAGATATTCTTGTCCCAAGTAGCTTAGTGAGCTTTATTTTTAATGGAATTATGTGTTCATCCAAGTAACAGTTCTGTCTGCCATTATGGCTAATGTTATCGAAAGTCATAACTCAAGGCAGACATTCGGGGTCGAGAAGACATGTTTTCCTCCCATTAAAATGTTGCGGAATGAGCTGAACACACTATTAGGATGTGTTGCTTTTCTCTGAAGTACCTGTTTCCATCCACAGGGACAGCTCTGATTTCATAGTAATGCTTTCCTTTCTTTCTTTTTTCTTGTTGTTGTTACTTCACATTTGTGGTCAAAAAAGGTGGTTCGTCAAAAAGAAAGACAACTGCTCCCCAGGAGTCATTCTAGATTCGGTGTGCCTCACGTTACTGTAAGACAGGGCCTCCAGAAAATGTCAATATAAAACTGGAATGACTAGCACGGAACCGGGAGAGCGCCGGGAGAAGGAGGCATTTACAGGAACACCACAGTGGATGTCTTTTCATTTAGTTGGTAAACTTCAATTTCTAAATCGTGGATTTCCTTAGAAAATTGTCCTTGCTGTGAGCCACTGCCACCACCTCTCTGAAACTGTCCCCAGGCATTTTGTTTCCTGCAGGCTTCAGCAATGTTTTCTAAGATGATCTTCTAGTTTCCATTTCACATCATAAGAAAGAAGAGAGAAAATGGTGCATCTTTTTTTATTCTAGAATAAATAATATAGTTCCCTCGCAGAAAATAATATGATGCCATTAGTAATATGCTTCACAGATTCGATTCCACGAGATTTCCTTTTATTTGGTAAGGCCCAAAGGAAAGTAAACCGTCTTCACATTCAGTATTAGTCACGATATACACATTCCTCCTCCCTCTCCCTTCCTTTTCTCCATACGGCAATGCATTTAAAATGAAGACTTGGTTTTCACTCCTTTTGACATTTCCCAGATAAGCATATTTAAGTGTCAGAAACTTGAAAATAAAATATTTTGCCAGGTAATGAAGGGCCTTTGGAAACCGTGGGCATTCTCACATAAAAACAGAGAGATGGGTTTGGATGCCCAAGCCGGTACACAGGTGTCTCCCCTGCAAAACGCTCAGAGAAGCTTCTGGGAAAATGTGTAAAGGTTTTACATAAGAATGCCTCTCAGCGTGTCCTGGAGACCATCCAGATTCACAGATTTTAGCCAAGACAAACACACACGGACAACTACAGAAGCGGGGGCGTAAACTTCTGGATACCTGTTTGTTAATCTGACAAAAATTGCACCTCTGCAAACAAGATCAGTCGCCAGAAAATGAGTCCCAGAAAGCCGGCCCCGTAGTCCCCTGAAATCACATTGCTCCTTCCAGCAGTGCCAGGAAATGAGCCTTACAGGGCCACGGAGCTACGCGGGCCCCTTTTTCTCTGACCCAGTCCCAGCTGTACTCCCCAAGAGCTGCCAAACGCAGGGCCCAGCTCCTCTTTGTGCAAGTCTGAATTACCTAAGCAAGCTCCGAAGAGGAGGAAACTCACTTCTCTGTTAAGTCATCAAGTCAAGCTTCCAAAATAGAGGCGCCCTTTGAATTAAATTTGTGGGTGTTGGTTCCTTCATCCTAAATGATACAGTGTAAGGACTACCGAGTGATTAAAAGGAAGCAAAAAGAAACAGAGGTCACCCAACACCTGGCTTTAAAATAGATCCAGAGACATAGGAGCATGGAACAGGCTGAGGGATCCCAGAGGGAAGGCAGGGAGGGGGGAGGGATGGGAAGAGATTAATCAAAGAACTTATCTGCTTATATGCATAACCCACGGACACAGACATTGGTAAGGGGAAGGCCTGGGGATGGGGTGGATGCGGGCTGGAGGGGATCAGTGGGGGAAAAAGGGGACATCTGCAATACTTTCAACAATAAAGATTTTTTTTTTTAAATGACGTAGATCCCAGGCCTCCAAACGCTTGGAAAAATCAAACCTGTGTGACGCAACAATCAAACCCAAAGGCTTTTAGACGCGTGTCCCATTAAACTGCGTAATCCTACAAGGCTGTAGCTGGCAGTCCCTCAACAGTTTGACTCATTTCCCTGCTAAATATAGCTGAAGACAGGTTTTCCACTGGGAGCTTGTGTCTTATTTTCTCCCAAGTGGGAATCAGAAAGTCATCGAGATCTGTGAAGGAGCCAAGACAAAGAGGACAATGCAAGTTTCCTCTGACTTTAATTTCTTCCCGGCTGCACCCTGCTGGAGCCACTTTTCCAGAATTCAGAGGGGCACCGATAGAGGCATTTATGGACAGATAGGGAAATATGTGTCGGAAGTTGTACAGTACAAACCTCACCATCCATCTGCTCCGTGCAACTTGACTGAAATGATTTAGTCGTAATGTGCGATGATGGAAGTCGGCTTGTATTGTTTAGTTCTGCAAAGGTCACTGCCAAAGAGACCAGTATTTCCACTGACTGCTATTTCTCTCCAATTCAAATGAAAAGAGACTTAAGAGCAGACAACACCCAGCAGGATGCCTATTAGAATTCTTTGTAAGGACTGCACTTGCAAGGAGCAACTCTGGGCTTGTCCACAGAAGAGAAATAACCGGCCTCTGACCAAGGTGCTCAAATCAAAAATCTCACGGGCTGCATGGGATTGTTTTTATTTCTAAAATAGATCATGGATTAATGGAGAACACTGACCTAATAGATGCATCAACCAATTTTAGAACATAGCTGCCCCAAGAAGCCTTGCAAGGAATTATCTCCACTATAATGCGATAGAATTCGTTACGCACCGAGTTAAAATCAGCTCAAATCCATTTGCTCTTAAGCGGGGCTCCTGATTACAGCCTGTGCTTAGTTTGTCCACATACCAAATCTGGAAATGGTCCTTTAAAACTGGTGACTTTCGAGGTAGCTTCACTGATGGCCAGAGTACAAAATTATTTTCTCCCCTCAGATGGAAGGTATTAAAAACATTTTTTTGGTAAGAAACGCATTTTGAAAACGAAGCTTGAGTTGTAGCTTCACGACAATGGAGAAGTAGAAAATAATCATACTGGAGCTTTCCTCTTGACAACCCTGATGGCTTATCTGCTAACCCTTCAGGCACGTTATTCCCGGCTGACTTGTTCCTCTATGTCATTTTTAACTTCGCATTTTTGGAGGGAGAAAAGTAGCTCTCGGATGCATGCACATCTGAGAGTATGTGTGTAGGAATCATATTAAACTGGTATGACCCTGCTTCAGACAGTGGTGTGCTGGAACTGGCTCGGATTGGCTTTGCAAGAGCCAGTTGTTAAATCTGCAAGAACTGTGCAAGCCAGTGGGCATCATCATGGTGGCTTGAAATTGACTGTGGTGGGAGTATTTACACCACAGAAATTGGCATGTCCTATGAGTCAGGGTTTATGGGGTGCTTTTTTTTTGGAGGGGGTGGTCAATTGTTAAATATGTACTAGCCCACCGTGGCTACAGCTATACTGTTGTTTACACAGGCACCATCCTGATTGGCTACAGTGTCCACTTTGACTGGTCATGTGCAACATTTTGAATCTCACCCTCAGCCATGTGTAACCAAATAATGGCATTGCAATGTCTACTTTTTCTTTGGATATAATAATCGAAAAACAGCAGGTAGTAGCAAATCATCCATCACCAGACATATGTACATTTTTTTTCTTTTTTTTTAAATTGAATTCATTGGGGTGACATTGCTTCACAAAACCATACAGGTTTCAAGTGTACAACTCAATACCTCAGGTACTCTGCTGAATAAATTTACAGCTCAACTGCTGGTAGATCCAAAACAGATCATTTGGGAAGGAAGAAACCATGCTGGGCCTTGGAGAAAAACAAAATGAGTCAGTTCTCACTGCTGCCTTCGGCCAGCCCAAACCCTGAAGTCAGACAGCATGGGGGAGATTTTTCTGGTCAAAGGACCAGAGGATGGAGCCACTTATCTGCTCAAGCACATCTGAAGATAAATGACGGGAGGCGGCTGACAACACTGAAGGCCACCTCCTCCCCACGAAATGGAAATTAGCAGGCCCCCAAATCAGGGCATTAAAACAAAGATCCGCCAACATGTGATTTTAGTAAAGAGTAATTTGGCTTTTGGAGAGCATGAAACTCCTGTCACCATTATAATATCTTCCACCACAGACCTTAATTTATTCTGTCAGGAAGAATATGAGTAGGCTCAGTCCCATTTGATTGTAGGCAATGTCAGTTCCCATTAACAAAAGGAGAGAGGCCCCAGAAACATGGTCTACATTCTCTTAACCCCTTTGGGCAAGGAGGATTTTTTCAGCCCAAACTTCCCATTTGAAATATTTAAAGCATTTAAGCCCAGGCAGCCCATCTAGCAGATAGTTACAGGAGTTTAGCAACTAAATTCAGCTTTCTTCCCAAGAGAGGCTATTTTTGTTTCCATGTTGGCACCAAAAAACATGGAGGCCGTGTGTATTTTTTTTTTGGTTGTGTTTGGTTTTGTCATTTGAGGAGTTTTTTTCCACACCACCCACCCCAATCTATGAGAAATCCTGCTCCTTGCCTGAGTGGAGCTGGTTTTAAACGGTCGGGTTTTTTGAGGGCAGCGTCCTTTTGGGCTTCAAGCAGTATTTGAGCGTTCAGCCCATGAACTGGTTACTGCAGGTGGTTTTCCTAGGTGCCGGGAAATTACAGTCCCAGACCCAAACCCGCATCAGTAAACACCACCGCCTCAGACCGGCCGCCTCAATTCCGCTGAACCCTCTGCAGTTCAGAGAGGGCACCCGGGTCAGCCTTCGAGCTTAGCAGGCACAGCTGACCCTGGCTGCCCGGCAAACAGTTTATGTTAGGGAGCAATCTAGAGATTTCCCCAGATAAGGATGCTATTACAGGCTGACAAATGTGGAACAGAGCAGAGTGGGCAGCTTTTGGCAAGGCTGACCCAGGGTGAGAATGCTGAGATTATTGCTGATTAGGGATAAATGGCAACCGGTGATTTATTTGTTCAAGTGAAACCAGCCAAGTTCATCCCTCAACACCATCTCCCATCCCTTTAAGATACTTTTTTTTCTTCTTCAGACAAAAAGACTTAGCAATTTGGAGGACTCAAAATAATACCATTCCTGTGAACCCCGTAACCCTCAGGATAAAATCTGCAATCCTTAACTAGCCTTCCAGGCCCTGCAGGATGGGGTCCTACCCACCTCACCAGCTCCAGCTTCTGCCACTGGCCCCACAACCTACAGCGCTTGACCACAAGGGTCAGCACTCAGGGATCCGAGCAGCAGGCACTCCTCTCCACCTCCAGCCTCTGCGGGTGCCGGGCCCTCCTCCTGGGGCTCTTTCCCTGGCATTTCTGCCTTATCTGTCCTGCTCCAGGTTGAATGCTATCTGCAGAGACTTGGCTAGGTCCCCCGTTATGGTCTCCTGGGGGCCTGGTGTATTCAGTCTCCACAATCCTTAGCCCAGTCACAAACAATTAATTATTGTTGACTCTTGGATTAGAAGTTTGCTTCCCCACCGGCAGGGGCTGTGTCTGTCCTGGTCACCTGGCACTCAGCACAGTGCTGAGCATCTGAATGCTTAAGGTTTGAATGTTCACTGAGGTCAATGAATGAAAGAATGAATGAATGAATGAAGTAGGCACACAAGAGATACTGACTACCTATGAGAAAACCTAACAAAGCAAACCCAGTAGGACAAAAATCTTCATTTTAGGTGTGCACAAACTAGCGAGTGAGTTTCCTCTCCAACGCCTTCTCTCCCACACCATTCCAACCCAAAGATTTCGCGTGACCTTGTCATCCCATCCAGGCTGTCCTATCAAATCTCCTGCCTGAAGTTAAGACCTTCCATCATCATCATCATCATCATCATCATCATCATCATCACCGTAGTTAACGTTACGGAATGTGTTCTAGGCTCCACGTGCACTGCTAAGTGTTCTCTCATTCAACCGTTTCAATCCTCACCACAATTCACAAAATTGTGTAGCAGATTAAAGATGGTGACAGATGCACAAATTCTTTGATATTCTTCCTAGTTAGCAGGAGGGTTTTTGTCCCTTCCCCTTAAATCTGAGCTGGCATGTGACTGACCAATAGAGAACACCAGGATCTTGTTATCTAGAACACAAGTTCCTGCTCCTTGCTATAGTCCCAGTTCCTAGGACAGTTTCTGGCCAATAGTAGCTTCTCGACAATATTTGCTGAAAAAAATGAATGATTATTTTTTTATTGATCTTCATTTCATAAGAAGTCCCACAAAGCAGGCTTCCTAATATATACAGGGTGGAACAAAAGAAAGTTTACAGTTGTGAGTACACAAAACATGAGTTTATTCTTGTATTATTATTTATTAATTATTGTTTTATTTTCCATATGAACAACTGTAAGCCTGTTTTTGCCCCACCCTGTATAAAAAGTTTTCCCCTAACATCTCAGCTGCATCTCGACTATAATGTACAATCTTCCATTTCTCATAAAAGAACACCCATGCTTGGCCCTACGGTAAACTCCATGGCTAGCCCCCTGTCAAGGTGGGCAGTAGCCACATGTTGGTTTTTGGTCCAAACCATCGCGGACCATTCTTCATGACTGAGGTTCTCTGGAGTTTGGTGGTTTAATAGCTGGTCCTAAAAGGTGCCTCCAGCATGACCAGTCTTACTTCACTACACTTTGATAAAGGCCACAGTGCTGGAGCTGAGGAAATGACAATATTAAATCCATCAGAGGTTGATTTTGCTCACTAGTATAAACACAAAGATTCAACCCAGTATCTGGAACAGGGAAAAACCTGTGTTGAATAAATGAATGAAACATCTTTGCCTTGTGTCTTCTCATTCACCACTTATTTCAATATGTTCAGGAACCCAAAACACATCTTTTATTCTATGTATGTGAAACTTAACAAAACATAGTAGCTAAAAGAATTTTTAAGTCATTTACATGAAGTGGCACAAAGCAAAATTAAAATATAAATGAACATCTATGCTCCCCAAATACATAATGCGAAAGCAGTAAAGTATGTAGAGGAAAGGCCATAGGCTGGGGGCTAGTAGATGTGACACTTTCTTAACATGAATTAATTTTCTGAAGTGTAAACTTCAGAAATTTGCTCAGTTTCACTGAGCCTCAGCTTGCTCGTTTGAGGAAACTGTCTTGCCTATCTACCAACTTGAAATATTCATGAGTCTAAAATAAAATAATAGCTGAGCAAATACAATGAAGAGTTAAAAGTGTGGTAGGGATGCCCCAGCCAGCTTGTTCAGTTGGTTGGAGCATTGTCCCATACACCAAAAGGTTGCAGGTTTGACTCCTGGTCACAGCACATACCTAGGTTTTGAGTTCAATCCCTAGTCTAAGCATGTGCCGGAGGCAACCAATTGATGTTTCCCCCTCATATGGATCTCTCTCTCTCTCTCTCTTCCTCTCTCCCCCCCATGCCTCCTCTCTCTAAAACATATCCTCGGATGAGGAATTTTTTTTTTTTAAGTGTGGTAGGGATATGAGCTAATAAAATTTTCCATCTTCCCATCTTTCTGAGATTTCAAAGACTTAAAGTACATTTGAAATATTAAAAATCAATGTAATATATTTTTTACCATCTCTAGCTTTGTGATGCAGTCACAAATGACTGTTACCTGTTTGTTCCAAATGTTCACTGCAAAATTTTTCATAATCATTTTTATAATTCTTCACCAATATTATGATTCTGTTCTCCCCATTTCTCAACAAAGGACACTGTACAAAGAGCTCCTCAACCATACCAGAGGCAGGGGATAAGTTAGAATTGAAAAACAAAAGTCAAAACTCTTGAGCATCTAGTTTGTGGATTAAAATAGAACCAATAACCACTGGGCCTACAAAATAGTCCTGGAAGAGAAGTCAGTGCAAAAGAAATTGACCTAGCCCTGGCCCATGTGGCTCAATTGGTTGGGCATCGATTAGCCCATGCACAGAAAGGTTGCCAGTTCAATTCCCGGACAGGGCACATGCTCGGGTTATGGGCTCGATCCCCAGCCAATTGATGTTCTGCTCTCACATCGATGTTTCTCTCTCTCTCTCTCTCTCTCTCTCTCTCTCTCTCCTTCCTCTCTTTCTAGAAATCAATAAAAATGGTTTTTAAAGAAATTGACCTGGTGATTCTCAGATTTGGGGGGCATCAGAATCACCTGGAGAACTTGTTAAAACACAGATTGCTGCACCTCATCCCCCGAGTTTGTCATTCAAGAGGTCCGGGTGGGGCTCAGGACGCTGATGCTGCTAGCCAAGGACCACACTCTGAGAAGCAAGCATCCCACCTTCTCATACATTAACCCGTTCAATTCTCCCCAACGACCTTGTGGGGTAAATACTATTACACCCATTTCATATGTGAGGAAACTGAAGCCCAAAGAATATGCTTGGCTCTGTTTCCAGCCTGGCAATTAACCAACTTAGTACATCCTTCAGAAGGTCATCTAACCTCTGTGAGGCCCATTTTTTTCAATTACTGAAAAAATATTGTCAGAGATCTTGTGAGGATTAAAAAGACATGATGCCTAAGAAGCTCTTAGCAAAGTCAAAGGCAGGGGCAGCCCCTGAACACTCCTCTATCCCAGGACTCAACTGGCTTGAGAATAACTAAGGCAGGATTCTAGGAATCTCACTCAGCACATGCTTATCGCGTGCTTAGTTTTCTATTTGCATGGCAAATTTTTAACCAGCAGCTTGGCAAAGTACTCACCATCAGAGCATTGCCATCTGTGGGTTGGGGGATTTTTTTTTTTTTTAATTACTGAGCTTTTTTTTCCAAGAAATTTCCTGTGTCCTGTAACGGGCGTGGGGGTAGAGTGCATGGATGGGGGTTAGTTATTAACGAATCAAGCACCTCCCTTTCTAAGACACTGAGTAGCTGAATAGCCAGCGTTCCGTATCATGTGATAATGCAGTTGTGTTGGAGGACGGCGTGAGCACACCCCCCTTCTGTGGAAGGCTTTCTGATTTGGCTTTCCGAGGATTCAAGGTATTTTGATTTCTATATTTAGAAACCCAGGGCTTTTTGGTATGCTACAAATCACGCCGAGGCAAGACTAATTGTAAGCACTTGTACTTAAAAATTAGTTTCAAGAGTAAGAACCTTCAGAGGTTTCCATATTGTATTCCACGAGAGTATCATTAAGGGAAGCAATTACTTATCAGGATATACTCAAAACAACTTTACTGCATTCAGAGGAAATAATGGGAGTTGTCTGTTTAAATTACGAGGCAGGGGCCCTGGAAATCACTTAGCATAGTGCTTGGCATAAGGTAGGCAGTCAGTAAGTGGACCAGGGAGCCCCTTAAATGACCACCTAGTACACGGTAGGTGTTTGAACCTACTATGCCCTTGAGTCTTCATAACGACCCCTGAATTAGGAATGGATATCTTCATTTATAGATGAGGAAACTGAGACTCATAAAAGTGAAGTGATGTTTACCAGGTCATTAGGTAAGTAGTTAAGATGCCAGCCCACAGGTGCTTGATGCCAAGAGCAATTTTCTCTCCACTACACTGAGCTGTTTCCTCCCTTGTTTCTTTCCCTCTTTGCTTTTTGTCTCCCCTCCTCTATCAAGGGCCTTTCCCAGATACCAGAAGTCTTTGTAAATGCCAGCCGATGACAAATGTTAGCAAGGAATTCCCATTTTATGGATCTGTTTGTAGTAGGAAAAAGTGATCCCTCAAAGCTACCCGTCGAGGTCTCGGGATAAAATCTGGAACGCACTCCTAACCCCAGCCCTCGGTCCTCAGCTGCAAGCACTGGGGTACCTGCCTGCCCAGGGTCCTTTACTGAGGGAAACAAAGTGTTCGCGTGCAGACCACAGTCACACAACAGTCCATCACCCAGGGCCAGGTTCCCGGCACAGTGTGAACCAGCTGCTCAAGGTGACAGAGACACATAGGAAGAGACGGCAGCCTGGCCTCCTATTTGCATTACAAATGCTTCCTGGAGAGTCAGGTGGATCTGCCCGTTTGTTTACTGCCCGACAATACTGCTGCTAAATACAAACAAGTAAATAAATAAAAGCAAAGCACCTATTGATTTAGGACTTTACCAGAACAGAATGGAGGCCCAGAGCTACCACAGGGACTAAGGGGGGCTTTCTTTACGTGCCCCCCAAAACACCGTTGCCTTTCTCTTCTCTTCCTGTCTTTCCCCATTTCCATTCCTCCTTCCTCTGAAGTTCTTCTGTTTTCCACATCCTTCCTCTCAATCTTTTTTTGTCCCTCTTTTCAAGGACTCCTGTCCTTTGTCTCCTGAGCACCTTCTCCCTGGTGTTTGTGTCTGGGTGAGAGTGGCGGAGTCTCCACCTCCCTGCTTTGTGTCACTATGTCCCTGAGCCACACTGACCCATCAGCCCCTTCTGCTCCTGGGAGGAGATGGGGGTAGCTCTGGTGCACCTCGGGGCTAGGATAATTCCTCCTGGAATGCACAGTGAAAACTGTGCCCCGTGTCTCTTTTTAAATGGATTATAGAAACTAGATTTTTTTTCCAGTGGGTTTTTTTCTGATTACAAAATCAATGAATATTTATTGGAGGGAAATGGGGGAAGTCTGCAATAATGTAAACATTAAAATTTTAATATATATAAAGAAAGTTAGTGCCCATTATTATTGCAAAATGAAGTGATGACTATTAAATGTGCATGTATTTTATTCCTCTATTTTAACATATATCATAAACCTGCATATATCACTAATTTTTTAAAAAATATATGTTTTATTGACTTCAGAGAGAGGAAGGGAGAGAGAGAAACATCAATGATGAGAGAGTCATTGATCGGCTGCCTCCTGCACGCCCCATACTGGGGATCGATCTCACAAGCTGGGCATGTGCCCTGACTGGGAATGGAACAGCGACCTCATGGTTCATAGGTCAATACCCAACCACTGAGTCATGCCGGCCAGGCAACTAAATTTACATATATGCATAAATTGTCCATGTTATTAAAATTCTCATCAATACCATTTTTAATGGCTGCATCTTATTTCAATGTGTTATTTTACCAAAATACACTGAATCATACTCCTTTTGGTAGATAGTTGACATTTTTTCAGTTTTTGCTATTATAAACAATGCCACCATGAACAGCTTTGTGCAAAAAATTCTTTCCATAATTTTCAGCTATTTCCTTAGGAAATAATTCCAAAAGTAAAATTGTTGGATCACAGGTTATGAGCACTTTTAAGGTTCTTTATATTGTTAAATTGCATTCCAAGAAGTTGGTGCTCTCGCAAAATCTCTTACCAAGCCATGAATCTTTTTATAAATTTTATAAAGAAGTTCTATGGAGCAAATAATCACCTCCTGATTTGTCTTTTGTGAAAAGGGCAAAAAAATCAAGGTCCTTCTTTACTCTGACCCTCACCACCACCACCCCTTCCTCATGCTACCTATGAAGGATCAACCGCTTATGCCCTGGAAGTTTTGTCACTCCTTTTCCCAAGACAAGTCAAATACTGCCATTCTCTTATTCATTCATGCAACCAGTAGTTGAGCGGTTGTTGAGCAGTTATTTGCTAGGCCCTGTGGGTGTGCTGAGGATGTAAAATGAGGAGAGCATAGTTACTAACCTATAGGAACAGGGTGTTGTGGGGCAGACAGACATAAACACCACCACCAGGAGGCAGGAGCTCCACGAAGGAAGGCCCGAGTGTTCCAGGTGCTGCTGGTGCTCCAGGTGCTCCTACAGGAGCATCTGCAGGGGGTGGGGGAGGAGGAGTCCCAAAGACCTCCCAGCGAGGAGGACACTGACCGTTTTTGCAACGACATGACAATAGTTACTCTTTCAGAGCTCTTGCTCTGTTCTTACAAGCATTGCCTCATTTATCCTCAGAACCTGTCCATGAAGGAGCTGTCATTGCTCTTTCACAATGAAAAAACTGACGTTTAGAGAAATAAATAATTTGATCAAATCACACAGCTAATAATGAGTGAAGCCAAATGTAACTTTAGATCTAACTTCAAAGCTCTACCATCAAGCTCATCCCAGGCCCACTACAAAGTGTCCATCGGCCCAAATAAAGCCCCACAAGCCTTAAACACCAACTCCCTAGTTCCACGTGTGATGAGGAAGAGGTGCCTTCCCCTCGAGCCTGCCTCCCCCCACTGCCTCCCTGGCTTTGTCCTGCAAGGGGTGGCTTCCCTCCTTAGCTCTCTTATCACCCTGTGTGGATTTTCCTTTTCTCTGGAGCTTGGCGCAGCTGACATGCCTCTCCTTGCCTAGCCTGCCATTCGAGTATAAGTTTGTTCTAACTGCCAGAAAATGGATAGAGTTATAAGAGGACCAGTGCTGATTCTCTGGGCTGCAGCTCCTGTCTCTAAAGCAAGGAGATCAAAATGATGATGTGGGAGCCCCTTTGCAAGTCTCCTGGTGTAAAATCCTGTGAGCCACTGAACCACACGTGAGCACTGAGCGCTGCTGTTAGAATGCAAAAGCCAGGCTCTGGCTCAAACTGAAAAAGCAGACACTTGTGGTCTCTTCCAACAAAGGAGAAAGGAAAAGAAGTATTTTAATGATGTTTTTTAATCATTTCCTTGGAGCACACAATGAGAATATATTTGCTGGAAAATGAAAGAGAACACAGCATCAGTTTAGTGCATGAAACCACTCTAAAGCTAAGGTTCAGGCCCTATGTTTTTCATTACTTCCAGGCAAATAACTTCCAGCATGAGGTTTGGGTGCTTCATCCAGCTCAAGTTTCCTAAAGCACACTGGGAAGCCAAAGTTTCTTTGCAATTGCCAAGAAGTCTTTCAAATACGGGAAACCAGCTCTGGTTTCAATCATTTTTTGCTGCCCCAGTTCCACTCTGAATTAGTCGGTCTCTATTAGAAACTTCCAGCCATCAGCCCTGTTAGTTTTCTCATCCAAAAATGCCACTTGGTAGGGAACACAGCCCATCATATTGTGAGAACCATGGATGGTGCCAGGCAGGTCCTAGAAATACCAGGGGGATCACTTTGTGAAGTATGTGATTGTCTAACCACTATGCTGCACACTTGAAATTAATACAAAATAATATTGAATGTAAACTGTAACTGAAGAATAAAATTTAAAGTTCTTCCCAAAAAACATTTTTAAATAAAGCATATTAGTGGGGGGGGGCAACTTGGCTCTTATCCCCCCTTTCACAAGAACCCGCAATGCCTCTCATTGCTTACAGAATTCAGCGTCACACTTTAAAAATTTTCCTATTGTAGTAAAAATATATATAGCATAAAATTTACCATTTTAAGTGGCATTAAGTACATTCACATTGTTGTGGAGCCATCAGCACTATCCTGTACCCACTAAAAAATAACTCTACATTCCCTCCTCCCAGCCCATGGGGGCCGCTTTCCACTTTCTGTCTCTATGACCCTGACTATCCTATCCCTCATATAAGTGGACCCATACAATATTTGCTCTTATGTATCTGGCTAATTTCATTTAGCTTAATATCGTCAAGGTTCACCCATGTTGGGCATGTATCAGAATTTCATTCCTTTTCAAGGCTGAATAATATTCCACTGTATTCAGTCCAGTTCTTTTTTGCATGATGTTTTAAGCCTCCAGCTCCTGGCCTGATTTTTAATTCTCCCACCTGATTTCCTGTTACACAGCTCTGCATGCCCTCGGGCAGAGAAGGTTATCGAGGAGTTCCCTGCCCTTCCCCAGGAACTTCCAGTCTTTCACCTTGGCTCGAGCTGGCGGCCCTTCCCAGCGCACCCTCCACCCCGCTTTCTCAAATTTAAATCCTAGCTCTTCCCTGAGCTCTATTCAATACCTGTTCCACCGTAGTTCCTGTTTTCATCCAAATAAAAAAAATGGAAATGTTCTGTATTCATGCCCACACACAAAATAATAATAAGGTTAATGTGTATTGAGTACACGTATACAATAAAATATATTGCCGGTACAATCCCTGTTTTAAACTGCAGTCCTGAGTAGCCTTTGGAGGCAGTACACTATTTCTAATGTAACCATTTTGAACTAAAGAGAGATCTTTTGTTCAAAGAATAATATAAATATTCTCCTCTTGATTTTCCTTCTCAGTTATAAATAATAATATACTTAATGATGTAAATCAACTGACAGACAAAGGTACAGTGTGCCTTCATTATTAAACTGCTTACTGAAAATTCTGACTGGATATGTCTCTTTATGGCTTGATTTTATATATCTTTTTTGTGGTTAAACTCGTAATAACAGCATTAAAATCTTAAGAACTGTACAGTCCTACCTTTGATGATCTTCTCCCCTAATTACACTGATGAAGCACAGCATAAGAGACCATAAAGATAGATAAAACATTATGACTACAAAACTTTTTTTTACTGTCCATAAAATGGCTATTAAGCCCTAGGTAACTATATTAATATCACCCATACAATTTTATGGGGTTTCCATCCACATGCAAGGGTATCATTTGCCATGATGGCAAATTTTGTTTTCATCGTAGTAGTGAAACTTGAACTGACACTTTTTGAAAGGATGGGAACGCAGTGAGCTGGCTTCATCAGCCAGCTAATCTCAGCTGTGGACATGGAAAGCCAACGAGCACCCCACTTCCTCTCCCGTCTGCTCCCCACCCCGCAGGCAAACCAAGGGGCCACGTGCGTTACCCATTTCTTCATTTTCTGCTCGACATTGTCTGGAAATTTGGGGTTACACGGACAGCACAGACAATCTAGGGAGCTGGTTTCCATTCTCCATGTGAAGAATGAGCCTCTGAAACACCCAAGGATTTTTATACTGAGCGACCTGGGCTGTTATAAAGCTTAAAGAACATGACAAAGACCCAAGAAAACTCCACTTAGTCTAAAAGCTAATCCTGTGGGGAGGAAAACAAAACTGCTTGAGAGCTTTTCAAATATAAAGAATAGCTCCCCAGGATCATAATTTAGCAATTAAAAAAGTATATATACATATAAACAATCAGCTAGCAGAACCAAAATCAACCTACCTATCTAAATGCATTCCCACCATGAAAAACCTGCACACATTTTCCAGCATGCTTGTAGAAAACATTCTCTAATACTGTCGATTCTTACTAAATCAACAAATACACTCAAAAAAGCTACTGTGAACCAGCTAAAGACCTAGACATGGTAGATAAAACAATAAACAAAGTCAATACCGCCTGTGGCCTCAGGGAGCTGACAGTCTAGTGGATGAAGCAGCAGAGGAACAAATGCACTGAGATAGCGGTTTAAATAAAAGTTAAGGATGCCCTGAGAAATGCTAACTGCAGGGCTTAATTTAGATTGGATTGCGGACAGGAGATCGGCAAAGCTTGTCTGAGGAAGCAGCATTCAAGACATGAGGGATGCAGGGCAGTTAGTGTGAAAGGGCAGCAAAGAGGGACCGTTCTAGGTCGAGGGGACACATGGTAGATGCATTTAAGCGAGAGGGAGCTTAGCACGTTTCAGACACTGGCAGCACGTACGTTCCAGGAAAGCAGGCTTCCGATAGGCTTTATTTACCTCTTGCTCAGAGTGTCTTGCTCGTAGAAGATGCTCACTAATTATCGACTAAGTGGTTGCTGAAAGTGAGTAGATGTGGCCGGTGTAGCTGGAGTTCCGTGAGCCAGGAGAGGAGCAGCCTAAAATGAGGCTGTTCACGCGGGCAGAAGCCACGTCGCGGAGGGCCCCGTGTCCGCCATCGCATCCCAACGCCCAACAAACCCGCAGCTGAGTTGTTTCCTCTTTTACTGACTAAACCTACGGACTTTCTAAGCCTGGTGTCTTTATTGTAAGATTCTCAGAAGCAGAAGGCCTTTCTTACTGACTTGTGTGGCCCCTGTGCCTTTCACCTGCGCTGAATAAAAGGGGCTTGAGTATTTACCGACTGAGCTTCTGTAAACTGAGTCCTGAGACAGGCCAGGAGTGTCCTGAGCACTTTGTATGCATTGGTTCGCTCAGATTTCAAAAACAAATCTGTAGTGTTGGGGGGGGGGGGAAGAGAAGAGAGAAAGAGGGAGAGACTTTTTCAATATTTTTGTTTCCAATTACAAATGAGAAGACTAAGGCCTCCAGAGGTTAGGAAACTTGCCCAAAATGATGTTGCTGTTGATGACCAAATCTTTACCCCCTAGAATAATCTGTTCTCTTACTTATTACACTATGCTGCCTCCCTAAACTAAAATATAAATGTAAGAGCCCCACAGCATTCTCTTTCAGGGAGAAATATGTAATGGCTCCTAGATGATACATAAGGAAGTCTTTCCTTTATTATCAAGACTTACATTCATGATGCAAAAATTCATTAGGCTATGGTAAAATGAAAGGGGATTGCTCTTTAAAGGAAATGGGTGCAGTGATCAAAAACAAAACTATTCTCTTTTCATTAAACTACATTTTAAGACAGTTCAAAACCTTTACAGAGTCTGACTTTGGGCCTTTCACTTCCTCCGTGGGGTCCATCAGGGCATCCAACCCAATGTCATCCACCGGGGTACCTGGCTTTGCTAGCAGCTATGGTAAACCCCTGACGTCCTGAAGATAATCTGTGGTAGATCTATGACATGTTGTCCTAAAAACCAACACTTCCCCCCATATTGATGACAGAAACCTGGGCTAGAGAGAGTGGAAATCTGACCTGCTATGGCAGTCTCATTTTCTGATGTTCTCAATGAGCTTCAAACCCAGCCCTGAAGGTCAGATGGCTTGTGGGATTCATTTGGAAGGAGGGGGCTGGAGAACCAGAATAGAAAGTTCCAAAATAGCAAAACCACCACTAAAACACTCTGCTTCTACAGTCTCCTGATTCAAACCAAACCGTTATTCATAGATGAATTACCTGTACCCATCCCTCCCGGGCTGGTCTCAATGATATGGCAGCTAACACAGAAAAAGTGATTCAAACCTAAAACGTATTTGACTTTCTGGATTCTAGGTAATACCTTGAATGCATATGCAAATGTTAGGGCTGAGGGCAGAGATTTGGCATGTGTGTTACTTTTTGGAAACTTCTTTAGTTGATACATTCTAAATAATCAAAGGTACCTGAATCTACCCTGTACCTGCAAAAATAAAGAAAAAAATGTTCCAAATGCTATGCCAATTTCAGGTTAAGCCAAGTACGAGGACACCTACACCTGTGACATCCAAATCGCCAATCCCCCCACGAGAAGGTGTAAAATAAGAGCTCACACCTGTTGGACATTTACTGTGTGCTAGAAAGCAGACTTTCATCACAACATATTTAATCTTCCTACCAACCTAGAAGGTAGGTAGAATTATTATCCCAATTTACAGATGAGGAATCTAAACAGGCACGTTAGGTAATGTGCCAACGTCATGCAGTCCGTAGTCATGACTTGAACCAGGAACTCTGGCTTCAGGGTCTTTGTCACTAACCGTAGAACGGCCTCTCATTCATTCTGAGCAGAACATGGGGAAAGGACAAAAAAAGACCTGCTAGAAAAGCAAAGGTCAGGTGTCAGGATGCTAGGAGACCTGGAAAGTCAGACGCTCAAATTTAAATGAAAGAAAAAGAGGTTAGGAAGCAACCCCAAATTTCTGAGCGGAGCTGTGATATGCTGAACATGATGTTGAAGACAGATTATTCCGACTACAGATGTTTCCCCTGATGCGGAGTGCTTATAAAAACCATTACAACGCACATTGTAGAACTCAATATAAAAAAATTGGTTTACAAAAATAAACTCAGATATCACCCAGAATCCTTTCCAAAAAGACACTATCTCCTGTAAGAAGTGTTTAGTACAGAGTATTTAAAATTAGTCTATGAGCTGAACTGAGGGGGAAAGATTTTCTGGTACGGAAAACACATAGCCACCTGACGTGGGGCACAGTGTACTCCGAGACTGTTTTCTAACCAAAAAAATCACAGTTGGTGTTTTCCTTTCTTTCCTTTTTTTTTAAAAAAAAATATATGGTCCTCTATAAAAAGGCCTCCTGCAGTCAACAAGGGGAGAGGTTCTCACTTGTTTTATTTCAGTAAGAATCTATTCTATTCCGCATGGCCGTTTTGGTGAAAAGTTTCAGAGCTGGGTCCTGTGTTGGTTGGGTTCTAGGGTCACTGCTAAAGCCCTGAAGGGGGGTTGTAAGCCTCATGGGCGTAAATCAAAGAGCCCACAGGGATGAATTGGGGGGACATTCTGTTGCTGTTTCAACACCCAAATGAGGCACACTGGGACTTTAACTCAGAGCCCCAGAGAGTGGGAGGCCAGAGGCCAGAGGCAGCCCAGGATATGAGGGACACAGTGGGCGTGGGAGCTGACCCAGAGGCAGAGATGGGTAAGGGGCAGAGAGCTCTGAGTCTGCAAAGCAAGTTGTAAGCTGCGCAAGTAGCACAAAGACATCGATCCAACAGAAAGCACAGAGGTCTCAGCACTGGCTCCAGCCAGAAGCCCGGTGAGGGGATGGCTGGGGCAGGAATGGCACTCACGGTGGGCAGAACTCTAGCACTCAGCAGAAGAGAAGTTTCCAGAAGTGCGATCCAGCTCTAGGGAGGGAATTCAGAAGGACTAATAGGCTAGTTGGCATTCAACACCCTGCGGGTAAGAATGCCCAACTCACCCCCTGATCTCAGGGGAGGGGTCCAGCTGAACACAGAGCTCTTGACTGTCACACTGAGGTCCAGACCCCAAGGCCTGGCCGAGGTCTGAGCGCTTGGTTCTCCAGCCATGGAAGGTGCTGGGCTGATTTAGCACCTTCGCCAACCAACCCAGGAGCAAACGCATGCCACCAACATCCAACTGCCTGCTCCAAACCCAGGCATGTGCCCAGGTGGCCTGAGTTTCCTCCTCATCTGTGCAGGACTGTTCGTTTACTAAAACCTGTTCATCTTTTTTTTTTTAATACATTTTTTTTTTTTAAATATATCTTTATTGATTTCAGAGAGAGGAAGGGAGAGGGAGAGAGAGAGAGACAGAAACATCAATGAGGAGAGAGTCATTGATGGGCTGCAGCCCGCAACCCGGGCATGTGCCCTGACCGGGAATTGAACCCTGATCACCTGGATCCTACGTCGATGCTCAACCACTGAGCCACGCCCGGCTGGGCCTGTTCATCTTTTTAAACAGCCTTCTCTCGCTCCCTCTGGACCAGATGCTCCTCGGGAGCAGGTAGCACTTTCTATGCTTTGCTCCTGCTCGTGTGGAACTTAATGCTGCAAGTGAGCACTTTAAACCGCCCATTAAACAATCCTGTCTGGAGGCCTCTGCCAGCATTGCAGCTGAATTTAAAGGAGGCCGCCTTCCAGCACGAAGAGGGGCCGGGAGGTGCTGGGGTTCCTTAGCGGACAATCCCTGTTCTCTCTGGGCGACATGGAGGACTGTTCCATGGCTGGCAGAGGATCTTGGGATTTCGGGGGCATGAGGCACACGGCTAATCCAAATGGCATTGCAAGCAATCGAACCAAAATCTGGCTTAATGCCGTAGGATCTGCAAAGCCAGTCCCAAGTGACCCTTTAAAATAATCAATCATTTTTTCACATACTCTTTCGTCTTAAATACCAACCTGATTCTTTTGCTAACGAACTAGGTGCTTATTCTGCAGCCACAAAGCAGCGCTGATTAGTAATCAGGGAAGCCGAGCACAGGAGGAAAGTGGAGTGCAGACGGAGAGGTTCGCCACTCCGCCTGGGTCTGCTCCCTCCTGCTGTGGGTTTGGGGGGAAATCGGGACAATGTCCTCCGTCTTCATCAATGTTTTATCAACTGGAGAAACATGAAAGAGAGACTGGCAAGTGGCTCCACTTTCTTGTTTTCTATAGCAGGAGACTCGGCCACTGCGCTTGTGACTCCTAACTCCTAAGGCTGGCTATGAAGGAGGGAAGAGCTGGGTGGGACGTAGAAAGGGCGGTCAGAGCCTCACTGTGTCACTTAGGACTTCTGTAAGCTCAGAAAAGCCTTTTAACCTCTTAGAAGCACTTTCTCATCTGTAAATGTAATAATAGCCACCTCAGAGACTACCAAAGGGTTAAGTATGAGGACTACTGTCCCTAGAATATAGGGGATGCTCCAAAAAGTCTTTCATTCCTGCTGGGCTCTCCATCACCCAAGTCTCCTGACATCCTAGTAGCCCAGGACCACAGGTTGGGATTCTTTGAAACACAGGAGCCAAAGCTCTTGATTTTGATGGGAAATGATGCAGCCCCTCCTGGTTGCAGGGCACACGCTGAGTTCAGAAATCAGATCATCATTAGGAAAACTCTAAACCAGAGAAACTAAGGTATATTCACTTGCTATTGCTGCTCAACTGATTACCTCCAACTCTGTGGCTTAAAGCAGTACAGATGTATTCTCCTGCAGGTCTGTCTGTCTGTCAGGACCCTGATACGGGTCTCTCTGGGCTCAAATCAAAGCCCTGGCAGGCCGGCTTCCTTTCCACAGGCTCCAGGGGGGAATTGTTTCTTTATTCCTTAAAGCTGTTGGCAGAATCTAGATCCTTGAGCACAGCCCCTGGACCTCAGAACCAGCAACCCGGCATCGGATCCTCCTCAGGCTGCCATTTCATTTCTCTCTCAGCACAGCCAGAAAAAGTTCTTGGATTTTTCAGGACTCATGTGATTGAACTGAGTCCATCAGGAAATCCAAGACAATCTCCCCATCTCAGGGTCTGTAACCTTGATCCTGTCTGTAAAGCGCCTCTGGCCATGTTGACTTTCATAGGCTCTACAGGATGAGGGCAGAGACATTGGTGGAGATTGGGGTACTATTCTGCCTACTGCACAATAGCATTTGTTAAACATCAACGATCCATAAAAACGTGCGCCAATCTACACCTGGATTGCTGGGGCCTGGACTACAAAAATTATTTCCACCGTTCTGTTTTCTTTTATTTGCTAACCTTCCGTTTACCCAGGTAGTGTTAAGAAAAAACAACGGTGACATGCCACTTAAAACCTCTCCTGTGTTGGCCTGGACTTTTAATAGCAGGCCTTTCCTTTGGCAGATTCAGCTTAAACCAAAATGGAAAAAGTGCTGAGGTCATCTGCCCCCAGGAGAGGGGAGCCGGGGAGTGCTTTCCCCCCACCCAGGCTCTGCTGCCATCAGAAAGCTGAAGTGACTTACAAAGCTACGTCTGTCACGACCTCATCTCTGCTCCCATTTGACAAACAGAAACAACTCTCTTACAATCCATGACTGATGGCATCGAAAACAGCAGCCAAACAGATTTTAAAAGCCTTGTCCATCATCTTTTCTATAGCTCAGGAGGCACGGCCAAGCCTCCACCTTCTTAGACCAGGGACATTCTAAGTGACTTTCCAACCAAGCTCAGTAGAGGCTGGTGCCAAAGGGTTGAGAAAGAAGGCAAAACCAACACAGTGAACGCCAGGGCTTTCATTGCCACAAAGAGGAGCTGCCTGCCGTTCCTGTCTCCACCCGTGGCTTCAGCCCATGCCCTCTCCCCTTCTCTCAGCTCGATTTATAATCTCCAGCCCCTTAGACGGAATCCCAGGTGCAAGTCAATGGCTGTCACTGTGAAAAACAAGGAAAGAAAAAGCTCACCACTTCCTAATGCTTTTTAGCCCAAGCATAATCGTATCTTTCCCATATTGTTTTTTCAACAAACGCTTCAAATGAAATGAGCATGTTAATTTACGTGAGATTATTGGCTGGAAAAGAGCTTTAAAGAGTAAGTGCACAGTAGCCACAGAGCAGCATCACAGCACCTGAAGAGCTTGGGCGGGGTGGGAAGGACTGCTGTTCTTATTGCACAGGCCTAACTCGGAGATGTTGCAGGTGCAGTTCCAGATCCCTGCAAAAAAGCCAGTGTCACCATAAAATGAGCCATAATCTTTTTGCTGTTGGAGGGTCTTGCCTTCAATTGATAAAAAAATACATATCTGTGGAGCATAATAAAGCCAAGAGTAATAAAATGGGTGTGCCTATATTAGAATTTTATGTCTATTTCCACCCTCAACTTCAAAGAGGCCAGCTGGAGCCAGGCCTCCTGAACTCACTGTGATCCTCGCTGCTCTCATCAGAAGAGACAATGAGTTTCCCAAGCATGTGTGGATTGTGCTGGGGAAGGTGCAGGGAGTCCCTCTCAGTCAATATTTTCATAGAAAGTCACGTCGTGGGAAGGCCCAGGTTCTGACCTAAACTAATAAATGATTATCCTTTGCTACAAAAATCAGGACCCTAATTAACTTGCTAATTGTTGATCTCTGTTCACAGACATTAACCTGACTTATCCCACCATATACACCTGCAAGTAAATTACAGGCTCTATACTCAAGATGAACCTTCTGTTCGAGTGGATAAATGGGACTTCAGTGTGTCAGCCACACATAATTCTTTTAAGTGACCAAGTGTGTAAAATTCTACTATGGGCACTTCTCCAAGCAAATTAAATGGACACAGACTCCCTCTAATAATTTATTTCCTCAGTAGAGTCCACGGCCCCTACTCTTTGAAAGGCACTGTCTCCTTGTTCATACATTTCTATTTTAGAACAACACTAGCTTAGCTACTCTTGCTGGCTTTCCATGGCCAAGCAGTGAGCTAAACATGGTATGTTCATTATCTCCCTTAATCTCCACAAAGACCCGTGAGCCATATGTTATCATTATGCCCATTTTATAGAGGAGGCTACGAGGTTTAGAGAGTCCAAGTGACTTGTCTTAGAAGGTATTGCTAGGGTCCACCCAGATTCCCTCTGCCAAGGTCATACAGTAAATGGCGGAAGCCGGATTCAAACCCACGCACTCTAGCTTCTAGCCCATGCTCTTAAACACTATGTTTTGTTAACTCTCTTAACCGTGGCACTCTGTATTGATGCAAATCCTCAGGCTACATTTAAATGTCCTTGGTGTCTCTTCTGCCCAGAGTTCTTAGTTTTGCCTTCTAGAATATAAAACTAGTCTCATCTCTTTCCCCTTGGTAAAATTATGGATAGTTAAAGATAGAGATCCTGTTTCTTCTTGCATGGTCTTCTTTTCTGACAATGCCTCGACTTCAACACCCTTCACCATATCACCCGAGCCCTGTGGAAACACTCCATCTGCGTGTGGTTGGACCACCGCACAGCACAGTGTGAAGAGGGCTTCCCACGCCCAGTGCAGGGCTTGGGTGGGTTAGTGAGGCCTGAGGGCGCCATCGCATTTGTTAGCACCGGGTCCCGCGGAGAAGCTCGGCACAGAGCAGATGTCCTCGTCATGTCCTGAGCCCATTTTCACTCATTTGTCTTCTTTCATCCCCGGCCGACAGCACGGAAGAGTATTCATGATTACAAACATGTTGGACTGGCGACACACAGGCCAGCACCCCCGTTTCTGTTGGTATTCTCTTTCCACTGATGTTGTGCATTTATGTATGGTTTAAAAACAGAGAAATTTCACCATCCATTTATTCAGCAAACATGTAAGGAGAGCCTCTCTATGGCAGCACGAGTGCTGGGAGCTAGAAATACAGCGATGGTTTACTGCTCTCCAGGAGCTCAGAGCTGGTAAAAAAGGCAGGTACAGAACCAAATAAACTCCATCCAGATCCTCCTCTCCATCTCCTGACCCCTAAACACTAGAGCATTGCAGGCTCGGTCCTTCAACCTTGCCTTTGCAGAACACAGTCCTCTCCCATGTCCCGTAGCCTCCACCACCACCTCTGTACTGCGCTGTCCCATCTGTTCCCCCAGCCCAGACTCTACCCCAGTTCCATATCTCTGCATCCAGCTTCCCACGTGCCATCTCTCCTTAGATATTAAATGGCATCTTAGACTTAACCTGACTAAAATCAAATTCCTGATCCTTACTGCTGTGGGTTGAATTGTGTTCCCCAGGACCTGTGAATGTCACCTCGTCTGGAAATAAGGTCTTTGAGGTGTAATCAAGTTAAGATGAGGTCAAACTGGATAAGGTGGGCCCTCATCCAACGACTGAAGTCCTTATAAGAAGAGAGAAATTGAACATAGGCACAGGGAGGTGGCCGTGTGACTACAGAGGCAGAGATTGGAGTGATGCATCTACAGGCCAAGGAACGCCAAAGATGGCAGCAACTGGAAGCTAGAAGAGGCAAGACAGAGAAAAGATAGCCTTGCTAGTACCTCAGTTTGGGTCTTTAAGCCTCCAGGACTGTGAGACAATACATTTCTGTTGTGTTAAACCACCCAACTTTGTGGTAACTTGTTGCAACAGCCATAGAAAATGAATTCAGCTCCCCAAAACCCACACCTTCATCTGAGTGGAAGGGAAATCCTTTCTCCCAGGTGGTCAGGCCAATTCTCCATTTCTTTTCCTCTTACAGCTCACATCCAGCCCATCAGGAAATGTCACCAGCTCAACATTCAAATATATCCAGAATCTGACGGCATCTAACCACCTGTGCAGCTGCGACCATCAGCTCTCCCTGGATGAAGCAAAAACCTTATAACTGGTCTCCCAGCTGCCACCATGAGCCAGCTGCAGACCATACTCCACACAACTGCGGGACTGCATTTTAAAAGCATGGGTCGGATTATTTGACTCCATACCCAACCATCCCATGGCTCCAGAATCAAATCCAAACAACATACCATAGTTCACAAGCCCCCCTCCTTGTGGCCCCATCTCCCCTCCCTGAACTTTTTCCTGGCCTCTCTCCATCCCTCACTCTGCCCCAGCCACACTGACCTCCCCTCGGACCAGAGGCCATCGATACAGCACTGCTTCCTCACTCTATACCCCATCCTGCTATTTGTCTCCTTAACACTTAGCACATCCATGCCTGGCATCTTAAACATGTGCCTGTGTGTATCTGCCTTCCTCGCTAGAACAGGAGCTCCACAAGAACAGGGAAGTGGTGTCTTCCAGACACTGGAAAAGACCTGGCTCATCAAAGACCTTCAGTCCATCTGCTGAGCAACGAAGTGCTGGAGAGAGCATGCACACAGCAGTGTGGGGGCCATGGGGCAGCGCCTAACTCCATCTTAGAGCTCAGCTTTTCTCTTCATCCCTAAAAGGGCATAATAATAGCATTTATCCTCTGGGATAATGCCATGCTTATATATAGCATGAGCTATAGCATAGTCTAAATCAGCTGTACTCTATAAGCAGCGATTTTCAGCTTTTTCCATCTCATGGTGCACATAAACTAATTATGAAAATTCTGTAGCACACCAAAAAATTTATATTTTTTGCCAATATGACAAAAAAAAAAAAAAAAGGTATAATTTTGATTCTTTGACACCGGACAGCTATTGTTGCATTGGCTGTTGTCATTTTTTTATTTGATAATCTCAGGGAAAAGAGATCAGTGCCCCTGACTAAATAGGCAGGTATAGCATGTTTTAAAAATCCTTGTGGTGTACGAGTTGAAAATCGCTGAGATATGGTATAGTCTAAATTAGCTATACTCTATAGTTTAAATATGGAAGTGCAGATATATAGCTTATATATAGCTTAAATATAGATGAAGGGTGTCTAGTGTGCAGTGCCTAGTGCAAGGTAAGAATTCAATAAAATGGGAAGGTGTCACAAGGGTGTCCTTTGATTGGACTGTCTGTGGGTGGGTGAGAACGGGAATTATAGACAGATTCAAGCAGGTAATGAGGCAGGGACCTGCATGAGGTATGAAGACAACCACTCGCTGGCGGTAGGTATGGCTGGGACATAAATGAACCAGGGCAGCCAGGAAGGGGCAGGGAAGAGACAGAAGGAAGGAAGGCAGCCCACAAGAGATGGATCACAGGCTAGATCCCCTAGGGCATTCTCCGGGACAGAGAGAGGCATGATCTGACCTAAATGACAAACAGGAAACAGCACACGGGAAACACATTGGAGATTCAGTGAGAACCTAAAAGTCCCCAGTTTACCTCTGAGAGTTGAACTGCTAAATTCCTACAGCCATGTAGTCAGTAAGGCCTGACATGGAGACTTTTTTCCTTTCACATCCATTATTAGAGTGAATTTCATAAGCTTTCCCCATGGAGATTAATTCATTCTCTCTCCCTCTCTTTTTCTCTCTCCTTTTCTATATAAGCTGTGTATGTAACACCTGAGTTTGATAATCTACTGTTGAAATAACTCTGTTTTAGCTTTTTAGCTTTAAAAAAAAAAAATCAAAGAAAAATCTGGTGGTGTTTTTACATGCAAGATACCCAGGTGAAGTCTAGAGAAATTTCCATTCAGGACCCCAGCACAAAGAAAGAATCGGCATTCTATCCCACACATCATGTGCATTCTGTGTACTGGGCATGGAAAGACTGCGTGATCCCCTGAAGAAACCACGTCCTGACATCTGGAAAGGCCAGAAGGCAGCAGAGGGAACGGTGAGCTTCAGGCACAAAGGACATGAAGCACATTCCTTTCCTTGAGCCAGTCTCCTCAAGCAGAAATGCATTGTCCAGGAATAAAGACAGATAGATAAGCCGACGGCAGCCCAATCCTAACATTCTCAGGGAGCTCTTCTGTCATAATAAAACTTTAAGAATAGCAAGGCCAAGTGCCATGCAAAACCCATATTCCTTCAGTGCTGCAACTTACCCGGGAGATTCTTCACATTCCTGTCCCTAGTGCCCTGTTCTGAAGACACTTTAGTCGGGGGTCCCTGCCCCCTTTCAGAAGCTCGCCCACTGCAGATACTGGCTGTGACCATCTTCCTGGTTTCTTTTTTTTTTTTTTTATCTCCACCCAAGGATATGTTTTTACTGATTTTAGAGAGACGGGGAGGGAGAGAGAGAAAGAGGGAGAGGAAGAGCGTGAGAGAGAGAGAGAGAGAGAGAGAGTGAGAGAGAGAGAGAGAGAGAGAGAGAGAAACATCCATCGGTTGCCTGCAGTAAGCACTCCCACTGGGGACTGAACTCACAACCTAGGCATGTGCCCTGACCGGGAATCAAGCTGGCAACCTTTCAGTGCCAGGACCATGCTCAACCAACTCAGCCACTCTGGCCAGGCAATCTTCCTTTTTTCCGAACATGCATCTCCCACCATCGCATTTCGCTGCCCCAAACTAGAGGTTCTGGATTCCTGGGCCAATTTCAGCATCAGGCACAATTCCTGAGACCTAGCAGGCAATCAGTGAAACTTTGTTAAACAAGTGAATCAATGAACAAATAAGTGGGTGAATTCATTTATTAAGAGATCAGAGATCTGCCTTTAGGGATAGAGAAGTAAATTCACTTAGAGATTTAAAAAAAAAAAAAGTAGGGTGAAGGGGAAGATGGAATTATTAGGTTCGCCTCCTTCCTCAAAGTAATTTCCACAGTCAAGAAGCAGCCAATTACAAGCCGCACTGCCTTAAAATAAATAGTATTTATTGGCCCATTCTCCTCAACTTTTGGAAAAGGAATAAGATCCTCACTTTTAACTTTCCAAGAAATGTCTAGAGGTTGTTTGCAAGCCTGTTCACCCAGTTACACTGATCTTCATTAGCTGACAGAGTCGGGCACAGGTCATTCCCAAGAACCTGGTGAAGTGCTACTATCGCTTCCACATGTGGTTTTAAGCAGAAAACCAAGCTGGCAAAAACCTTCCTTTCGTGAGACAAAAAGAGAGGCATTTGAGAGCATACAGAGGCCCCTTTGAAATACCAAGCATGTAAAAAACAAACAAAAAGATGTCCTAAAGCTCACTGAGAAAGAGCCATTATAAGGACCAGAAAGCCCCAACAGTCCTTATGAATTTATATTCAGACAACTGCCAAGCAGGGATCCTGAGGCGCCTCATCAACTTGATGTCACTGTCTCCCGGGCCCACGTCAAGCTTTCCTCAAGCACTGGATTCTTTTCAGGAAAATGTGCCCAGCGATGATCCCTTGATATATTTCCCTGTGACGATGTGACCTTCGGTGAACAGGGTGAAAAGTCAACTCATTCACGTCCTCGGAGCATTTATCAACCGTGTGTGCATCCCAGCTCCATACACATTTCACCAGAGAAAAAACTGGATTGACTTGCCTGGGACCCAGTCTTTTCTTCAGAGGCTGGGCCCACTTCTATGTTGAGACCTAACATTCATGTTGCTTCAGTATAAATATTTGGAGCCAGCCTGGAGTAATTGTATCACTAATTACTATTGGATTATAGAGGAAATCATAGAGAAGTACTTAGTACATTCAGGCTAGGACAAGAGCAAGTCCACGTGATTAATGTTATTAACACAGTACTCAGTCCAGCAACATACCATAATAACACCGCTGTTATATTTCAGTGTCACTAAATATTCACTGAGCTCCAAAACACCAGTGGGTGTGAGGCCTCTTTGTCGGGTTTGCAATTTAAACAGCGCTCTTTGTCAGACTTAAGCCTGCTTTGAAGCCCCAACAGTCTGCCCACTGAAGGAATATTTACAAAGGCACAGAAAATACCCACAGAAGGAACCAGTTTATCATAAACAATACAAATATTTACTCGGTTATTTAATGGGTGCCCAGCATGTAAGTCCTTAATGTAGCATTAGCTGACATCAGGAATACACCATATGTGCAAATAATTAATTCAGATGATGTTTTTCTTCCAGCAAGCAGTGTTGTAAAGGGGCAGAGTGACTGTAGAGGCAGATTGGGGAGCAGAGTGGAGCCCTCTCCCCAAGTCTGCCTGTATGGGTACCTAGCTCTTAACACTCCATCCTCATTGTCATTCCACCGCCAAGAGCTGATGGCATTTGAAATGCTCCTACAGGGTTCCTTATGTAATCAGGAGGGTGACTAACACAGCGATTAGAAACCTGACTTGGCTAAAGATTTTCTTAGGAGATTAAGCTTCAGATGCTCAGGATCGCAGGAATCAGTCCACCTCCTTTAACCACCACAACTGCAGAATGAACGGCTTGCAAATCTCAACTGCGATGATCCATCATTCCTGGCTTTCAGGAATGGAGAGAAGCGGGCCGTTCCGATGAATATAAAGTGTTTCCAGTTAAGGTGCTCGAGGCTTATTTATAATAAAGACATTCAAACTCTATGAAGGGATTTCCTGTGGGCAACTCCGCCGTCCCTTTTCTCTCTGAATTAATACATGGCAAACTTTGGTTTGTGTGACATTTCAAACGGCAAAAGCCTCAGCAGAAGGGCTATTCAGACACAAAGTGTTACCTTAACCATTGCAGGCACTCACACCATGCATCCCTGTCATTGTCCCCAGGGCCCAACCTCCAACTCCGCACCCTTATGACATCAGGGTCTGACTTTTTTCCCCTCTAATTGTTTAGCTTAGTAATAATATTCGAGCCTTTCTTCTAAGAATACTAAGAATAGAAGAAAGAAAAAACAAAGAATTTTAAACTTACTAGGGTAAGGAGACTGATCTACTCAGAGAGAACATCATTCCACTTCTACTACAAAATTATTTCCTTATATATTTTATTCATGTGTGTGTGTGTGTGTGTGTGTGTGTGTGTGTGTACATGTACATACCTGCATACTTGTAGGCATTACAGAGTTGTGAGGATTGAATGAGGTAATATACATGAAATGATTAGTGCAAAATCCAATACCTAATGAGCTTTCAGTAGATGTTAGCTACAGCTATGATCATTGGATTATATCCAGAGCATTTAGGACAGTGCCTAGTATATTGTCAGTACTCGGTAATAACAGATGAATGAATTATTATGACTCCTTACAATATGCCCAACAGAAGACCAAGACTTAGAGAGGTTATGTAGCTCACCAAGGGTTACACTTCTGACAGATGTTAAATCTAGGATTTGAACCAGATCTGTTTGCGTCTAAACCCCTGGCCCTTTTCACTACCTCGTCCTGCCAATTCTCAAATACCTACAATAACAAATTAACAAAGAGATGGCATGGAATCACTGAACATTTCACTGATTTATTTCAGATTTCGCAGGGGCTTCTAAAGATAAGAAAGCCTCTCACCAAAATAAGAAAAAAGAATGTTTCCAAACTATTCAAAAATATCTTCACAAGATTTCTCGGTATTTTCCAGCTCAGTGACATTTTCTTCTTTTCTAACGAATCTGTATTTAAGAGGAAAATTCCCAAATTGAAACAATGGTAATGATTGAGTAATTCATGACTCAGTGTTATATTAGCAATTAATTAAATCTGCCCAGCAATACAGAGAAACCAGTCATCTGCTTTGTATGTGTTTTATTTCATTCCATATCCTGTATCTTGTATATTTCCCAAAGCAATTCTTTGCAGTAATTTTACCTCCCATGCGCAAATCTAATAATCCCTCGTTTTTAAGCATTATGATCGCAGCCGCATTGTTATTATATTACTAAATGTACATCAGATAAATTCCAGTTGCACTGCATTCTCCAAAATACCTCCCCCCCCAATCACTTATTTTCTATTTTTCATAAGTAAGCATCAAGGTCTTTATGAGCAATAGGTTTTTTAATATATGCTTCAACTTTTCGCTTAAGAGTTTTGTTGCTAATCACAGGATTTAGTCAGTCTCCTATGTGCATTCACGACTTTGTAATCTTAACAAGCTATATGCAGATGATTGACAGATTACACTTGACAGGTTCAAAATTAGAGAGTATACAATGAAAAATTCAGAGCAGCTAGATCACTTAGTATGCTACACTTTGCCAATTTTGGCTTCTCTCCTAATCATCAACTTGGGAGGCAAAGGGAGCAAGGGAGAGAAAGGATCTGAACATTTCCTCCCTCTCTGATCTCCTGGATGAAAACCACTGGGCTTGAACCAGTCTGGAAGAGTCATCAGTCAGAAGTCGCCTAGCCAAGAGTTGAAATTCACACCATCCAAATATTCACTTGAAAATATGATTCTTTGGCATTTCAACCAAAACACCAGCCTCTCTTTCCTAGAACCAGCCAAAATATTCTTTTCACATATTTTATTCAGTTTCATTTGTTGAAGAGAGTTGTCATTCCTACAGCATTGCTCCTTAAATCTTTAATGAGAAAAGAAATCGTGTCATGTTTATTGAAATGATTAGGCCAATTTTTATTGACTCTGTACAACGTACGTGAGAGCTGATATTTACCTGGAGCCTTTCCATTCCGGAAAGGATTGATTGATGACTTTCTACCATAATGTTTGACTCAACTGCTAGTGATCTAGCTAAGAAAAAGAATTTGTTTGGGTTGTTTTTTTTTTTACTGCCTTTATCTTCTATTTTAAGCCTCCTCACACCAAGACCAAAGCAAATATTTTTCCTCTGTTTCAAGAGAACCGGGTGACACAAAACTCATACCAATTAAACCAGCAGCATTAAATGTTTGGGACGTGCCAAAGGCCAGGCCTACTGCAACAGATGCTACTCAAAAGACTTGACCCTGGTTCAATAGGCATTCGAAGCTGCCCTCCCCAAGACTGAAATTCTTATGTATTTATAGTCAAAACTCCATTGTGATGAATTAGGAGCCAGCAGAACCTAACACGGGCAGGCCATTCTTCGAGGTCATTCTTAGGAGATTTCCATGGATACCAGCCAGGGGTAGTTCTCTTTGCTCTCAAAAATAAAAATAAGAATTTCCTTCCCTTTTCTGCTACCTTCCAAATCCGATCGTGCTCACAAGATGACAACTACACTGGGATTCCATCCAGGAACATCTAGGAGGGGAGAGGGTGCCTGAGGGGCTGCTATTTGATGGGCACACTTGTGGAGAACTCACAAGGCTGTATTTTTTCCATGCTCCGGCTCTCTTCTGGTGTATACGTTCAAAATAGGTCATAATGGATAAAATTGTTGAAATGTGGCTTTCATTTTTTGGAAAGCAATTGCCGTCAAGAGAAGCATTTGGGTTAATGGCCGGCAATCACTGGTAGCCCGAGGTCAGTAACCACCCCTGTGGGAGGAAAAGTGGGTGCCCAAGGAATAAATGGGGGGAGTCCTCAGGAAAACCACCAGGGAAGATAACCCCAAATTTCCGTCATCAGAGAAACGCACACTAAATAGCCATAATTGCGCCAAATTAGTCACGAGAATCAATGGCTTAGTTTAGAATCAAGGTTGAAAGAGCAGCCTTGGAAAGAAACATTCTGATCTTCAGCACCCACCTGGACTTCAGAGGCACCGATTTCAAAGCCACAGTACAGGAGTTTTACATACTAGAAAATTCCTCATGAAATGAGCTTTGCAATGAGCAAATGCATCAGAAAGCTGGTCAGCTAAGCCACCCCTGACTGCAGTCAACACCAGGGGCTTCAATTAGGTAAGAAAAGAGTAATTCCAGATTAAGACAAATAATAAGTAATTTAGAGGAAACAGTGTGAAGATGTCATGGGCATATTAAAATGCCTAAGAAAGTCTTTTCCTCTCTTGCTTATTTCAAAACAGAAGTTAATTTCTGTAAGCATGGTTATTGGGTAGCCATGTATTAATATCTGTACTACCTTAGTAAAGGTTTTGTTGCTTCTTTGTTGCTGTAAAAAAGAAAAAGGAAAGAGAGGGGGAAAGCACAGATGGTGTAGCTCAGAGGTTGAGCATCAACCTAGAATCCAGGAGATTGCAGTTCGATTCCCGGTCAGGGCCCATGCCCGGGTTGCGGGCTCGATCCCCGGTGCGGGGCATGCAGGGAGCGGCCAGTCAATGACTCTCATCATTGATGTTTCTCTCTCCCTTCCTTTCTCTGAAATCAATAAAGACATATTTTTAAAAATGAAAATATTTTTATTTTTAGACAGAAAAAGAAACAAATCTGGCCACTTTTAGGATCCTTTTGTGCTTGAAGAGGTAGGAGGTGCTTTGGGACAACCACACAACCAGAAAGCGTAAAACACTCCAACAAACACAGATGATCACAGCCATCGGATCCCAGCCCCTCCAGGATGGTGGCCAAGAATTTCAACCTTTCATTCAAGGGACACGAATATCTCCACCCTTCAAAATACCGTCTTTCATACATTCACCTGTGGTTTCGACATGGAGAAGAGAGAACACAAAGGGCATTGAAATTATGTAAGCAAGGTTTCCTAAAAATACCATCCCATGACTTGCCAAGATGACTATTTCTAATTTACTTTCAAGTCACAGAAACCTAAACGCTGTGCTGCATGTTAGGATGTCAGGCGTGAATCATCTTAACCAGCTGGGTCAGGTGTGAGCTGGAAACCGCAGGAAGGAGTGAGTTCCGAGTTCTGTTTGCGTAGACACTGGACGCCTCCAGCTCAACCACAGCGATCTACGGAAAGGGCGACCGTGAAGTGCTCTGCGATTGCAGGGCAGCGATCCTGAACCGTGGCTCTAGACGGGACAGCCACGGAAGGTCAACAGACACTTCCCAGTAAGTGAAAAAGGTATTTTGTAGCCATGGTAACCTGCATGCAAATTTAGAACAATGTTCAAAAAAATAAAATGTTCTCTCCCGTTTCTCCTGATACCACTTCTAGTTTTCTTTTTTCTACATTCTTACCTGAAGCTAGGTAACTAAGATTCCAACAATAACAGAATCCAACTTAGGGGCTTTTCTCTTCAAGATGAAACTTAGTAAGTTTAAGCAGATCCTCTGAGCAAGGTGTTTGGTTTTTTTATATTAATTATATTACTCTATCACTGGTATTGTATAATCTACACTCCCGAAGTGCGAAGAAAAAGACCTTTAAGTGTCCTGGTCCCAACAGGCTGTGCAATAAACTGATTAGTGTTTTTGTTTGTTCGTTTGTTTATTTTTTAATATATCTTTATTGATTTCAGAGAGAGGAAGGGAGAGGGAGAGAGAGAGATAGAAACACTAATGATGAGAGAGTCATTGATCGGCCACCTCCTGCATGCCCCCTGCTGGGGATCAAGCTGGCAACCCGGGCATGTGCCCTGACCAGGAATCGAACCCTGATCGCCTGGATCCTAGGTTGACACTCAACTGCTGAGCCATGCCTGGCTGGGCCTGATTAGAGTTTTAATTAATTTCTTGAGCAGGACAATAAAGCAAGGCACTTGAAACCTAACATGGGTGAAAGACAGAACTTTCCATGGAAATCCACCAGGAAAGGCACAGGAAGCAGAGAGGGGACGGTCAGGAGATGGCAGTTTTCTTGTGGCCTGTTGAGTGGATTTCTTTCACACAGGTTTATTCTCTCTTTGCACTGAGAAGACACACGGACCCTCCTGACAGTGGAACAGAGACCAGCCTTACCTCCCTGGGCCTCACTCTGCTTCTTCCACCCCCCAAGGGCCCCCCAGCTGGCTCTGACAAGTGCCATTTCCTAAGAGGACTAAAGCCTAGGAAAATTTATTATCTCTTTCTGAGGCCACCAAATTTAAAGATATATGTAAACTGATAGGAGCACCAGTGAGAAAAAAGACTGGAAGGGCATGGTGAGAAGGTGGGTAATTGCTGCTTCCTTCTCTTTGTATATTTCTGTTTTGTAAATGTTTTCATTAAACACACACATTACTTTTACACTCAGACAAAAAGCCATCAAAGTTTAAACAGAATTAAAATCTAGCAGCTTCCCACCACAGGTTCAAACTCAGATCAGGGATAAAGGAATCGTTTTTCCCCTACGAGTTCATTTTCACTGATGAAGACAAGAGGTGGGGAGAATATCCTCAGTGACATGAAAGGTACGAGTAAATTCATTTGAATAAAATAACAGCAATACTTTACATCCTGAATGCACTTTCCAATCAATACGTCACTTGTCCTGATGATAATCCTATGAAGAAGGTAAGAAAAGTGATCCGATCCCCATTTCACACAGGAGAAAAGTGAGTTCCAAGGGAATGAAGAAATCGCTCAGGGTCACACAGAAGAAGAAATATAAAACATCAAACTCCCTCACTTTTTTAAAACATCATAACTGGGAGCACGCCATGCTTTTTTAACACCCTGTAATGCTGTAGCTATAAATGCATCGAGAAGAATTTTGGCATATTTGCTGTTGCATAATTATCCAAGAAGGCACAAGTGCCCGTCAACACATTCCCCTCAGCCACAATGCAGAAGGGAGCCAAGACTTTCGGGCTCGCCACCCACCCACCCAGTTAGCAGGGGCTTAGCAAGGCCCACGCCCTGTGGCCCTGTTCCCCGTGAGGTAAGGTGGCTCCACCAGCAGCACGTGGACGAAGCTGGGTTGAGAGATTAAATAACATCACCGCTCTAGCTCCTTGTCTATCGTGTTCTCAGTCACTGCGATTCCATCCAAGAGAAAGTCCTGGCTTGGAGATGATAAACCTTTGCCGCCGCCCTTAGCCCTCCACATTTGTTAATACCCCGTTTTAACAAAACAAAAAAAAACAGGTTTTCAGGCTCATAGCTTTCAGCAGGCAACAGTGTCCAGCTACCTATACTAACTTTTTGGTGTTCTTTTAGCTTTTTTAGGAATGCTTCTATTTATAAAGTGATACTTGTCTTGCATTTAAAATGATAACATAAAATTTCTCCTATGGTGAAATTCTGGAAGTAAAAAAAAAAAAAAAAAGTGACAGAAATATATTAGGTTGAACCATATGAAACCATGGTGGAATTTATTTAGATCAAAAGTCATCAATAGCCCGGCCGGGCGTGGCTCAGCGGTTGAGCGTCGACCTAGGATGCAGGCGATCAGGGTTCGATTCCCGGTCAGGGCACAGGCCCGGGTTGCGGGCTGCAGCCGATCAATGACTCTCTCCTCATTGATGTTTCTCTCTCTCTATCCCTCTCCTTTCCTCTCTCTGAAATCAATAGAGATATATTTAAAAAAAAAAAAAAAAAGTCATCAATTTCACCCTGCCTCCGAGTCTTACACACTTTTCTGTCTCTAATACACTTCCTCCCAAATGATCAAGCTGTTTAGAAATTTGAAAAAGGTTTGCGTGGTGGTGTCAGCCCTTTCCTGCGCTGTCCCCAGCTCCCGCCCACTGCCCTCTCCAAAGGAGAGGCAACAGGACAGCTCTGAAAATAGGAATCCCAAAGGCCTATGAGGAAAGGAAGCGGTAAGGGGGATCAGAATCCAAGAGCCGGATGTGAACACGGGAGCCTGCGCCTTCCACCCCGAGAGCATGGCCAGTCAGCAGGATGGGTCCATTTTTAGATAAGTTCGCTTCTCTTAGGAAACTCGCTGGTGCTGCTTATAGAAGGGGCACCTAGGAAAGATACAGCCCTCTCTTTGATACCGTTGTAATTAACCTAGTAATTAATAACTAGGAGCAAAGGGAAGGCCAAATATAGGCACGTCATTTGGGCAACTTTGCCAGGAAACTACAACTTTACACTCCCCAGGGGTCCAACAGAGGGGAGATAGACGCATGCCCAGTGAAGCTGGGTGATGTCAGGAAGGTCCTTGCTGTCAGTCACACCTGGGAACAAGTCATTGGCCAGAATGGGTATGGCCACTGCAAGGGCACGAAATTTGGGATATTTAATCCCCTACACAAAGGAATTTGCCCTCTTGTGCTCTTGGTTTCTCTTATGCTCTTGGGACTCTTGTTGCAGCTTGGGACTCTTGGTCGAGCTCTCTTGGCTCCCCTGCATTCAGGGGACTAGTGGACTGTAACTAGCCTGATGTTAAACTGAACCCGGCTCCAACATGGAAAGGGAACTCTGGACACTGTCTTTGCTTCTAGCTTTACTGAAACCTCAGCTATACTTCTATGACTGAATTAAGGAAAATGGAACTTTAGAAATATAGAGATGTAATTCTATGCAAATAAATATCACTCTTCTTCCTGTATGAGTCTCAGAAAATTCTTTTTCTTGAGATACTGTAAGGACCCCACCACCAGAACCTAGTGGGGGAGAGGACACCCCAATTTCTCTGATGACATCTTGGCCCCCAGAGTTTGGAAAGAGCAAGCATGTTTCTGATTTAATCACCCTGTAATGCGGAGCCCCAGGCTCACCCCACTCACTCTGAAGCAGCAGCTGCACTAGCCAGGAGCTTCATTCTCCTTCCAGTCCTTTCCTCACCAACTCTGTGATTCTGGGCATGTCCCTAACTCATTGACTTTGGTTTTCCTTAATTGCCAAATAGGGGGTTCGCCTAAGTCAGTGCTTCTCAAACTTTGTTCCACATTAGAACTGGATCACCTGGAGAGCTTTATAAACATGCCCAGGTCAGGCCCTGCACCCAGTAAATTGTTTAATGTGTTAGCATAGGCCAGGCATTTGTATTTTTTAAAGCTTCCCGGATGGTTGTAATGTGCAGCTGAGATTGAGGAGCCCTGGCATCGATGACCTCTAAGGACCGGCCCAGCTCTGGCATCCCTGGAGTCCCTGAACCTCATTCAGGGGCTGGCAGCCTTCTCTCATCTCCATTGGCTCCACCCAGTCTTTCTCTGTGAGATGTTTGCCTCGGTTCCAACTGTAGCTCTGAGCCTTACCCAGAGGATGGCCAACGCAGAAGGGTGGGAGTTTATTCTCCTTCCAAAGGGGACTCTGTGGTTGTGTAAATAACAGGCTTTGGAGCGACATAGACCTGGGTTTGAATCCTGGTGCGGTGGCCTCAAGCAAGCCTCCTAATCTCGCTGAGCCTCAGCTTTCTCGTTTCCAAAATGTACTAGTAACACCTATTCCATAGGCCATTGTCCAGAGAGAACGCATATAAAGCAAGGGTGTGTTAATGCTGGATACATGTTAGATGCCACTCCCTCCCTACAATCCGGAGGCGATAGGGGGGCCGGTGCCCACGGAGGGACTTGCTGGAGGAAGGCTGCCCAGCTGAATTGCTAGAACCCAAGAGCGGTCTCTGGCTGAGCAGGTTAATGCAGGCCAGAGACACGCTTAGAGCTTCAAAGCTCTGCCTCCCCGCCGGGAGCAGGGGAGCCCTCCTTCCCCTCAGCTGCGGAGAAGGGGAAATACTATCCATCCCGCAGCCGGGAGGGAGAAGCTACAGGTGTGAACGCACAGAACTGCGGCCAACAAGCAGGCCAGGCTCGGGCTCCTGCGGCCCAAGGCCAGGAAGGGGGAGGCGACCAGTCAAAGGGACCTAATGAGGAGACGTGGGGTCTAGTGAGACTGGGGCAAAGAGCCGTCTGCAAGACAAAAGCAGGAAAGAGGAGAAAAACAGGAGCCATTTCCTTGTCCAGCCTGGGCAGGGCCTGGAATGAATTTCTCAGAGCGCTGAGAACAAGCGGCGAGGAAAACGTTCGGCGCCGCTGCAAGGTGGAGGGGGGACGAGCCTGACCCTGTCCGTGCGCCACGGGCCCAGGCAGGGGCTGCCAGGAAACACGCTACTGGGGTTCGCCTCCAGGGAGTGCGCCTGTGGGTCGTTTCTAGTCTCTTCGATGTACGTGTCGGCAGATTGCAATCCGTAATGAATATGATGAGTGCCCTTTATTCCTGGGGAAAGGAGCAAACGAAGGGGCCACGCGAGTGCATAAATGAGAGAAGGCAAGGGGGATGGAGGCGCACGGCGGGGCTGGGGAAGGACGCGCCACGCAGACATCCACAAGACAGCTGCGTGTTTCAGAAGATCAAACAACGCGGTGGGTGAGCCATTCAGGAGACCAGGCTTTCCGGGAGAGCGGGGTCAGAGTTTCCCGCTGCAAAGAGCAAGTGAGCCTGCAGTCCGTACTTTAACTTCTTCTGCCTGCCGTGTTGACACTGGCTTTTCCCGTGTTTCGGAAGCTGGGACTTGCGGTGTGAGAGCAGACACAACTGAATCGAGGAGAAATGCCCATGCAAAGTCCCCGGCGCGAGAACCCCGCACTGCATGCCAGCACAGAAACCAAAACGGAGCCAACGAGGGGCTTATATTTTATAAAGCATCACCAGTAAGTATTTTTCCAATCTAAAAATGCATGCGACCTCATATAAGATGCCATGGGTTTCCAAGAGGGCCATCCCAGATGTCAGAGTTAAAATTTTCCTGCAACATTCAAAATGCTTCCTGGGACAAAACTATGACAGTTAATGCCCCCGGGGGAGGGACAGATTTTTCCATGTGGGAAAGCATCCATTTTCCCTAACCTGAGGTCAGTATTTCTATCTGCATCCATCTCTGGCCTGCTGGCAGAGACTCATTGGGGGGAAAGCTAGAGAACAGTCCCTGTCACTCTATCTTTAGATGCCTTCCCACATGGCCCAGCTGCCTGAGTCATGAAGACGCCTTGCATCTATCATCAACCCCGTCCAGTTAGGGGAAGTGGGGACTTCTAGAGAAAACAGCTAAACATCCACCATATAAACTCCTTGTGAATTCTCACCTCCCAGGACACTTTTAATCTAGCCACAAATGTTAGGTTTTGAAGAAAGCGATATCATTGAAAAGGAAAGTAGAGTTGGGGTAGCTTAAGGTTAGGATTTAAGGGTCCGTGAAATCCAGATTCCACACATTTCAATTAAATAGTACATCGACCCGCGTTCCAAACTAGACTGAGATCTGCTCCAAGTCTCACTTGTCAAGTTTTATCTGCCACCATTTGGATTCAAGATGACAGACTGAGTTATAAATCCAATTCAAGATGGGACTTATGCTGAGCAGGGTACCAAGTTTTATCAAAATCAGTCAGCTTTTTAAGAGTTGAACATGGGATAGACCAAGAAGACAGAAAGGAAAATGTCATGTCAACTGGTTGAAGCAGGAATTGTGCTTACATTGGTCACTGTGTATCTATTCATCCATTCAACAAATATTTACTGAGCACCGACTCTATGCCAGGACAGCAGGGTAAGTTTGGGATCTGCAAATCACAAGGCAAAGTCTCAGCCCTTGTGGAGCTTGTATTATGGGGGGGGGGGCACCTGGGAGAATAATTAAATAAAATCATTAAAAACTGAGATGAAAGCCATCATGGAACTAAAATGGGTGTTGAGATGGAGAAAAAGAAAGCCTCCCTTAGACAGGGTTGCAGGGAAGCCTTCTCTGAAGGGAGACACTGAGGCTGAGATGGGAGCCTGGGGTAGAGGCAGCCATACTAAGAGCCAAGGAGAGCGTCCCATGCAAAAGAAAGAGCGGGCTCAGGTCCTAAGAGGGAGCCGTGGTCTTGGACAGACGGGTGTGGAGGGTGAGGAGACCCCAGGCCCACCATGACTTGCAGCACCAGATGGTTACTGATGATATTAAGAGTAACACTACCAGAAATTATTTGTGCGGATTATACAAAAAGCGAGGCTTCACCTTCAAAAGAAAACTGCCTTTCTTCTCTTTAAGGACTGTTCCGTTCACACATTAAATAATACCTAACAGCTCATACATTTTACTTTCCTTTGGAAAACTATCGCTATTAAATATTGTCATCAGCCTCATGCCTAGTTCTTTAATGCATGTAGCACGTAACACATAAACTTCCCACCACACAGTGGCAGGGCCCTCCGTCAAATCAGCAAACACCAAAAGCAATCAGGTATTTACTGCATGTCCCGTGGAGCAAATGGCATGAGGGCACTTGGGCTCTGTTGGGGGTGAAGAGGAGGAACTGCAGAGGCGGCCAGTGCTCCCTGAAAGCTCATCACACTCAGGATGTACCCAGTCGGCTCTATGGATAGAGGTCAACCCTCAGGCAGCCAGAAGGATGTGCCCGACTATACAAAGCATCCTTCCACATCAGCAGAGAAGTTGTAAATTTTATGGAATTCCAATCTTATCATTTCCTTGATCACTTTGAAGCCATTTGGAAAAGAAAATGGATTGCAAGAGAGCTTTCCTAACTAGCTCACTGGTCTTTCCTTGTCATGTCAGGATGAAAGAATTCACCATTTGACTAAAGGTCAATGCTCTGGAAATATTTATGGGTGACTAAAAGGGGAAGACTATTACCTTATCCGTTACCTTCCCTGCAGCAGGGTCAGCTGCATGAAGCACTAGACGAACCTATGCCGCACCCTTACCGTCCCATGTTCGTGAGCCCATCCGTTAGGTTTCAAGGTGGGGGGTTCTTCTCATAATGCATTTAAGGACGCCCCTTTCAAAGAAATGACTAGATGATGGTTACATTTTAAATTGTGCATGATTTTCGCACTCTGAGCAATGTTTGATGGATAAGTTTTAAAAAAAAATGGTCAAATGGCCTAACCTTTTAGCAATAAAATTGTGTGCAATAAAAATGCTGGAGGGCGCCAGTTACTGAACTGTCATGGTCTGGAGAATTATTAGCCCCCATAATTCTGTACTGTAAAACCAAATTTAGAGATTTTTTTCAAGTGGAAAAAAAGTCCAGGAAATTAAATGAAAGACCTGTAGTAATGAAATATTAAATGCAATTTCAAGTGCACAAAAAGGTCAGAAGCCAAAAAAAAAAAAAAAAAGATTTCTGGAACATTAATTTTCTCATACTTCATGTATGCCTGGGTTTAAATACCCCTAGAAACCAACCAGGCCCAGACTGGGGCAGGGGCAGGGATGCAGGGTAATGATAGAAAGGAGGAGCCCAGTACAGCGGGAAATAAGAGCTGAAAGAAAAAAATAATAAGTTAGAAGGTATTTGTCTTCAGTTTCCAAAGTTGAAGCCGTATTGCATAAATATACATCACCACCACCTGAAAGGCACAGAAACAAAAGCAAAATGCCTGGACTTCAACCATGGCATGCCAGCTGGACCCAAAGTTCAACCTGGTTCTTGGTTCCTTGTGGGGCCACTGCTCTGGGCTCCTGATTGTGACTGAGTTTCAATTCTGGCCAAAGAGAGCATGTAGCACAGGATGGTGCGGTGAGCATTTGGAGTCTGTCTGTCAAGACGTGTCTGTGTGAAGGCTGCTCCTGTCCCTGGAAGCAATCACTGCACATACGTGCCTTCAGTTTCAGGTCTCAGCAGTAATACTTCATTTTAGTAATGCGTATATAGGAGGGGTGGGGAGATCCAGGGAAACACTGAAGGCAGTATTTTAAAATAAAAATCACTGTGTGAATAGAAGGGTCAAGTGTTAACACCGGGACATCTTAAGTTTAGGCATGACACATTGTTTATGGGGAATATTGTTTAGTGATGCACACAGGGAAAAATCCTTGTTTTAACACCTGGCTAACGCCCCAGGGCCATTACTCACAGTCTGTACATTCTTCCGTTAAATATGCTACAGAAATCAGATGGTCTGTAATTTATGATTGCTACTACTTTCAAACCTAAACAACACATGATGAAATTCATTTCTTTAAAATACCAATCTGCACGGTGGCGATGTTCGACGAAGAAAGAAAGATTTATATTTATGGCCAATTTTTATTTATTCTCACCTATTTATAAATTGTGCTACAGCTTCAATAGCCATGGTTTAAAAGAATAACGTCATTCCTAACCATTTTCTGTGACTATAAAAACAATTTCACCGTAATGGATAACACTAAACTGCTCCAAGAATAATCTATAAATGAATCCTAGATTACTAGTCTAAAGATGGTGGTTATAAATGATTACATGAAAGGGGTGATGTTACTTTGAAAATCTTAAAGTCTGTCTATGGATTTTCGTATTTTATATGTAACATTTTTATGAAGTGATTTTGCCCTAACATAATAGCTTTCATCTTCAAAGCACTTCACAAATATGAGCTAGTTACCTGAAAAGCTGTGTTACCGCAGAATCAGAAAGTGGCAAAGCTCATGTTCTCTCAGCAACAGTCACTCTCGTGCATTCTACATATTTAATCGACAACGAAGGCTATGTTTTTTTAAATGTTTAATTATCAATATTGTTAACAAAACTGTCCAAAGGGTTACAGAGCTTTTACTATACCAGGCAATTGTTACTATCCATAAAAAATCTCCCTTTGACCGAATTTGTAAAGTTTGAGGAAATTAGACTTATTATGATAGATCTTTGTCTCCTATTTCAAGAAATCTGTTAAATTACAACAAAAAGGGATGTTCAACAAAGCTTTATCTAATAAAATTGAAAAAAATTAAACATGCTTAATGAGAAATGGTTAAATAAATTATGGTATGTCTAAATGATGTAATATTATTCAAATACAGCCATTAAAATTATGTTTTTGAAGAATATTTAAATATATGAGAAAATCTGTACAATATGATATTAGTTTTTTAAAAGGTCACAAGATTATTTAAATCCTATCATGACATTTTTACAAAAGAAATTATTATATACAGGCACATAAGCAAATTGGATGAAATAAATATGAATAATGGGGGTATTATGATTTTATTTCCTTCTCTAGACTTTATTATTTAAATTGTTGACAACAAATTGTTTTTAAATAATGGAACATAAATCTTTTTTAAGGGAAAATGAAACCCCAATCCTTGCCTTCAAGAACTTACACTCCCTGGAGAAGCACAAAACATCAGGCAGTGTGTGATCATCTCTTTGAGAGCGAAGAGCACAGAGCTCCGTGGGCGTAACCAAGGTTGAGGTTCAGGACGGAAAGAAGAGAACCTTGAACTGGGCTTAGCAAGGTGAGCAGGGATTCGATAGCAACAGAAGCAGCGGCCTAGAAGAGCGTACGCACGGGCACAGAAGCACAAGACACATGGAAACGGGCTGGGGAAGAGGGCTTCGCCGGGACAAAAAAAGGCCAGAGACTGTAGAAGATGACGATGGAGGTGGCACATGCCAGCTCATAGAAGACCCTGAGTGCTGTGGAAAAGATCCAGCTTCAACCTTTCTACATCCTGAGGAGAGCCAGCTGGGGACGGGGCTGTGGGGAGGGGTTAGATTAAAAGAGTAATAAGATTAGATGAGTTATTTAAATCACTAGCTGCAGCCATCATAGGATTGGAGGGAGGCAAGACCAGAGTCAGGAGGACCAGGTAGGAGATTCTGGTAGGTTTGTCCCTGGAAGGAACGGTGGAACCAGAAACGCCTGGCGTTCCAGAGATAGCTAAGGAAACGCACAGACAGAGCGTGGTGGCCAGTTCGTTAGATGTGGGAGAGTGAGGAAAAGGGTCTGAGGTCATTCCCAGGCTCCTGGATGGAATAGCTGGGGGGACAGCGGAACCGCCGCCTGAAAGAAGCGAATCTCCACGCAGAGCCAGTGAGTTTGATTTTGTTCATGTGAAATTAAAGGTGACTCTGGATATCCAGGTAAGAATAAAGAGTAGGCTCCATGGTTCAGTGTGCAAGTCATAGGTGAAGAGCAGCGGGACACTTGAGAACATTCAGCACGCGAATTACAAATGGATGCAGCCCCCCTAGAAGACGGGGCTGGTTGAGGAGCCTGGAAATCAAGGGAGCGTCAACATTTAGGGACAGGCATGCAGAGCCAGCAAAAGCAACCACGATGGCGTGGGAAGAAAGAACAAGGCCGGGAAGCCGAGGAGCAGAGATTGTCAAGAACGGAGTGATCAAGATCGTGCAAGATCAAATAATAAAAGGCCAAAATGCATCACTGAGGTTTGATCATTAAAATCCTCCCTTGCCAGTGCTGGAGAAGTCTGGGTGGGTAGTATAGTCAGAAGCTTAGAGCACAGTGAGGAAGAATCCACAAACTTAAACTAAGAACTGGAGCAGAGACCAAAATAGAGATGAACACAGGACGAGGGGAGAAGAGCGCTGATTGCTTATTAATAGGTGACTACCTGCAATCCCAGTAACGACCACCAAGGAAATGAAGGCGCCTTTTTCCACCTAATAAAAATACAGCCATATCGCCCTGGCGGGTGGCTCAGTTGGTTGGAGTGTCATCTCATACATCAAAAGATTGCGGGTTTGAGTCCCAGTCAGGGCACATATCTAGGTTGCTGGCCCGATCCCCAGTTGGGAGCTATATAGTATATCTGTCTGTCTGCCTCTCTCTCAAAAAATCAATAAGCATGTCCTCCAGTGAAGATTAAAAAAAATATATATATATATACACACACACACACACACACACACATACATATATATATATATATATATATATATATATATATATATATATATATATGTATATATATATGGTCATATAGCCACAAAACAAAACAAAAATATAACATTTATCCAGATGTTTGCTCTAAAACATCAACATTATTTAGCTAAAATCCACATTCGCAAGATCTTTGGTCAGTGATCTTTGGTGAAAGACATTCTGAGATCCCATTTGCAAAATCTCACTTTAAATTTTCATGTTAGTCAGGGAACTGAAAGAGTTGGCTAATATAAAGAATATAATTGATAACTATAAATAATTTAGAACCTGAAATGAATTCATTTCTGGCTAAATTATCTACTGAATGGCCAAGATGTTTTAAATTAACTGAATAGCTCTTTTAACATTAAGTACACCTAAGGTTGATTACATAAAAATCCACTTGTATAGTATAAACTGGTTGAAGAAGTTTGCATAGAAATTTTAAAAACTTCATTTTTGT